>NC_086319.1:202962428-203301595 GCF_036172605.1 Pelobates fuscus
GCATGTATGTATTTTTGCCTGCATCCATGTATATGTGGGAGAGAAAAAGAGAGATAGATAGGGGCTGGGGGGAAGAAAGAGACAGAAAGGGGCTGTCAGGGAAGTAAGAAATACATAAGAGGGGTTGTAGGAGACACACTAAAGGGCACAAAGGGGCCAAAGGGGTAAGACATTGAAGAGGTTGGATATGCAACACTAATGGGGGTAAGAAATTAAAAAGGGGGCTACAAGACACAGAGGTGAAGATGCATTGTTTATTTTTTGGGGGAGGCGTGGGGTGGGGCGTCAAAATGCATCTTCGCCTGGGTAGTCAAAAATCCTAGCACCGGCCCTGATTGTGGGTGGTTAGAGCAGCATTGTGTGTGAGGGGATAGGGACAGTGTTCGGGCCGGCTCAGTATGGTGGGGGTTAAGGACAGTATTGGGGAACTGGGGCATTTTTGTGGGGGGATAGGGACAGTATTATTAGGCAGTATTGTGGGGGGATAGGGACAGTATTGGGGGGCAGTGGAAGTATTTTGGTTGCTTAGGGCAGCATTGTGGGGGAGTAAGGGAAAAAAAATGGCTTAGAGAAAACAAACTCCACTCAGTCTCCCTACCTTCTGGAGAACTGGAGTTGATCCTAGGGTCCAATGGGCTGGCGCTGTGCTTCTGTGAGGAAGCTTCGCTGTGTAACAGCATTTCCTGTGTATGCATAGCTCCCTCACGCACCCGGTAGAGGTCCTGGGAGCTGGAATGTGACGTCACATTCCGGCTCCCAGATACCAGTGCGGGGCGTGCGAGGGAGCTATACAGGAAGAAAGGATATAGAGCGGACTCCCTCGTTGGTCCCCCTGTGCCTGGCAGCCAAGCTACTGGCGCTCGGCCATGCTACAAAAAATAACCGGCAAGGGAGGAGGGCTGTGCACTTCCCTCCTGCCGGTCGCCCGGACATTTGCGCCCCCCGGGCCGGCGCCTGTGCCGCCCTATGTTAGCACCGGCCCTGTGTCTATACATCCTTCTGTCTGTCTATCTACTTACCCATCCACCACCCATGTAAGCATCATGTAAACAGAGCCAGCCCCATTTCTATTTTCATCTTAATGCTTAAAGGGAAGAGCAGTCTTTCAAGCCATGGTTCCCTAAAAGGTTTCCTTCGGGGGAAGAAGGGTTTTCTCTCCTGAGTGCTGAAGGATGACTCTTCATAAGTGCAGAGATTGTCCATATAATGGCTGCCTTACTTGCGAAATATATAATTATATCCAAACATAGTTTTGCCCGATAGGTTCCCTACATAATTACCACAGAATACAACATAATTATATTTATCTAAATTGCACTTAATAACGTAAATATGAATTGATATATGTCTTATATTAGTTTTTATGTATTGGGCAAAAATGTTGGTTTGATCTGGAGGGACTGGGAGAGGATCTTAAATAAGTATAGATCACCTGAACCTGTTGTCCAGAAAGACTGCCTGTCTGCTGAGTAATTCCAGGTCCTGTGCATCTGAGATAACCTGCAATCATGCACGCTATTGCTACAGTTCCTAACATGCTTGCTCATACCTGAAAGGGTGTTTGCCTTCTCATAGCAGAATACCATGTTTAAAGAACAGGCTGTCAGCTATGGAAGGTAAAGAGAAACAACGACTGTCATATGAGAAAGTTTTACTGAGAGGTCACGGGAGGGAATTTAAAGAGGCTCTCTCAACTTTGGTGCTCTATGCATATTTTTCAAACACCCCCAAATGAGACATCCCCACTCAGGGTGCAGGACATGGAGATGTAGCTGAAAATAGATATACCATACATATCTGACGCTATCTTCTATAGGGGCCACCATCATCTTTTTTCAGGTCTTTTAATCTGCCAGGAGACACATCACTGCTCTACTCTCATGCATACACATGAATTGACACTGAGGTTTATGAAGGATTCTGAAAAATGATGTGATACTCCATAGACCAACTGTTATAATCAGCAAGAAGATGCCCTATCCCTATACCTGTCACTAGTGATGGCTGTGAGAACTGAGGAAACTAGACATTAGAAGCTCCACCTTTTGTCAAGCTTTGTCAACCAGAGACATTTCCTACTTTGTCTGTTGTTGATGTTGTTTGACAGTGGTGGAATTTCCTTGACATTTCAATGCAGTCAACGTGAGTATTTAATAAAGATTAACTAATGTAAAAAAAAAAAAATTCTCAAAAGCAATTTTGTCATGACAGAGCAGATTTAATCATGCAGGAGATAGGTCAGGAACAATTCTGGATATAAGTAAAGGTCAAGGACCTAGTTATTAAAGTTTTAGAACGGAGTTTGTGAGCTGACAGCCTTTCCTTGGCCACCCGTAGAGAGTAAACATACATCTATTTTCAATCTTTACTTGCAATGAGGGCACATCTTCAATGTTAAACCATTCAAAAACAGTTTAACAATGACATCTAAGAAAGTGTCAGAAGACTCTGGGTACCATAACCACATCACTGTGATAAATATGTTAGGGTTCCCAAAGTATTTCTATATATATATATATATATATATATATATATATATATATATATATAAATGGATGTGCACTGTTCGTTCATGCAACATATTTTTTTTTGGTGGGGGAGGGCATTATTATATTTAATAAAAATGTAGAAGTATTGTGTTACTTTTATTTAGTAACAGCAACATTTAAGAGAGGACACATCTAGCTGCACAGTATTATAATGTGATAGGACTGAGCTTAGTTGGTAGGCCTGGTGCTGGGAGAACTTTTTCCTAATAAATATCTCCCAGCAGTTTTGGACCCAGTGAGACCTTCCCGACTTTGGGGTCCAGTCCTACTGTTCCAGGTTGCTTTTCTTAGTGTACACAGCCATGAACAACCAGGGAGCTGTCCACAAAAACCACAAATATAGCACATCATTAAAATCATGTATACTATGTAGAGTGCTTGAGTTGGTCCATCCAGGGAGGTTATCAGCCTGGTGTGTATTCCCTCCAGGTCACACTATTTGACCCCATTTTCCACCATCTATATTGGGCACCTGTGATGCAAGTGGTGTCCCACAACCCCGTAGGCCCTTCCACCCACTGTGTAGATTTCACACCTCCCAATTAGATGATTACAATTTGAAATTCCTGCTCAGAACCCCCCTCCCCCTTCCCAAATCCCCCTTAAAATAATGCAGTTAAAAGATTATTTGATTGCTTGCACTATAATCATTGTGAGCTTTAGAGACAGAAGCCTCATATGTGGGCTTTTTAGCCCCAGATCTCCAGGAGAGAGCAAGTTAATATTCGTGTTTTTCTATTTTTCATTTTAAATCAGGAAGCAGCTGCTTCTGAAAGGAAATCTATAGTGTTAGGAATACAAAGTTGTATTCCTAACAGTATAGGGCCCTCGCCCCCCCCACCCCTCCCATTTCTCATGGCCTCTCCCCTTTGGCACTCCTTCTGGGTGATTGTCAGAAAGGTGTGCTGGAAAACAGAACTTTACAGCACACCCCTCTTTTGGTTAGGTAGTGTGGTGAGATGGTACTGAATACCTGACTGTAGAGCATAGGCTTGTTTTTGGCTATACTATCATTGATATCCCGGAGAGTATTAACTGCAAGCTGTGCATGAGTAGAGAGGAAGGGACATAAGATAGAAAGGTGGAGGTGTGTCATGGTATATCTCTATCTCTTTGTCAGTGTTGTGGTCATCAGGTTTTCCCTTGAGTTCAGGTCCCAGGTGTTTCTGGAACCTCACAACACGTTGCGTGTTTACCAATTAGTACAATAAATGGTTATGGGTAGAGGTGGGCAGAGTGTGTTAAGACTGGGTAAGACTAACACAAACACATTATCCTACCAAACACCCCCTAAATATGTTAAAAACGAAGTGTCTACAATTCCTTGTGGTGAATAGAGGAGGTCAAAAGGCAGCATGGAATGGAACGTACAGGATCTTGGCAGATATTTGAACAAACTAGAAAGACGTTGGCTTAAAACACATCAAAGCAACTGTAATTCTTGATCGATTTTTGGGGTGAATTTTCTCTATAGATGTGAGGACTTGTGATGACTTTTTGTGTTTTGTGAGCTATAGGTCAGAGTGCACAATTTCGCCTGTACACTCTTTTTTTTTGCAGGAATAGTTAGGAATAGTTAGAGAAAATAAACACTAACTCCTTATAGGATAACAATGTCAAAGAATTAATGTGAGCCTTTCCTCTGCCTTTAAAGACGTTAAATCCTTGAGTTCACTACACCCCCTCCTGCATCTCCATTTTTTCTGGACCTCCAGGGTTCACACACTTGCTGCTTTTCAGCATATGCCTACTGAATCGTAAAGAAAAGCGCCCTATTTAAAAACCATTTTTATTTTTTGAAACACAGACATTAGTCATCAGTGTGTAAAAATGTTCATCTGCCTCTGGGAAGGAATAAATAGTTAACCCATTTTTTAACTTAACTTTTTATGCAATGCTTGAATTGACTGCCCTTGGGTTGTAGTTTTTCTTAAAGTGATGGGGTGCATGATAACTATGAAGAAATCTTTTAAAAGGCTGTTGTTCTGCATAGAAGGACTGCCTGTTCTTGGAAATGCAACTCCTCAGTTAGAAACATAGATAAGTAAACTAAATTAAAGATAATATAAAATAACTCAGAACATGACTTGATTTATGTAAAAATAAATAATTAATGGAAGTACATATGCTGTATATATCATGACAACAATATTGCCTGTAGAAGTACAGATAAAATAAGATTTCCAGAAAATCGCTTCCTCCTCCTATAGGATGCCAGCTGCAAGTAGTATGGCACAACATGCTACAAAACCTACTGCCAACTTAAAAAAAAAAAAAAAAAAAAAAAAATAGATATTTAATTTTATCTGTATGCATTCTACAAATCCGGCTCCCACAATGTATGTGGTATCATGACATTTTTCATTATTTCATGTTGGGTATACTTTAACCCCTTAAGGACCAAACTTCTGGAATAAAAGGGAATCATGACATGTCACACATGTCATGTGTCCTTAAGGGGTTAAAGGAACACTTCAAGCACCATAGCCACTAAAGCAGTATGAAGTGTTTATCGTGCCACCACTATTGTAAGTAGTTAATCTTTTTTTTTTTTTTTTTAACCATTTGATGTCTTACCTTCTGTCTGCCCTCCTCCACTAGCAAGACTGGAGAGCAGGATCTGGAGAGGGTTTAGCTCACTGAATATTCCAATTCATTAGGTCGTATGTATTGCTGATTGCTGATTGCAGATTTAATCCTGACAAAAGCATTTACTGCATATGGATGTAAGGTCCCCATAAATTCATAAAAATATTCATATTCTTCTGGCATTTTGGGAATCTACATTTCAAAACATACCAGTATATTCCTTAAAAATAGGTACTGCAAGGGAAGGCACATGGTATCATTTTGTATATAAATACTTTATAATCCATCTCCTAATATTTCTGCAAGGATAAACAATAAATTAATAATATAAAAGAGAAGAATAAGAACCCTAACCAGAACAGTTAATGATAATCTGTAATAAACGCATAAAATTATATATATATACAAACCTCACAGACGAAAGGATTGATCTAATTAGCACATTGCAAAATACTAAGGGAAGGAAGTTCTTTGACAGAACATTCCCATCTAATGAATGTATACACTTTAATGGATACAAAATATTTAGATAGTTACCACTTACACCAAAATCGTGCACCAACTAATAGTTCTTATTTTTGCATATTGGTGTAAAGCTCATTCAACTAATTGTAATAAGGAGCAACGTCCTATGAATATAAACCAGAGGCAAATTTAACCTCTAAAGTATTTATTGACATTTATAAACAATAATAGGTAATGTAGACAATCAGGTCCACTATAGATAATTGTACCTTCATGAATAGAGGTAGAAAATATCCTAAACTAAACTTCTGATTCATTCAAATGGTAAACTGGCTGCAATAGTGGGAACAGAAATAATTATAATAAAACGTGTTTACTCCACTTGTACCTTAACTACAGAGACAATTTGACAAGTACCATAACTTATGCTATAACTTTCACTTGATGCTGTAAACTTGTACCAGGCTGCCTGGAATCCACATGGGGCTAAGTGCATTTTCAGATGTCAAGAGCTGGGTTGCCATTAAGTGATGCTCATGGAACACTTGACATATCTTCCTTGTTCTTCATGTGGGGCTAATTGAGGAAATAACATTGTCTCACCCTCTTATTCTAAATGCTAGAATTGCCTATTTAAAGCTTCCCCTTCATCAAAAACTCAATCAAAGCAGTATTTGTAGGAGTGCATTGCAAAATAACACTCATTCCTGTTATCTGTGCACAACTGTGAATGCAATTCACTGCAATGGGAAACCTTCATCTCTGACCACAAACATAACTGTTTCATTGCCTTGAGAGAAAAGCAATATCGAGTAAGATGTCTCCATTGCAAGTCTGTTTGACATTAAATTAGCTGAATTCGATAAAAGCAGGAAATTGTCTTTTGTCATTTGTGCAAATGAGAGAGAACTATGCAGAAACCATTTTCTGCATTGTCATAATTGCAGAATTACAAACTTGTACTGAGTTTTTTTTTATATGTGCAGATAGACTTCTGGGCACTTGGGAAAATTAAGCTTATGGATCACTTGACAGTCTGTTATCACCAGACCTGCCCACTTTATTGGGTCTGATATTGGGAAAGGGATTTGGTAGACAAGAGCATAGTGTCATGAGCAATGTACCCATCCACAAAGGGGGAGCTCCAGATTATCAAACTGCCCGCTAAGTAGCCAATGAAGCCAGCCCATAGTCTGAAGTCTGCTCACTAACACATACACACACTCTGACACACATACGCACACCCAGACACACTGATAAACACACCTGGACACACAACACATACAAACCCTGGCGCACAGATGCACACGCACATACATAGATGCACACCCTGAGACAAATACACACACCTGACACACACGCACCTTGAAACAGATACACACACACAATCTTACATACTTAGACACATACACACATACATGTCATACTTTTTATATTTGCAGACACCCTCCTGTTAGCATACCTATTGTGTCTAATAGGGTGTCTTGATTTTGGTCTACTGCTGGCTGTGGCTTGTGGGAGTGAACGTGGGCATCTGCAACAGCTCACTCCTGTTTCTCTTCCCCATGCTCCCTGTGCAACCGCCGCTGCTGCCTTCTCAATACCTGTCGGGAACACAGTTTAGTGGACGGAGCTCAATATGCAGATAGATGCTGAAAGCAAAGAACCAAGTTCGCAGTACCAAAGGATTAGACAAAGAGAATAGTCGGGGAAGCCAAAGGTCAGGACAGGTGGCACAGGTTCAGAAGCGATGATACAGGCAAGGGTCAAAATCAGGAACAGGATCAGGATGCAACAGGAGAGTCTCTGATGGTCTTTACACAATCAGAATCAACAACTTCAACTGCCCTGATGCCTGCCGTCTGCTCTCTGCAACCTCCTCCTTTGGCCTCATGCAATTGTCGACTTCAGCAACTCATACAGCAGGAAACACTCTTGACCTCATCTTCACCAATCTCTGAACCACCTCTAATCTCTCCACTGTTCCATTTCCTTTGTCTGACCACCATCTACTAACATTTGACATCAGCATACCCCATACCAAAATTTCACCACCCTCAACTCTCCAATCTCACAGAAATCTCATTTCCCTTGATCTGCAGCAGTTCTCCACCAAACTCAATACTCTCCTTTTACCCATCTCAAATCTAACTTGCCCTAACTCCTGTTTGGCTGATTGGAGCTTTCATTACCTCTACCTCGAGACTCGCTGCCTGGGTGTTCTTTTTGACTCCAACCTCTCCTTCACCCCTCATGTCCAATCAATCGTCAAATCCTGTTGCTTCCATCTCAAAAACATTGTGCACATCCGCCCCTATTTAACCCCAGATGCGGCCCCTACGCTCTGCCAAAGACCTACGTATATCCTCTGTCCGCACTCCCACCTCTAATAATCGCCTCCAAGACTTTTTCCAGGGCTGCACCTCTTCTGTTGAACTCCCTTCCCTTCTCTGTAAGAATTTCACCCAGTCTCCACTCATTCAAAAAATCATTGAAAACTCACTTCTTCAAGAAAGCATATCAATTAAACTGTTAGCAGGTTTTCATCCCTTTCAAGCTTACATTCTATAGGAGGTGGGCTGTAAAACACAATAGCACAGGAATTTGCAATCAAATAAGGTGGGAGTGAGGCAGAGGAGCTGGAAGAGAGAGTAGAGTGCTGCCCTTTAGGAGAGCAAGACACAGGTATGTGAGGTAGAGGTTAGTCAGGGAGGCCATAAGCTTTCCTAAAGAGATGAGTTTTAAGGCACTTCTTAAAAGAGGTAGGTTAGATGAGTCTGATGATGGTAGGCAGGCTATTCCATAGGAAGGGAGTCACCCGCGAGAAGTACGGGTGCGAACAACAGACAGGAGGTGGTCATGGGCAGAGACCTATGGATCTGTGAAGAGGGGCTAGAATTGTTCAGAGCTTTATAGGTGGGAATTAGTACCTTAAATTGACTCCTATAGCATACAGGAAGCCAATGTAAGGCCTGACAGAGGGGTGAGGTGTGAGAGAACCGACTAGAGAGGAAACTCAGTCTGGTGGCAGCGTTCATTATGGACTGTAGCGGTGCAGTACGGCTTTTGGGAAGACCATTCAGGAGAGGGTTACAATTATCCATGCGGGAAATGACAAGAGCATGGCCAAGCTCCTTGGTAGCATCTTGCGTAAGAAAAGGGACGGATGCAGGCTATGTTTTTAAGATGGAATCTACAGGATTTGGCAGCATGCTGGATGTGAGCCTCAATGGTGAGGCCAGAATCAAGTATGACGCCAAGACAGCGCGCTTGCAAGGATGGGGTACCACTAACTTGAAGGGAACGTGAAAGAGGAGGATCGGTATTAGGAGGAGGAAGGACAAGGAGCTCAGTTTTAGAGAGATTGAGTTTCAGAAAGCGGGAGGACCTCCAGTCAGAGATGGAAGTGAGGCAAGCAGTGACACGTTGCAGGACGGCAGGAGAGATGTCCGGGGAGGAGAGATATATCTGGTTGTCAACAGCATACAGGTGGTAGTGGCATCCAAAAGAGGTAATAAGTTTGCCAAGAGAGGCAGTATAAAGAGAAAATAAAAGAGGACCGAGGACAGAGCCTTGGGGGATTCCAATCGAGACAGGATGAGGGGAGGAGGTGTCATTAGAAAAGGAGACACTGAATGAGAGGAAAGAGGAAAACCACAAGAGGACAGAGTCACAGAGACCAAGCGATTGAAGCGTTTGAAGAAGGAGAGCGTGATCAACGGTGTCAAAGGCAGCAGAGAGGTCAAGAAGAATTAGTATGGAGTAGTGGCCTTTGGATTTAGTTGCGATTAGGTCTTTAGTCACTTTGATAAGTGCAGTCTCAGTAGAGTGGAGAGGGTGGAAGCCAGATTGAAGAGGGTCAAGGAGAAAGTTGTAATTTGGGAAATGGGACACACGGGTAAAGACGAGTCTTTCCAGAAGCTTTGAGGAAAGAGGGAGCAGGGATATAGGACGATAGTTAGAAGGGGAGGACGGGTCAAGAGATATTTTCTTCAGGATAGGTACTACAGTGGTATGTTTAAGGTCAGCAGGGACAATGCCAGAAGAGAGAGCAGTTGAAGATGTGCACTAAGGAAGGCACGAGACAAGTGGAGAGAGATCTGATAAGGTGAGATGGGACAAGATCGAGCGGGCAAGTGGTGGGGCGAGCGTTTTCCCCGGTCAGTAGCCGGGGAAAACGTCTGAAGGGTAGGAAAGGCATGATCTATGTGTGGTTGAGAAAGAGAACGTCAAGAAGGGGAGAATTCTTTCCTTAGCTGGGTAGTGGGTTGTAATTGGGATTTTTCCTGTTGATGATCCAACCATGTTCCATCAGCACTGATAAGGTTCTGTTTACAGCCTTCATAAAAGACCAACAATATTTTTTCTTTTTTGTTTTCCTCCTACTCTTTTGGCGTCAGAATATTTTATTTCTTGCCAGTCTGTTTTCTCTTTTTTCTTTAAACTCAAAGTCTTTCTGTCTCCGAAAATAGCGATATCTATCTTGATGTCCTCTACGTTTTTTTAATCGGAAATTTTTATATCCAGGTGTCCATGTGAATTTCCTTTCTTCTAGGAGGGATTTAATTGTTTCTGACATCTGTCTGATTATTTCTTCTATAGGTGGTTCAAATAGTTTCTTTCTCTCCTGAGGAAGTTTGCATAGAGCTGATTTGGAGACTGTGTCCGCCGTCCAGCCTCTCAACCATAAAGCTCTTCTTGAAACTGAAGTAAGCCCCATGATATGTTCGGAAAGCTTTAGAATCCCTACTGCCGCATCTAAAATAAAATCAGAGAATATCGTATATACTCGAGTATAAGCCGAGTTTTTCAGCACATTTTTTATGCTGAAAAAGCCCCCCTCGGCTTATACTCGAGTCAGAGTCTGTATTATGGCAACTTACATTGCCATAATACATACCACGACCGCCGGGCTCATTAGAAGCCTGGCGGTCCTGGGGGGTGGGGGGGGGGGGGCGGCAGCAAGCTCTCACTTACCTTTCCTGCAGCTCCTCCAGCTCCCCAGTGTAAATCTCACGAGTCCAGTGGCCGCAGAGCGTTGCCACAGCTTACCATGGCAACGCTCCGCGCGTCACGCAGATCGTGAGATTTACACTGGGGAGCTGGAGGAGCTGTAGGAAAGGTAAGTGACAGCTTGCTGATGGCCCCCCCCACTGCTCAGCACATACTACTGGACCACCGGGGACTGCTATATCCCCCTCCTTGGCCAGGTAACAAGCAGGGAGGGGGGGACAAAAAAAAGAAAGGAAACAAATTAAATATTTAAATACAAATATTAAAATATTAAAAATGCCCTCCCACCACCCAGTGTACACACACTACACAAACACACACACACTGCATTCATTATATACACACACACTGCATTCATTATATACACACACATTCTGCATTATACACACACACTGCATTCATTATATATACACACACTGCATTATATATACACACACTGCATTATATATACACACACTGCATTATATACACACACTGCATTATATACACACACTGCATTATATACACACACTCTGCATTATATACACACACTCTGCATTATATACACGCACTGCTTTCATTATATACACACACTGCATTCATTATATACACACACACTGCATTCATACAAACACACACATTCTGCATTCATTATATACACACACTACACGCAAACACACACACACACTACATTCATTAACTACACACACTACACACACTACACACACTGTAAATAAATACTAAATTAATGTAATTTTATTGGGATCTAATTTTATTTAGAAATTTACCAGTAGCTGCTGCATTTCCCACCCTAGGCTTTTACTCGAGTCAATAAGTTTTCCCATTTTTTTGTGGTAAAGTTAGGTGCCTCGGCTTATATTCGGGTTGGCTTATACTCGAGTATATACGGTAACCTTAAGTTAAACATCAGTTGGGCCATATCCTTATCTTGATCTGTAAATTGGTCTTTCATAACCTGAAGCCAAACTCCTTGAGCTTTTGCCACGGCTAAAGTGGCTTTACACTGAAACCCAGCAGCTTGATAAGCGCGTCTGCAAGAATTCTCTGCCCTTTTGTCCATAGGCTCCTTCAATCCTGCCACTCCACCAATAGGGATAGTGGTCTTCTTGGATAGTTGTGCCACTTGAACATCGACAGTAGGTAAATCTTCCCATCTGTTCATCTTCTCCCTGTAGCCTAAATAGATCTTTAAAGTGCCTTGAAATGAAGGTCCTTTTTTCTGGGTTCTTCCATTCTCTCTGCATGAGCTCTGTTAATTTAGGTTGTACCGGAAACCCTTTTTATTTTAGAAGCTTTAGATGTATCCTCTTCCTGCAGCATAAATCTACGAATTTCTTATTGTGGAAAAGCAATTTCTACATCTATTAAACTTTTAGATTCATTAGAAATTGAGGAGCCTGAACATTCTCCTGATGATAACTCCGGTTCAGAGGAAGATCTTCTTTAGTGGTGTTTTTCCCTCTGTAATTGTACTGGCACTGGAATATTAGCTTTTGCAGATTCTTTTAAGACCTCAAAGGTCTGTGACAGATTGTCCTGAAACCAATATAAAAATGTATTCATCTCCATTTGCATAGACTTTTCCTGCATTAAGGAAGAACATTGATTACAGATTATTTTCTTGCAGCTGTCAGGAAGAGGCATGGAACATTCACTGCAAATGAAATGTCTGGACTTACATGCAGCGTTCTTAGGAACTGGAGTTTGAATTTTGTCCTTTTCCATTTACTCTGGAAAATCAGGACTAGACATATCTGCAAAAAAAACTATAATGATAAAGTATATATACCTAATAATAAAAATATATAATATAATAAAATACACAGATTATTAAAGTAGAGACACATTTATCTCACCTCAAAAACCTCTGACTCGTGTGGGGGGGCTGGTGACACAGGAGATCCTTATTAACAACATTCAATGTGAAAATAAAGATCTGCACAGCTTAAATACCTATTTTCCGGCAGTGGCGCCAAATTTTTTGAAAAACTGGTCCACGCATGCGCAGTACATGGTCAGATCTTTGGTGGAATGCAAGGCCTCCAGGACGTGCGTTCCATCGCTGTGTGCATGCGTCCGACTTCCACACTGATTGCCTGTGCTCCGAGCGCGCCATTTCCTGTTTTGGCGGAACACTCTAGGCATAAAAAAACTCCGTCTGGTTACCTCTCTGTAACTCAGCCTGGCCACACAACTCACCGCCCGGGGAGCTCTCGGACCTGATCCCCCTGGCATCATCCCATGTGCTTCACCTTGACTTGTCCTTCCCCATCAGGTGACAAGGAAGAAATGAGGTATGGTGGGCATTTGGGAATCTTATACCTGGAGTGGAAGGTACCTTTTTTCATATCTTGCAGACGTGTACTTAAAGACGGAACATTCCTCCTGTACTGCCACCATATGACAGGAAAATAGTTTTAAATTTTAAGTTATCTTTCCCACCTGTATATAGAAACATAGAAACATAGAATGTGGGGGGGCGGAGTCTGACCGCCAAGCTGAACAGACGTGCAGGGAAGGAGCTCCTGTCAGGCAGCTAGAATAAGCGGCAATATCGAAGGCTACGAAGCCCAGAGACAGATTGGAGTGCGCTACTCACATCGGGGGTGCACCACAGAATCGACAGATACCCTTCTGGAGCCTGTCGGAACCCAGAACCCGAAAAGCTGCCTGCGGCCTATAGGAGTTGGTACCGGGGAGAGGCGGCCGCTCTCCTCGACTCCAGATCCCCTTAGAAGCGCTCCTGATCTCCCTCCCCCCCCCTCTGGACCGGTGGGGGTTATCCCGGTACCCATTAACAAAGCGGACCGAAGCAGATAACGAAGGACCACAGCTACACAGCCAGCAGAGGCACAAGCCTGCCAGGGCACATCCAAGATGGCCGCCCAGCAAGGGCCTAAGAGAGGGAACACTGGCGACTGTCTACATGCTCACCAACTGGAAGCTCTGGACCTACTCTTCCTGAGCTTCCACGAAACCTTGTGTGCCAGGGGAGTGTCATGTCTTCAGGCGGCTCGAATGGTGGCATCGTGGATCCGGCCAGAGATCCGTCGCCGCCATTACGGACTCCCAAGACAAACCCTCAGAGCGGCCATCCGGCCAAACATACAGCGGCAATCACAAGGGCGGGAAACCTTGGGCGCCGGCACTCGCGCCCCCACACACAAAAACGAGAATTGCCAACAAACACAGCCTGCCCCACATATAGCGGTCTCAGCAACCTCGGACCCGCAGACCGCAACACATCACGGGAGAAACCCGGGTACCTGCCACACGTACGACCGGGATGCAGCAAAGCGGGCTACCAACAAACGCAGCATGCAGAGAACCCCGACAAGGATCACCGGAGACAGAGCTTTGAAGGGGCACCGGCCCTACTCTCACCATTGGCGCACCTGGCAAACCTACATATACCACCTCTACCGGGGATTCTCTGCGGTCCCAGCATCCGATGCCCGGCACCCAGCGGCAGAACAGCCTTACACTCCCACACACAGCAGAGCGCAGCTGGAAACCTGCCGGCTCCAACAGGGACAACAACCGCCCCAGAGACAAGGCATTGGCTGATGAAAGGAGGCGACCCGATCAGCCGGATAGCACCCTCATGGGCCCCCGCCGATGTCATATCACCCTGTAATTCAGGGATGGGACTGCACTTCATCTTTATTTTCAGTTATGATTATTGCCCTGATTTATAATGTGACTATGGTAACTGTGAATTTAACGTTCCTTAGTCTCCCCGCTTTACTTTAAGTGCCTCTGTAGATAATCTATGGGTATGCCTGAGGTTTTCTTTTCATATTTTCATATGTCCCATGAGTCGCATAGTCTGTCTCGTTCAGGCAGGTCCTCTAGACACGCATGTATACTAACATAAACAGTACAGAATATGTGATACGATGTACAACTCCTCGAGACTTAGCACACTGTTTTCATACGTTGTAACTAAATAGTCACTAATCATATTCTATACGCAGCCTGTTTAGCCTGTTCTATGCTCTAAAATATTAAATTGTGCGGTGTACCGCAAGCCACATTAACCAGACACGCATGTATACTAACATAAACAGTGCAGAATATATGATATGACATACAACTCCTCGAGACTAATCACACTGTTGTCATACGTTGTAACTAAATAGTCAGTAATCATATTCTATACGCAGTCGGTTTAGCCTGTTCCATGTTCTAAAATATTAAATAGTGGGGTCTACCGCAAGCCACACTAACTAGACACGCATGTATACTAACATAAACAGTGCAGAATACGTGATATGATGTACAACTCCTCGAGACTAATCTCACTGTTTTCATACGTTGTAACTAAATAGTAAGTAATCACATTCTATACGCAGTCTGTCTAGCCTGTTCCATGTTCTATAATATTAAATTGTGCGGTCTACCGCAAGCCACATTAACCAGACACGCATGTATACTAACATAAACAATGCAGAATATGTGATATGACGTACAACTCCTCGAGACTAATCACACTGTTTTCATACGTTGTACCTAAATAGTCAGTAATCATATTCTATACGCAGCCTGTTTAGCCTGTTCTATGTTCTAAAATATTAAATTGTGCGGTCTATCGTAAGCCACATTAACCAATACTCTTAATGTGCCTGTTAAAGCTATTGTGGCTCTGCAGGATTATATGTCATGTATATTCATATGCACAAGAAAAAATAAAGAATTTATAAAAAAAAAAAAAAAAAAAAAAAAAGAAACATAGAATGTGATGGCAGATAAGAACCATTCAGCCCATCTAGTCTGCCCAATTTTCTAAATACTTTCATTAATCCCTGGCCTTATCTTGTAGTTAGGATAGCCTTATGCCTATCCCACGCATGCTTACTCTCCTTTACTGTGTTAACCTCTACCACTTCAGCTGGAAGGCTTTTCCATGCATCCACTACCCTCTCAGCATAGGCATGCGCAGCCTATTGCATTAGGGTGCACCCTAAAGCACAAACACTCACGCCGCGTGTATATGTATGTGTAAATATATATATATATATGTATATAAGCAAATAGGAAAAACCCTTGCACTCCAACTCTAAATAGTGATACTGCCAGGTGCCAAGTCCCAAATTCATAAACAATCAAAAAATTACCGGCACTCATGGGCTTCTTTCATCCAGTTTATTTTAGGTGAAGGTAGTCAGGTCGACGTTTCAGCTCCCGGTCGGAGCTTTCATCAGGACACCAAAGACATTTTACATAGCATAAAACAAACATATATAGGACAAATAAATCACATTAACCAATAAACACTGACCTTCTCAGCTGTATTCCATTAGCTCCGATGCTCGGCGTGCACTCAGTCCTATTGCGCATGTCTAGCGCCGGTATGGACTTCCGTATCACATGATCGGGAGGCCGGGTCTCTGGTCTGATAGCGTCATAGTAACTTAGCAACCGCTGATGTAATCAGCTAAGGTTGCTACTATGTTTCCAGCCACCGTCAGGAGAACTCTCCCTTCTAACACAGAGCCAGCCCCTCGGTGATTACGGTTTATACGGTTCCGACCTTGGTGCTCGCCGAGCACCCCAATGGATTCAGGCACTAGCAAACCAAATATTACTATTCGTCTCTAAGTCTTCACTATTCATATTCGAGGGACGATTGTGTTGCTCGCTAATAACTAATGATTAAAGATAAAAAAAGAACATGGGATAAAAAAACTGTGTGTGTGCTCAAAAGGAAAAATATCTATACAAGTGCAGACATATGTCAATTCAATTATATGTAAATACACATTAGTGTACGTCACCAGTAAAATATTGGTGTACTATAATATTTATGTTATATGAACAATATTTGTTCTAGTGATTTTCTTATGAAATACAAAATTCTTAATAAATGTGCAGTGATATATTATAAAATGTTTGGGACTTACGTGTGCCTCAATGTACATATATGTGTATAATATGTGCCTCAACGTTATTAATCTGTCCCTGATTAGTGGTAGGGTGAAGAAAGAAGAGAGAAAATACATACCACAATGTATATATTACAAATATTCTAGACTAAGATATATAAGTAAGTGATTTTAGGTCAGTGGCTATGGTTATAACCCTTAACATAATTAAATACATTTAAAATTCCAGTTTATCCAGAATAACTCTTCCTCTAGAGGATATGTTCAATTAAAAAATATATATTATATTGTTAACAAATGGAACTATTTCTGTAGCTTACTCCCAAGGGTAACTCTCAGGAATGTTCCTTTTCCATACATTTCGATAGAGAGGACATATAGGTACATACTCAAGATGTGACCGTTGTTTAACACAAAAAAAAACAAACAAAAAAAACAAAACAAAAAAAAACAGGGAACTGTTTAAAGAAAAGGAGAGAATGAACATTTTTCGTTGAGACCTCTAGGGGAGATGGTATCAAGTTCCATTATCCAGTAAGTTTCTCTTTGTAAGAGAAGTCTCCCTCTATCCCCACCTCTAGCCGCCACTGGCACATGATCAAATGCCACACAGCGTAGGGCAGAGAGTGAGTGTTGTTTTTCCAGAAAATGTCGGGCCACAGGTTTGTCCGACTTGCCATCACGATAGGCGAGTCGGATACTTGATCTGTGGCCCCTGATTCTCTTGCACAGTGCTGTTTCTGTCTTTCCTATATAACTCAGTCCACAAGGGCATGTGAGTTTATATATAACAAATTCTGTGCGACAATGTATCCTGTGGGCAATTTTGTAGATTTTACCACTATGAGGGTGGGTAACTACCTTAGAAGGAATTATATGCCCACAGGTCACACAACCTAAACATCTGACACAGCCATTGTTCACTATTTCTTTTCTTGTAGTGTTGTAACAATGAGTGGGATCTGTTTTAACTAACAGATCCCTTAAGTTCTTATTCTTCTTGTAACAGAACATAGGCTTATTTGTCAGTTCCTTCGGAAGTGTTGGATCTTGTCGCAAGATGTTCCAGTTGCGAGTGACAGTTTCAGTAATTTCCTGACTTGCAGTGTGTAACATTACTGGAAAAATTATTCGATTGGTGGGTTCTTTTCTCGGATTGTTTCCTTTCTGATGTTGTTCTCCTGCTTGTATTAACGCTTTTTCAAGAATCGGTCGTTTGTATCCTCTCTTTGTGAATTTGGAGTACATCATCTTCAATTGTTCCTTCCGTTGTTCCTCCTGGGAATTATTTCTATAAACCCTTAGAAATTGAGATAATGGCAAGGCTTTCTTCAAATGTTGAGGATGGAAACTATCAAAGTGCAAAATAGTATTACGATCAGTTGGTTTTGTATATAACTTATACTCTAACTGATGATCGATAATTGATATTTCAAGATCAAGGAATTGGACATTTTTATAATCGATGTGTGAGGTCACTCTTATTGGTGTGGGCAAATCATTGATGTATTGTACGAATGTCCTCGCTTCTTCATCTGTGCCCCTCCAAAGGATTAAAATGTCGTCAATAAAGCGGTAGTACCTGACTATTTGCTCCCGATATTGTGTCAATATATATTTTTGTTCAAAATCGAACATAAACGTATTAGCATACATTGGGGCCATCGCGGCCCCCATGGACGTACCAGAGACTTGTAAGAACCATTGTTTCTCAAACCTAAAATAATTATTATATAATGCCAAAGATAGTAATTCCAAAGTGAATTCAATAGGAGGACCACAGTACTGTGTAGACGTAGATAATAGTTGTCTCATCGCCTCAATGCCCTCCTGGTGCGGTATCACTGTGTACAAACTATTGACGTCCATTGTTATTAGCACCCCATCAAATTCTTTGATTTCTTTAAGGTCTGCTATCAAAGTATTAGTATCCTTGATACACGTGGGTATAGCAGTAACCGGTAGTTTGAATAGATGGTCAAGATATTTGGCTATAGGCTCTATAATACCATCTATGGCAGACACGATATTTGTAATATATACATTGTGGTATGTATTTTCTCTCTTCTTTCTTCACCCTACCACTAATCAGGGACAGATTAATAACGTTGAGGCACATATTATACACATATATGTACATTGAGGCACACGTAAGTCCCAAACATTTTATAATATATCACTGCACATTTATTAAGAATTTTGTATTTCATAAGAAAATCACTAGAACAAATATTGTTCATATAACATAAATATTATAGTACACCAATATTTTACTGGTGACGTACACTAATGTGTATTTACATATAATTGAATTGACATATGTCTGCACTTGTATAGATATTTTTTCCTTTTGAGCACACACACAGTTTTTTTATCCCATGTTCTTTTTTTATCTTTAATCATTAGTTATTAGCGAGCAAAACAATCGTCACTCGAATATGAATAGTGAAGACTTAGAGATGAATAGTAATATTTGGTTTGCTAGTGCCTGAATCCATTGGGGTGCTCGGCGAGCACCAAGGTCGGAACCGTATAAACCGTAATCACCGAGGGGCTGGCTCTGTGTTAGAAGGGAGAGTTCTCCTGACGGTGGCTGGAAACATAGTAGCAACCTTAGCTGATTACATCAGCGGTTGCTAAGTTACTATGACGCTATCAGACCAGAGACCCGGCCTCCCGATCATGTGATACGGAAGTCCATACCGGCGCTAGACATGCGCAATAGGACTGAGTGCACGCCGAGCATCGGAGCTAATGGAATACAGCTGAGAAGGTCAGTGTTTATTGGTTAATGTGATTTATTTGTCCTATATATGTTTGTTTTATGCTATGTAAAATGTCTTTGGTGTCCTGATGAAAGCTCCGACCGGGAGCTGAAACGTCGACCTGACTACCTTCACCTAAAATAAACTGGATGAAAGAAGCCCATGAGTGCCGGTAATTTTTTGATTGTTTATATATGTATATATATATATATATATATATATATATATACATACACTGCTGTGTGTGTGAGGGTGCTGTTAGTGTGCGGTGTGTGAGGGTGCTGTGTGTGTGTGTAAGGGTGCTGTTCGTGTGATAGTGCTGGTAGTGTGCTGTGATGGTGCTGTGTGTGTGTGAATTTGTTTGGAGTGATTGCGTGTGGGGGTGGAGGTGGAGGGGGGGACAAATTAGGAAATAGCCCCCCCTCCCTTCTTAACTTTTGCCTGGGATGGGGATCCTTGCTGCCATCCCTGGTGGTCCTAGCGGTGAGTGAACGCTAGCCTGCAGGGCTGGAGTTCACTCTCGTGAGATCTGAGCATTGCAAGTACAAATCCCTGAGGTACCCCACTGGTTGCCTATCACTCAGCCACTGCCTTACCCATTCAACAATATTGGAATCCAAACTTAAAGATTGCAGTTTATTGATAAGCCTTCTATGTATATGCTGGCACAATATATTATAGGGCTCTTTTCTGAGCTGTTTTTAATTCCCAGTCGGATCCTGCTAAACAGGACTTAGTAGTCTTATAGAAATTTAATAAATACCTACCAAGAAATACAACACATAACATCCATTCTTCAAACATCCCACTCCTTTTTTATAGCAATATAAAGGCATCTATGTTTTTATAGTATTACTATTGAGTTTTTTTCCCCAGAAATTGAAAGAATATACCTTATGGGTTTATAATGAGAAACATTTACTTGAATACATTGGTCACTATAAATGCTATCACAATTCAATGAAGTTTGTAGCATTTTGCAGACAAAGCCATGGAATGTCAACCATGTGAAGGTCGTCATGCTTTTCTCCATCTCCGGGAGACATCTCTCTAGTTATATAACAATACATCTAAAGCACAATAAGGGTATTAATTTGTAGTGAATGTGTTGACATACAGCTGAAATGTAGCTTGTGACCAGGAGTGCCTACACATAAGATTTACAAAAAGGAAGGCAAAGTAGAATAGAATGTTTACTGAACAAGATGTTAAGGAGTAGTCAACACCTTATTTGTATACACATATACACAAGCTATGGTTTGTGTCCATGCACCTACAATACATTGCTGCCGACAACTGGGTTAGGGAAGTTAAATAAGCTTGTTGGATGCCATCAGTGAAAGAGGCAAAGTAGAATATTTGACTCATAGAAATGATATAAGAAATTGAAAAATGGTGAATGAATTAACCCGTTGAGGACGGAGTCAATAGTACACGTTCTGATCAAAACAAAATGTAAACAAAAACTGTAATTTGCGCTATATGTCTGTTCAACTGTAATTCACTTCTTTCATATTACGTGCACCCACACTTATTATATATCATTTTGTTCAGGAGAAACTGGGCTTTAATTTCCCATGAAATATTCATATATGAAACATAACTTATTATGAATAAAATATAAAACAAATCTATGAGAAATTAAGATTTTAAAAAATCTTTAATATTTTTTAGCTGCAAATGTCATAATACTGTTTACTTTTACCGCAATAAAATGCACATATTTATATTCAGCAAAGTCTCAAAAGTACAACAGTACCCCCTATTAACAGATTTTACAGTGTTTTGGAAAGTTACAGGGTCAAATATTGCACATTCCATTTTTCTTTTTTTTCACATTAAAATTTGCCAGAGTAGTAATGTTACCTTTGAGACGGTATGGTAGTTAAGGGATGAGAATTACCCCCATGATGGCATACCATTTGCAAAAGTACACAAAAGAAGGTATTGCAAGTGGGGTATGTCCAGTGTTTTTTAGTCGCCACTTAGTCACAAACACTGGCCAAATTTAGTTTTCATATTTCTTTTTGTGTGAAAAAAGCAAAACACAAATATTTGGCCAGTGTTTGTGACTAAGTGGCTACTAAAAATGATTGGACATACCCCATTTGCAATACCTTGGGTTGTCTACTTTTGCAAATGGTATGCAATCATGGGGGGTAATTCTCATTCCTGGGCTACCATACTGTCTCAAATGCAACATTACCAAACTGGCAAATTTCAATGTGAAAAAAATGAAATGCAAGCCTTATATTTGACTCTCTAACTTTCCAAAACACCATAAAACCTGTACATGGGGGGAACAAACATAAGTGTTTCAAAACAGTAAAACATATTGCAACAATATCGTCAGTAAAAGTGCTGTTCGTGTGTGAAAAATGCAAAAAAACTTCACTTTTATTGAAAATATCATCATTGTAATACAATTTATCCTTTTGAAACACTAATATTTGTTCAGCGAAGTCTCCCGAGTAAAACAGTACCCCCCATGTACAGGTTTTATGGTGTCTTGGAAAGTTACAGGGTTAACTATAGTGTTTGCGAATTAAGTTCTCTGCACTTTTTGCCTGGGTTGTCAGACACGTAAATCAAATTTTAATTAATCAAATCACATAATTATGTTAAAAGATTACTTAAATATGCACATAGAATTTTAATATATATATATACATATGTATGTATGTAAATTCTACCTGTATACTTATGTAATCATTTATATATATATATATATATATATATATATATATATATATATATTTATATTTGTTTTCGGTTATTCGTTTTTATTTATAGATAGATATATATATATAGAATGTAATTCTAAGTGTATTTTGTTATACCAATATATAATATTATATATACATATATATATATAATATTAATAACAAAATACAGTTAGAATGAAATTACATATGTATAAATAATTTATTTGTTTAAAATTTGTTTTATTTATTTATTTATTTATTATTATTGTAATTATACGTATATATAAATGTAAAATATATATGTATTATATATAATATATATATATATATATATATATCTTATATAAATGTAACTTCATTCTAAGTGTATTTTAATACTAATATATGTACTTATATTAATATTAAAATACACTACGTATGACATTACATATATATCATATATATATATATATATATATATATATATATATATATATATATGCATTTAATTTATTTTAGCATGTGTAATAATATTTTTTTTTACTTTCCCACCAGCAGGGGGACTGTCTGACAGCACAGACAGTCCCCCTGCAGGCAGTTCCACAGCCAGCTTTGAGAGCGATCACATGGCCCCGGGGGCCTGATTTGCCTCCTGAAGAGGATCGCGGTGACGGTAAGTACGCCTGAAAGCCGCTATGGCGTTCTATGCTGCCGCAACGGCGTTAAAGCCCATTGTAATGGGGACGGCATAGAACGCCGTAACGGAGTTAAGGAGTTAAGCTTAATTTCTTTATTTTTAAATTGTTTTTGTTTGTTCTCTTTTATTGTTTTTAATAAAGATACCGTTGTATGCATTGGTACAATGTTTGAGACAGATAAATTCAAGGCATTAAATCGGTCGTCGGTGAGCATTGAGGTTGCACTATATCATACAAATGTCATATGTGAGTAGCGTTTTACAGCGATGCCCATGTGTGCTTTTGCCTGTACCTGAGGTTATGTAGGTAAGATACTTAGTATCACTCACATAGGTGAGTATGTTACAGAATAAAATATAATCAGAGAATAATATTTAACAATACGTTATTAAGAATTAACATAATATTGAAAAATAAAAACAAAGGAGAAAATTATAAGGAAAAGATTAATTTAGCACATAAGTGTTGTCATAGTAGTCAGCGGTAGTTGGTTTTCAAGTGTGTACTGTATGTTCAATACATAAATTAGACAGTTAATGGTGAGAAAATATTACTCTCTGTATGTACATATGTCTTTAGTGATTGGCTTATATTTGTTAATTTCTTCTCTTCGTATGCGCTATCCATGTTGCCCAAGTTATCCGTGTTATGTCCAGATAAAGAGTAACCAACCTCCTCCATGTTTCTAATGTGTTCTATTTGAGTGTACCATTCATTGAGTGGAAGTTAAATCTGTTGCCTCCAATATTTAGGTATGCGAGCTCTAGCTGCTGATAATAGATATAATTCAATAGATTTACAATAGAGTTTTATGTAGAAATATCTCCAGAAAGAACTTGGCCTTGGGATGTCAGCAACTGTTGCTATGGTTGACATTATATGATTCCAATATTCTGTTAAAGTTGGGCATTCCAACCAGATATGTCGGTATGTGTCCCTTTCTTCACCTCCAACACATTTCTGTCACTGTGGGGAATATTTGATGTAGGCTTACTGGGGTTCGGTACCACCTCGTAATTAATTTGTAGTTAGTTTCTACCATGGATATATTTTTTTATTACTCCTGTGTGTAAGATATAACATCTTAGACCATTCTGGTCTGGTAATATTCTGTGGCCCATTCAGTAGTATATTTAGGTAGATGTTGACTAACAGTCTCTTGTATAATGGAATATACTATGGAGAGTGTTTTTTTTTTTAAAGGGAATGTTGCTGTATGCATAGGTTTTCAAATTTGGTGGGAGGGGGTATTGCATCTAAGTGTTTCAGTGTGGAAGCATTTTGTTGCAATTGATGATACTAGGGATGTGCATGGGCAAAACATTTGGTTCGGTTTAGCACTTCCGAAATTCCGGACTTCGGCAATTCAGTTTGGGACTTCGGCAGTTCAGGAATACGGCAATTCTGCACTTCAGCAATTCCCTAACCCTACCCCTACCCCTAACCCTACTCCTAACCCTACTCCTAACACTAACCCTACCCCTAACCCTACACATAACCCTAACCCTACCCCAAACCCTACCCCTAACTCTATCCCTAAACCTACCCCTAACCCTGCAGTTAAGGATGGGGTTAGGGTTAGGGTTAGATTCCTGTCATCATTCCCTTAATTCCCCCCCCTCCCTCCTGTTTTGCCACTTTTCAGAAATCCGAAGCACTTCGGCTTTTCGGAAATTCGGCACTTCAGCAATTCGGTTCAGTTTTGGCACTTCCGAAAATCAGCACTTTCGAAATTCGGCACTTCGGCAATTCGGAACTTTGGGAATTCGGTTCAGCACTTCCGAAATTCGGCACTTTGGAAATTCGGCAATTCGGACATTTGGAAGCATCCGAATGTCCGAATTGCAGAAACTCATTCTAAACGAATTGCACATGTCTATATGATACCAAATCTCATCCATACATGTAGGATGGGTATTGGGACATAACTCGGAGAGTGGTTTATGTTTCCCATCTGTTATTATCTCTATCAAACTACGGTTTGATGCCAGTGGAAGATCGGTTACACTCTCGTTCTAGTGATTTCCATTGTTTATGGCTCCACGTGTTGCACCATTCAAGAATTCTAGCAAATTGTGTTGCTAAATAGTAACGGAAAGGAGCTGGGAGTCCCAGTCCACTGTCCCCTTTGGGCCTAGTCAGGGTGTTAAATGATAGTCTGGGTCTACGTCCAAACCATATATAGTCGGTGAATAGCTTTCTTATGGATGCAAAAAAGGATGGGGGAGACTCCTATAGGTAATGTATGATATAAATAGAGTATTATGGTAGAATATTCATTTTTATGATATTAATTCGGCCTATGAACGAAAATTGAGGTTTGTTCCACTTAGCTACATCTTTGGTTAGCGTATTTAGTAGAGTAGTATAGTTATGGGAGAAGAGGTCTTTTAGTTGCGGAGTGATCTTGACCCCCAGTTATTTTATATGAGTAGTGGTAAATTTAAACTGAAAGAAGGATTGGAGACCATGTAATTTGTGTTCTAGAACTTGGAGCGGGACTTTTCATAATTTATCTTGAAGAGAGATACTTTGGAGTATCTGTTCATTTCAGATATTAGGTGTGGTAGCGAATGCTCAGGTTTTGTGAGTGTGAAGAGTAAATCATTTGCATATGCAGATATTTTATATTGGCATATGCAGATATTTTATATTGGCTCGAGTGGCCAGGCATGCCGGAGATGTTAACATTGGAGCGAACTGCATTTAAAAAGGGTTCCTTGGTGAGAATAAACTGTAAAGAGCATAAGGGGCATCCCTGTCTCGTACCATTTAGAATGGGTAGCGTGTCAGAGTAAGTGCCATTGATCTGTATTCACACTTGTGGAGATGCGTATAGGGTTTTAATCCATTGTAGCCATCGCGCTCCAAACCTCATCCCCTCTAATAAATTAAACAGTAGGGCCAGTCCACCCTGTCAGCTTAATGTCTTTATTATGCAGTTTGTATTGACTTATCATTTAAAATGGAATCTGAACTACTAAAATATAAAAAAAGCCTACAATATTATACTATGATAAGATTTAATTTAAGACTGGAATACCCTACAAGAATTTTCTTATTTGGATGCCATTTGCTGCAGATGATTTTTTTGTTTCCGTTATTTGTAAATATCTCTTAATGTTGCTTGTAAAGTGGCTAGTAACATTATTAGGTGAAGATGCCAATCATAAGCATTGTTTTATTCTCAGGGCACAGGGACCCTTGCAGAGGGCACTGAAAACATTGCTGCCTGCATGGTTTGCTCGTGGTGAGAGGTAGGGGAGAGGAACACTAGGGGGCAAGAGAGAGAGGGGGGCACTTAGGTACAGGGGAGGGAAGGGAAAAGAACCAGTCGGGTAGGGGGATAAAAGCAACACACAGAAGAACCTGGGGGTGCAAATACAAAGGGGCTGCGGGTGAAAGAGACACAGAGGGGCTGGAGATGAGGAAAAAGAGACACAGAGGGGCTGGGGGGAGATAGAGTGGTTTGTGGTGAAAGAGAAACACACAAAGAGCTGGTAAGAGTAAAATACGCAAAGGGGCTAGAAGAGAAGGAGACACACAAAGGGGCCGGGGGCAGTAAAACACACAAAGGGTACACAAGGGAGATGTCAGACACACAATGCGGGGGATAAAAATAGGGGACAAGATACACTAAAGGAGATAAGACGTTTAAAAAAGGGATAAAAAAAAAGTAATATACTAGCCAGATCGCTATTAATCGCAATTAAGGAGCAGTTTTACCTTAATAACCACATCCTTTTCCCACAACAAATATATCCTTTTCCCAGACAATAATTATACCCTTGTCTCAGACAAGTTTTTGAAGAAATGGCTTCTAAAACACAGGACAAATCAACCCTAAAAAGGGATAAGAAAAATTCTAAACCTGAAAGGGAAGCTTTTTTCTCACCAGTTAATAAAAACAGAGGAGGACTCATTAATGACATCGAGGCTAGTACAGACATTAAATATCTCTGAAAATTCTCTGAGTAATCAAGTTACCACACAAGTTAACACTCAGTCAGAAACATTAATGAAACAAATTTATCAGAATTCAGAGGAGATTTTAAATCAAATGAAACTCCGAACTGAGAAAATAAACATGGCTGAAGAAAAAATTAACTGTTTGGAATTTCAAGAGAAACTGATGAAAGATCATAATATCCAACTATTGGAAAAAAATAAGGAAATGGAAACAAAAGTGGGTGATTTGGAGGATCGCTCGAGACGCAATAATTTGCATTTAAGGAATATCTCAGAAAAGATAATTCAGGATAAGATCCCAGAATTCCTGTTAAATTTATGGAAAGCCTGGGGGATAGAGACAGAGAAATTCAACTTTTGCCCAGAAAGATACCACAGATTGTACAGACCAAAAAAATATTCCAGATATAATCTGTTGTTTTCAATCTTTTCAATTTAAAGAGGAAATTCTAAAAGCAAGTAGAGCTAAGAAACCACAAGGAGAAGAATTTAGAGATATAATTGTATTCTCAGATTTGTCTTTCTTTACTAGAATGCAAAGGAAAACTTTTGCACGTGCTACAGCAATACTAAGAAACCATAAAATAAAATATACATGGGTATCCAACTATAAATTGAACTTATCCAAATCTATTGCAATGTATAAGAATATAGCACCAGATATAATAGAAAAACTACAATAGATTTAACTTTTCTCAATCAGAAGAATTTGTCTACCTAGGAATTAGAATAAATAAAAACCTAAAAAAGAATAATGGAAACAAACTTTATGCATCTTTTGAAAAATAGAAACAAAGACTTAAAAGAATGGTGCCATTTAGAAATATCGTGGTGGGGTAGAGTTAACACTTTGAGATCTTATGTTCTGCCTAAGTGGATTTATCTGTTTAGGATGGTGCCATTAATTATTCCTATACCATGGCTAAAAATGATCAAATCTTCTTTTGCTAATTTTGTTTGGAGGGGGAAAAGCCTAGAATAAAAATGAATACTATGAGCTGTAATATAAACAAAGGGGGATTGGGCTTCCCAAATATTGAAAGATATTATGAAGCTGGGATAATGTATCATATGGCAATGCTGCAAAAAGAGATTTATCCAAAAGGAGTATGGTGGAGGATTGAAACAGATCTATGTCAAACTAAAAATCTGACTAATATTATATGGAATAATAAGGTATGCAATTATTCATTATCATTTGTGTTGAATCAAATAATTCCCATATGGGAAAAAGTAAAAAAGAAAATAGACATCAAGAATAGGATCTTGGGTTTCCAAGATATAGAATGTTTTGAAAACGGATATAATGAATATATCGCTAAAAGATTGGAAAGCTGTAAATATTAGAAAGGTTGAAGATCTAATGGTGAATAATGAATTAAAGACCTTTGATATATTAGTCAGGACAATGTCCCTTCCAAATCGAGAAGCTTTTTCATACCTAAGAGTTAAAAACTATTTGAAGAACAAATCAATTATGAATAATTAGGAATCATACCATATATTAAAAACAATCTTTAATAGGAAAGATTCAAAGAATCTTTTCGCAAAATGTACAAAATTACTCGATATTACAAAAACAGAGAACTTTCCAACAGCAATAAAAAGTTGGGGAAAAGCTCTGAACTGCCCCATAGAACTAGAAGAGTGGTATGAAGCAATAATCAAAGTAAATAAATATGTGCACAGTCTCTCCTTAATGGAAACTTTTTACATAGTGATCAATAAATGGTATTTAGTACCCTCAAAATTGTCAAGAGTGTTACAAGATAATAATGATCTATGTTGGAGATGTGGAGAAACTAAGGGGGATTATCTCCACATATGGTGGAGCTGTAAAAAGGTATTACCCTTTTGGCTTACGACCAAATCATTACTGTATAGTTTAAATGATATAAAAATAAAAGCTACACCAAAAATTATGTTGTTGCACTTGAGATGGCCTTTCCTTAGTAAAACGAATCAAGTTCTGACAACACATTGCCTGGTAGCAGCAAAGATTATTATTGCCAGGAATTGGAAAAATACACAGCCATTTAATGTGTTACAGCCAGGGCCGGCGCGTCCATAAGGCGGCACAGGCGGCCGCCTTAGGGCGCACGGGCTCTGGGGGCGCAAGATTTCAGTGACCGGCAGGAGGGAAGCTCGTCCCCCGGTGCGGCGTGCGGCTGTGCTGTAATCAGGCGCAGCAAGGGAGCTCTAACCTCGCTGCTCTATTCCCTCGCGCGCTGTCTGCTGATGCCGCGGGAGCCGGAATATGACGTCATATTCCGGCTCCCGCGGTATCAGCAGACAGCGCGCGAGGGAGCAGAGCAGCGAGGTTAGAGCTCCCTCGCCGCGTCTGATCTCAGCACAGCCGCACGCCGCCCAGCAGCCCCACTGGACCCCAGGGAAGGATTCATCATCCACACCAGCTCTCCAGGTAGGGAGGCTGGGTGGAAAATATTTATTTATAAAATAATTAGTGAGTGTATGTGTGTGAGTGTATGTGTCTGTGTGTGTGTGTGTGAGTGTATGTGTCTGTGTCTGTGTGTGTGTGTGAGTGTATGTGTCTGTGTGTGTGAGTGTATGTGTCTGTGTGTGTGTGAGTGTCTGTGAGTGTGTGTGTGTGTGTGAGTGTATGTGTCTGTGTATGTGTGTGTGTGTGTGTGAGTGTATGTGTGTGTGTGTGTGAGTGTATGTGTCTGTGTGTGTGTGTGTCTGTGTGTGTGTGAGTGTATGTGTCTGTGTGTGTGTCTGAGTGTATGTGTCTGTGAGTGACAGAGTGTGTCTGTGAGTGACAGAGTGTGTGTCTGTGAGTGACAGAGTGTATGTCTGTGAGTGACAGAGTGTGTGTCTGTGAGTGGCAGTGTGTGTGTCTGTGAGTGACAGTGTGTGTCTGTGAGTGACAGTGTGTGTCTGTGAGTGACAGTGTGCATCTGTGAGTGACAGTGTGCGTCTGTGAGTGACAGTGTGCATCTGTGAGTGACAGAGCGTGTGCGTCTGTGAGTGACAGAGCGTGTGCGTCTGTGAGTGACAGAGCTTGTGCGTCTGTGAGTGACAGAGCGTGTGCGTCTGTGAGTGACAGCGTGTGCGTCTGTGAGTGACAGAGTGTGTGCGTCTGTGAGTGACAGAGTGTGTCTGTGAGTGACAGTATGTGTCTGTGAGTGACAGCGTGTGTGTGAGTGAGTGCGTCTGTGTGTGTGCATGTGAGTATGAGTGTGTCTGTCAGTGTATGAGTGTGTGTCTGTCAAATCAGTGAGAGTATGTTTGTCATTGAGTCTGTGTGTGACTATCAGTGTGTCTGTCAATGAGTCTGTGTCTGTCAGTGACGTCTGTGTGTTTGTCATTGAGTGTGTGACTTTCAGTGTGTACAGAGTGTAGCGGAGCGGAGTGCGGTACAGGAGCTTCTGTTTCCTGTACCTGGCCAGACTGACAGGAGGTGCTCACAGAGAGAGCACTCCCTGTCAGTTCGGCCGGGTACAGAAAACTGAAGCTCCTGTACCGCGCTCCGCTCCGCTCCACTCTGTACACACTGACACACCAGGAAGGGGAGTGTGACCACTAAAGGGGTGTGAGGGACAGGGAGGGAATGGGAGAGAAACACCAAGAGACAGGGAAAAGAGGGGGGAGGGGAGAAGAACACTAAGGGACAGGGAAGGACCCTTAATGGTCGGGGAGGGGAGAGGGGCTGGTTAAGAGGCACATAGGTGAAGATGTTTTTTGGGGGGGGTGGGGGCGGAAAATGCATCTTCGCCTATGTACCTAAAAATCCAAGCACCGGCCCTGGTTACAGCTCATTCAACAATTGAAATATCAGATTCAAATGGAAACAGGGCTGAATAAAATTAAAAATCAATATAAGGACTATGATAAATTGGCTCAAAAAACTGGAGCAATTAGAGAGAGAACTATTAATAGCGTCTTAATAAGCGCTAGAGAGATAAGAATGAACTAGACATTATTCCTCACAATAAACAATAAAAACAACTGACTTAGTTGGATGATATAGTGTGAATAAAGGTATGAATGTGTTAATTTCTCCTTTTTTTTTTTGAAGATTTGCAGGGCTCTCCCCCCCCCCCCCCCCATTTTGTCTCTATGGTAAGGAGATACTTCTCAAGGAATACCAATAAGAAAGAGAATAAATGAATTTATAAAGTTTAAATAAATAAGGACATTTTAATTAATAAACAAAACAGAGGAGACAGGGATGAGCCAGTAAATATTTATGATGACTAATATACCAAGCCATAAATGATGAAATATTCGAAACGATAAAACGGCAGGTATGGTCTGAAAAATATAAAAAAAGGGATTAAGAAACAAAAGGCAGGTTAAGAGGCACACAGGTGAAGATGCTTTTGGGTGGGGGGGGGGGTGCCAAAATCAGCTTTGCCTGCGTACCCAAAAATCCTTGCACCGGCAGGGCAAGCAGCACCTACCACTCAAGTAAAATCTTCAGTATCAATACACTGACGTTAAATTCTGCCCCCATGCTCAGGCAAGTAGAATTTATTGTAAATAGCTATACACTTGTAGAATCAACAACAGGAGAAGTGATGCAGGCAGGCACTGTGTGAAGGAGTGGTCAGCCTCCTAAATCCTAATCTCTGCACTGGTTACCATGCAGGTGCACCAATATGTTCACTGTGGATCTTGCAAGATGCGAGAACCAAGATGGCCACCGCGAACCACCAATAAGCTCCGAATAGCAGAGTATAAGCTAGTGCAGAACAAGTGATGCGGTAATACAGCGGCCTAACCCACCAGGAAGAAGGGAAACAAATAACACAACCCAGAGGGAAATAAATATACTGGATCCCGCTGTAACGTTGGAACAGAAGTGAGAAAGTGTGGGACAGGCAGAGTCTGCCAGTGAAAAGGGTAAAACAGAATGGCGCAGGCAGAGAAAGGGGTCGCCAGAAAGAATAGTAAAACAGGGGACACAAACAATTCCCTACAGAATAACCCCCACAGAATAAAAGAAAATACAGCAAACTGAAAAATAATAATACAATATACAGACAGAAAAGAGAGCAGAAACTCTGATGTGTCCTTGGGATTGAGCTAGGGTTTCACAGTGCTTCATATATACATTTGTTGTTTCTGATTATTTTTGTTTTTCTATGTTTCATTGCTGCAATAGAGTTAAAGGGACACTCCCCTGACCAAATACAAAATAAATAATACAATCACTGTTTAGGAGATATACCCCTAATGAAAACTTGTACACATTTAATAATTATCTTTTTCATTGGAGCATATCTAAAAACAGCTTGCAAAACATGCTCTCCGATTCTAACCCCGCCCAGACTTCCTGTGGCTGTCCAATCACTGACTTTCCAATGGAGCTCAATGAGAAGTCTTCGCAAGACAGGTGTTCTTAGCAGTTGCTGCCCCTTGAGTTTAGCTCCAGTTAGCTAACCAAACCAGGAAATAAAAGTGGCAGTTGTCTGTTTGAAAGCTAAGGGGGTGCAACCAGGCTAATTTACAAAATTTAAAATTTCTATTGAAATCTGCCCTTTTTTCAAAATGATAATAAGAGGACACACTCTTCACACATAAAGCTTTTCAGAAAGCGAGAGTGTTTTAGGGGTCTGATGGGACCCCTTAAGTAAAGAAAGATATGCAAAATATGAAACCTTTTGTCATGTTGTAAAATTGTAAAATGCTGTGGAGAATGTTGGCGCTATATATTAATGTGATAATGTGATGTGCTGTTTTATTTTACAGTACAAATGAGACATTTAGAGGGTTATTCACTAAAGTGAGAATTCAAAGTTAATTTCAAATGTAAGGCCAAAAATGAAGCCAAGGCTAGAGTAGCTGAAGTAAAAGCTTAACTGATGATTTTTCCAGTTCTGCTATTTTGACTTTTCACTTTGAATTTTCACTTTAGCAAATAACCCTGTTAGCAAGTGACATTACAATACAGTTCAGCCGGCACCTTGTTTCTGGTTTTCCTCTTTAAAAAAAGGAAAGGGAGCACTCAACAAGCGACAGAATTCATTGAAGATTTAAATACCCCCAATAAGAGTGACTTCGAATATCAGTAATCACATTATTCAATTCTTAGATCTGGAAATAATTAAGTGAACAAGGAAAAATTGAATACCAACTTTATACAAAATCCACAGATCGAAACACACTACTCTATTATGAGAGTGCACATCCTAACCATGTGAAAAATTCTCTACCTTTTTCACAATTTTTGAGAGTCATAAGAAACAAATCCAGGGAAACTCAGTGTGAAAAACAACTACAGGAAATGTACCACAAATTCTTGCAGAGGGGCTATACGAATAAAGTGTTGGATAGGGCACTCATAAAAGCGAGAGATCAAAGAGGAGAGACAGAAAAGAAACCTGTGAGAAGAACTTCAGGATTCCATTCCCAATGACTTATAATACAGCGACAACAAAGATCTGCCAGACAATTACGAGAAACTGGCACATTATGGAGAATGACAGGAGTCTTCTGAATAGCCTTCACCATAAACCAATGTTCTCTTACAGGAATAACAAAAATCTAAGGGATCTACTGGTTCACACTGATCCAATTAAAAGCTACACATTGACAACTAAAAATGTAGCAAATTATGGGTGCGTAAGATGCTTAGGCTGCGTGACCTGTGGACACCTCATACCCTGCAAAAGCTTTAACCATCCCCATACGGGTCAACTGTTCAGAATACAACACAGGATAAGTTGCCGTACAGATTATGTGATCTATAAATTGTCATGCCCCTGTGGATTGAACTACGTCGGTAAGACGGAAACAGCTTTGTGCGAAAGAATAAGAGGACACAGATCCAGCATCAGATTGGCCTATAGGGATAAGAAATTGGATAAACCCGCGGCACGACACTTTTTAGGGAAAAGTCATCCGTTAACCTCTTTGAAATGTGTAGCGATAGATCATCTCCCGATCTCAAGAAGAGGTGGTAACAGACAGGAACAATTACTACAAAAAGAGACATGGTGGATCCAAAAATTGGGGACATTGGCCCCCAATGGCTTGAATGAGAAACTTTCATATACTTCCTTCCTCTAATAGATCACTCGATAATGAAGGTCCTAACTCTGTTCTAATATGTCCATTATTATATTGTTAGGCCATGCGTCAGTAAGGGCCATAATATAACAAAGTATTATAATATCACAAAAAATGGCCGGTAATAAATTGACAGGCTACCTTTATTTATTTTTATTTTTATATTTTAGTCCTTTTTCTTGGATTGTTTCCAATTTTTTAATTTTAATATACTTAAAGTCATATCAAATATACACCATTATGGTAATCTCATAATCATGGCTCAGTAGATTATGTAGAAGGAGTTAAGGACCCTCTTTCTATTATGCTTCCCAAAGCCTGGGTAACGAGCACTAAGCGATTGTATTTTGTGAGGATTTATATAAAACAACGTTTGTGGTTCTTTTTTGATAGGTTTGGCATATATTATAATGTATATGGCATTATATCTCCTCCTGTTAATAAGTGAGATATTATAGCAGTCTCACATGGAAACACTTATGAGAATAAGTTTATAGCAATGAGCATCACGTTAAATTATGGTGCACTAGCACTTTTTGCATTTTTGATTTTGATCACACTTTATAGTTTTTTTTCCACTTTATAGACCTCTTAAGTATAGGGTCATTTGAGTTTCAGACACTAGAATTAGTCTGGCACTATATTAGTGTCATACACTATACTATACACATATGTAGAGATCTACTGGCAGAGGGTGCAGATTATTCCCTCTGCATTTTTTAGATAATATTATTATAGACATTTTGAGTATTTTGATATAGGTCATATTGTTACTCATGTTCACAGGGATAATTAGAATGATTTCACTTTTAGTATGCATTATATAGTATTCACTAAATTAGCTTTTCTTTTATTTTCATATATCTATACTTTTTTGCACAGGTGGTAATTAATTCACTTATTAGGAACCAAAACATGTTTATCCTGATTAATCTCTAATTTTTGGGGACTTTAGGTATGAATTATGCATATATTGTTGATTCTTTGAGCAATATCCTGCCTCCGTGTGAGGGGTGGATACAAAGACAGTATCAATGTCTATCACGCATGCGCCCGACGTCTCCATGGTGATGGAGGACGCGGGCGATCAGGAAGTAACAGAATGACGTAGACGTCCTGTACCCAGGGGCGGACTGAGCACTCGGGCAAATCGGTCATGGACCGAGGGCCCGAGGCTCTAGGGGGCCCGCCCGCCTGCCTGCCATGCAGTAAAGTAATAGCTGGGCTGGGGAGTTAAACAATCTCCCCAGCCAGCCAGCCTGCAGTCTGTCAGGGGCCCCACACGGCACTCCGCGGGCCCTAGTTACCAAATACATTCCCCCCTTGTTCGGCCGGGCACAGTCAGAGACAGCTAAAGGGCCCTCCTAAAGACCCAAAATGCTGTCTCTCACTGTGCCTGACTGGTGAGAAGAGCAGGAGAGCTGTCTGTAGTGCTGATCAGGCAGCTCCGTGCGGCTCCTGATAGAGGAAATGACATCATGTGTCAAAAGGTCAGGGAGCCGTGCGGAGCTGCCTTATCTGTGTTAGAGGCAGCACTTCAGTGAGAGACAGCATGCTCCAGTGCTGCTGGGAGAAGGATTAACCCCTCTGGCCAAAGGTAAGGCTCCTCTTCCCCCAGCAGCTCCTCTTCCTTCTACCACTACTGCCCCTACATCCACCACAGCCCCTACCCCTACAGCCCCTCTACCCTTTGCTGCCCCTTTGCCCCCTACTCCCTGCTGCCCCTCTACCCCCAGTAGACCCTCTGCTGTACCCCTGCAGCTCCTCACCCCATACTGCCCCTCTACCCCCTGCTGCCCCCACCCCTCTACTTCCTGCTGCCTCTCACCCCCTGCTGCCCCCCACCCCTCTACCTCCTGCTGCCCCTCACCCCTTGCTGCCCCCCACCCCCTGCTGCCCCCACCCCTCTACCTCTTGCTGCCTCCCTACTGCCCCTCTACCCCCAGTAGATCCTCTGCTGTCCCCATGCTGCTGTTCCTCACCCCATACTGCCCCTCTACCCTCTGCTGCCCCCCAATCCTCTACCTCCTGCTGCCTCCCGACTGCCCCTCTACCCCCTGCTACTCCTCTACCCCCAGCAGCCCACTACAACCCCTATACCTACCACAGCCCCTACCCCTACAGCCCCTATACCCTCTACTGCCCTTTTGCCCCATACTCCCTGCTGCCCCTCTAGCTCCTGCTGGCCCCCTATCCACTGCTGCCCCTCTACCCCCTGCTACTCATCTACCCCAGCAGCCCCTCTACCCTCTGCTGCCCCTTTGCCCCCTGCTTCCCCTCCACCTCATGCTGGCCCCCCTACCTTATACTGGGCCCCCTACTCCCTGCTACCCCTCTACCCCTTACCCCCTGCTGCCCCTTTGCCCCCTACTCCCTGCTGGCCCCCTTACCTCCTGCTGGCCCCCCTACTCATTGCTGGCTGTCCCCTACTCCCTGCTGCCTCTTACTCCCTGCTGGCACTCCCCTACCCCTCCTGGCACTCCTCTACCCCCTGCTGGCACCCCCTACCCCCTGCTGGCACCCCCTACCCCCTACTGTCCCCTCTACCTCCTTCTGCCCCTCTACCCACTTACTCCCTGCTTCCCCGCTGCCCCTCTACTCCCCGCTGCCCCTTAAGCCCCTGATGCCCCTCAACCCCCAGCAGCCCTTACCCCTACAGCCTTTCTACCTACTACAACCCCTATACCCACCCCAGCCCCTACCCCTTACAGCCCCTCTACCCTCTGCTGCCCCAGCAGACCCCCTGTCGACCCTCTAGCCCCAGCACACACCCTACTCCTTGCTTCCCCTCTACCCCCTGCTTCCCCTTTGCCCCCTACTCCCTGCTGGCCCCCTTACCTGGTGCTGCCTACCCTACCTCCTGCTTGTCCCCCTACCTCCTGCTGGCCCCCTTACCTGGTGCTGCCCACCCTACCTCCTGCTTGTCCCCCTACCTCCTGCTGGCCCCCCTACCCACCTGCTGCCCCACTACTCCCTGGTACTCCCTTACCCCTGGAGCCTTTCTACCTACTACAACCCCTATACCCACCACAGCCCCTATCCCTTACAGCCCCTCTACCCTCTGCTACCCCAGCAGACCCCCCACTGTCCCCCTACCGCCCCTCTAGCCCTAGCAAACCCCCTATCCCCTTTGCCCCCTACTCCCTGCTTCCCCCCCACCTCCTGCTGACCTTTCTGCCCCCTACTCCCTGCTGGCCCCCCTACCCCCTTCTGCCCCTCTACCCACTTACTCCCTGCTGGCCCCCTACACCCTGCTACTCCTCTACCCCCAGCAGCCCTTACCCCTGCGGCCCTTCTACCTACTACAACCCCTATACCCCATAAAACCACTAGAACTCCTGCAGCCTCTACTCCTACTACAGCGGATATACCAACTACAGCCCATATACCCGCTGCAACCACAACAGCCTCCTACAGCCCCTAAACACCTGCATCCACTACAACCCTATATCCATGAAAGCTCCCATGCCCACTACTGCCCTTTTCCCCTGCACCCACTACTGCCTTTATTGCTGTCTGCACTTACTACAGCCCCTATCCCTCTGAAACAACCACAGTCCCTATGCCTCCCCTGCAACTACCACAGTCCCTATGCCTCCCCTGCACCCACTATAGCTTCTATTACCCCTTGTCTCCACTGTAGCTTCTATTACCCCTACTATAGCTTCTATTACCCCCTGCCCCCTCTATAGTCACTATTTCCCCTTACCCCACTATAGCCCCTATTATTCGCTACCCTCACTATAGCCTCTATACCCAATACAGCCTGTGCCCCCACTACAGCCCCTATAACCACTACAGTTTCTTTGCCCCAGCACCCACTTCAACCTTTATTCCCCTGCCCCCACGGCAGCCCCATGTCCCCTACACCCACTTCAACACCCCACAGTTTTTAACTACTTAAAGGTAAACTATAGTGCCAGGAAAAAAAAAATTGTTTTTCCCTAGCACTATAGCTTCCTAAAGTGCCCCCCTCCTTTACAGGGTTAAGGGACCTGGGACACTATACCTAGACCACTTCAATGAGCGGAAGTGGTCTGGGTGCCTATAGTGTCCCTTCATAGATACTCTGTATTTCGTGTTAGGATATGAGGATTCAAAGGCATACATATATTCACTTACAGTAAATATACACAGAAACATACATTCACTTCACATGCACATACAATCAAATATATTTTGAATCCTAATATTTCAACACGACTTACAGTATACACAGAAACATACATGCAAATACAAGGTACATCTACAACAGTATATATATATATATATATATATATATATATATATATATATATATATATATCTATCTGGAGGGGGCCCAGGTCCTAATTTTGCCCGAGGGCCCAGGACTCTCTCAGTCCGCCCCTGCCTGTACCCGCCCAAACGCTCGGAGGAGAGGATGACCGACCCCCTATACACCTGAACCGTGAGTTAATGTGATTACCTCTCTTATTTAAACTATGGTAACCCGTGGCAACGCTCTGACGATCGTGTTGCTCGCGAGACTTCTACAGAGCAAAGTAGCTGGTCAGTTTATTTCAAGTGTGCTGGGCCCCCTACAGAATACAGGTAGCGGAGGGCTGCACCATGCCTCAGGACCTCTGGCTCCAGGGCTCCAGCCAATGTGATCTCCCCCCTCCATTACTATTAATGGATGGGGAAAAAAAACCTGTAGGCTTTTCCCCCCACATTTTGCAGCCCCATACATTAACACACACTATTCACTAACATTTACACACACTATTCACTAAATTTTACACACACTACATCCTTACACAAACATACACTCTGCAGTCACTACACACACACACACTACATCCACTACACAAACACACACTCTGCATTCACAATACACATCGCATTCAATACACACAAACACTACATCCACTACACAAACATACATACACACTCTGCAATCCCTCTAAACACACACTACATCGACTACACAAACACACACTTTGCATCTAATATACACCTCATACATTACACAAATGTACAATCTGCATCCACTATACACACTGCATCCATTAAACACTCACCGCATCCACTTAAAACACGAACTCTGCATCCACTACACACAGACCTAACAGGTAATGAGGGAAGGGTCTGGAGCCCCTTAAGAAGGGGAACCAAGCCCCTCCCACAACTTCAGGCCACGCCTTCCATTTGTGGTCATCGCATAAGCCGTAGTACAATTTATATAAAGGACAAACAACAAAATGGAAATGTCAGTTGTGGTGTGCGGGAACTGACGAGGAAGTAGGCCTGAAATAAAAGAGGGCAAAAAGAGAGAACCATTTATTCGTCCTACAACCCAACATAACACATTACATATTCATAGTTTTGAAAGCCAGGCATACTTCTTGTATGGGCTGAGGGACGTATCTGGTGTAAGCCGTGGATTTCCAACGTCCTAATATCTTAATGATGTGAGCCGGGATATTCTTTTTAGAAGTGGTAGTGGCGGCTCCTATTCTGAAAGAGTGACCAGAGTAGCTGGCCGGGATCAGTCCTAACCGGACTAACAATCGCCTAACATACATCATGAATTGGCTCGTAGTGAGCTTTTTACCGTGTAAGGACAGGAGTGGTTGGAGCCATATGACCAAAGGCAAGAAGAGTGTCGAAAACTTCCACCGGACACCAGGTATTACTAGTGGGGTAATAGGGAATAGTGACCTTTGGCACCCGTTTTGGTATGGTGCATGGATAGTAGAGAGTGATCTTGGACCTTTACCAGATCGGACCTTGTGAAGAAGATGGGTGAGTTATAATTAGTAGTGGTGAACTCTCTGGGCCGTAGAAAACCGTAAAATGCTAAATAGATGGCGGCTTTAATTACACGATTAGTATGGACTTCGAATGGTGAGGTGTCTAGTATATTTGATAGTGACTGAAACAATAGATCGTGTATAGGTAGTCTAGCGGGTGAGGGTATAGGGGTGGAGTTTTTGATGCCTTTAAGTATAGCCTTAACTTGGTAGGACAACAGAAAGCGTTGTTTGTTAGGCCAAGTGGTGAGGATGTGATGCGGAATGCCTGTGATATACAATTTAATGGTATTGAATGATAATGTTAGATGAAAGTGGCAAAAAGAAATAAAAGCAATAATGGTTTCCATGGAAAGCTGGCCAGTGACCAGTCCAACAAGAATTTATTGAAAACATGGAAAGCCCTGCCATATGCCTTCCTGGTGTTATCGGAGAGACCGAGCTGTGAGAGTTGTTGCCCTTGACATAGCAGTACTTTTAGTCCCAGACCATCTCCTGCACTTTGGAACTGGAGTTGGTATCAGGGCAGCTGTTGGCAGAGCCTCCCGGAACTTCTGAAACCGAGATTGTGATAAGTGATCAGCTGCTACATTGAGAACCCCAGGCACATGAACGCAAGTTAAAAGAAATCTGTGTTTTGCAGCAAGCCATGTGAGAGTCCTCATGATACGCATGATGGTGAGGGAAGAGGAACGTCCCTTGTTTACAATATGGCATGTTGCCATATTGTCCGAGAAGCAACGAACCGTATTCCCAGACCAGCTTGCTCCCCACTTAATTGCTGCCGCTAAGATTGGATAGAGCTCAAATGAGGCTGAAGTGTCCTTAAACCTGGGGATCTCAGCAATTTCCCCAGGCCATTCTCCCCACATCCATTCATTGCCCCAAATTGCGGCAAATCCTGACTGATACCGACTTCTCTGACCAAACCGGGATAAAAATGCTTTTCCCGTTCCAATTCAGCAAAAACTCTCTCCACATATGCACGTCAGCGGTGGCATGTACGTCTAAAGTAATGCGGGGTGCGTCAGATTGCAACATTGGAAACAGGCTAAGTAACCTTGAAATGAATGCTCTACCTTGTGGAATAATTTTCATAGCTAAAGTTAATGAACCCAACAAGGATTGCAACTCCTTCCTATTACATGAGCCTCCTCCTAGGTAAAGGTCGATGGCTGCCAGGATGCACTCAATCTTATCCCTGGGGAGGCTAGCCTGCCTGTGCACAGAGTCCAGCACCACCCCCAAGAAGTTGATGATAGTATCTGGACCTTCAGTCTTAGTAGGTGAAATAGGAACTCCTAATTGTGTAAATAGTTGTGTTATTGACTGGAGGCTACTGGGAGGTACTAGGTTACTTTCTATGGTCAGGAAATCGTCCAGGTAATGGATAACTGTGGGGCATTTACAGATGTTAAGCAGCATCCAGCACAACGTCTCAGCGAAAATATAAAAAATCCTGGGGCTGCTTTTAGAACCAAACGTGAGACGTGTAAAAAAAGTAATATGAACTTCGCCACTTAACACCATGTAAATGCCATAGGGATGGATGGATAGAGAGCAGCTTAAAAGCGTTGACAATATCAGTTTTACTCAGCCATGCCCCTACCCCGGCTGAGAGGATGGCCGTGACTGCATTATCTATGTTGGCATACTGGAGGGAAAATTCTTCAGACGGAATTAGTGAGTTTAGACTTGGGGTATGAGATGTATGGGGGGCTGACAGGTCGAGAATTAATCTTTGTTTATTGGAGGATTTATTAGTGACCAGTCCTATGGGGTTCGTCCTCCAAACCGCGAAAGGCGGGGAGTCGAAAGGGCCTAACAAAAAACCTTGGTCAATTTCCTTCTGTAGGAGTAGGTCAATAGTGTCGGGCGCTGCTAGGGCTGCCTGTAAGTTATTACATTCCAGGATCCCCATAGGCATGTGAATAATACCCGTGTGAAACCCCATCGCAAACCCTGCCACCAAAATATCAACGAGATGTTGTGAAGGGTGATCACATAAAAGCTCTTTCAGAAGGGAGACATGAAGAGACGATAAGTACTGCTTAGGATATAATTTATTGGGGCACATCGCTTGGAGTGAGCTCTGAAACATTGTGAGCATACATGCAGAAGTCTGCAGGCACTGTAACCGCAAGTGCCGGTGTTGAAATTGTTACAGACCTGCGATTTACCCAAGAACACTATGTCACGGCCTAGTTTATCTTTAAGCACCCTGCCAGGTCTCCCTGTGGGTACTACATTAGGAGGTGAAAAAACAGTGTTTACCTCTGGAGAATTAGGGCACAGATTAGCCGTGTGGGAGTTGGACGAGCAAATGACACAGGCTGGGGTCTTAAGGCCCGCAAAGTGCCGGCAAAAAAGCTCTGTATCAAGCATGCCCCAATCAGCTTGATAATTGAACTGTGAGAGGGCGGCCGACGCCTTCGCGGAAAAAGCACGGTGGTAGTCGTAAAAAGACATACCACCGTAATTATGCCCCAAATCCACCAGCTTGTGGAGGTACAGGTCCAACTCCTCCCTCCTATCTGGGTATACAGAGCATATCACATCTCTGTATATCCCGAAAGCTAGTACAAATTCTGGAATCGATAGCTTCTGATTCAACCTGGGGTCTCTGGACTTCAATACTACTGACACATCCCTTATACTGACACATCCCTTATACTCGAGTCAATACGTTTTACCAGTTTTTTGGGGTAAAATTAGGGGCCTCGGCTTTTATTCGGGTCGGCTTATACTCGAGTATATACGGTAATTTGTATCAAATCAGAGATACTTAAACTGGTGACAAATTCTTCTCAAATTGGAGTTTGCTATACTCTGTTAAGATGGTGCTAAATTTAGTGAATTTCAGCTAAAAGGTTGTCTATTTCACAGATGATGAGGGGTATTTTTTAAAAACTGGTAGTTTTATAATATACATATACCAATGCCGTTAATGCATTCTATATATGTGTGTCACTTTCCCTTCTTTTTCATCTTGTTCTTACCTCTGATTATCTGCTCATAAATATTTAACACCACTGTGTTACAAGAACACTTTGTAATTTGATAGACAAAAAGGACGGACACAAATTCTTCATAAATCCTATAATTTAGTGGTTAATTAACTTTATAACTGAGAGTTTTTGCAGCTTAATACTTTGATACACCATTAATCTTTACATCTTTCTTAGAATTCATTAACTTTACTAAAAAAAGTGATAGTAGCTAGAGAGACCAGTGTTGCAGTAGAAAGGGTGTTATGAATTACGATACGGTGACCTAAAATATTAAGTAGGGAATTCAGTTAAACAGGAGTGAGCTCTAGTTGTTATAGTCAAGCGTACTGACAGATTATTTTTTTTATAGGTTCTGCAATAGATAATATTAAGAGACAAATTCAGGAATTAGATTCAACAGCAGGTATAATGAGATAGATAATATTCACTTATTAATATTTGTTACATTTATTTCTTATGAGGGAGAAATGTGTGGTTTATAGTGTGCTAAAGAGGTGACCACTTTTTTGTGGGGATTATTGTTATCCAGATCCAGAAATAGGTGCAGAAGAAGTAGCAAGTGGTGTGGGGAGGGACACCTTTTATTCCCCTGCACTATTTCAAACCCCAATATACTGTTTTAAAATACAGATGTTTTTAGTAGCATTGTAATGGCTAGTAAGTGTACCTTCATCTGCCAACTTCATTGGGATTTAGGGTAATAGCACTCCATTACAAATTTTATATGATCCTTTTTTTTCCTGTGCTACAAAAATAGTAAACCTGTCACCTTTCTAGACACTCACGTAACTGGGAGCATCCATCTTGAACAGAATTGCATGATTATTCCTATCTATTAATTTATTCTATTTTATTGATGGAAGGTAATATGTCCTGTCAGTTTGTGAAAAAGGGGGATGACCTCAGAAGATATGAGTGAATAATTACACAGAAATAAACCAATAGGCAAAAAGGCTTAAGGTGCAAGACCGCTTCAATAAAACAATCCCTAGCTAATAAGTCTAATATCTCCCAAAACTGTTCAATTTTTCAGAAAATGCAAAGTATCTGCAGATTCTCAATTTCAATTTAATGAGACAAAAATGTAAAAGGTGACACATCTACTTAAACTGAAATAAGCGTGTAACAGTAGCCCTGTCTCTGCTATTGAAGTTAAATAAATGACCCCCCTTAATCACTGTCTCTTCTTTAGAATATAGTCGATTCAAAGACAAGGAGATAGAAGATATAAATTCTCATTAGGATACCACATGGGTGAATAAACAATTAAACTCTCTGTCAATCAGAGCTTCTTAATAAAGGCAAATGTTATAGAGAAAAAATACAGAGGTGATCTCTGTAATGGCATGATATAATTCCAGTTAAACACACCAGTGTTATTAGTTCCCAATAGCCCTGACTGGGATTCCATTAAATGTGACATGTCACTTTAGCTGGGATGATAAATCTCCTGCTGTGTTTGAGCTTTGTAGTGCAGTGTGAATCACTTCTAAGGGCTAAATTGATGAAAATTCAGCCTTAACCACTATAATGCTATATTCTGTTCCTAGTAAGTCACAACGGCAAATGTGATTTTTTTTTCTGTTTTAGCATTGAAATTTAAAATGGAAATGGACATGCAGTTACTCTCTTATTATTCTATGAGTAAATGAGCTAAAACATGGCTTTACCACAGCAGTACACTCATTATTTACAGAATCCACATCTAACTACCTTTGACCATCTAAAGACGAAAGGATGTGTAGGCCTGAAGCAGTTAGCAATTATGTGCATCATAGTTTCTGTATTTTTCCATACTGTAAAAAAAATAAAAAAAATAAAAAATAATGGATACTTTTGGTCATTTTCAGATTCTGGCCATACACACATATAGTGCTATACCCATCAATGTTCCCCATTTAAAGCATATCTTTCTAGATACTAGCCTAATTACGGTGTAAAAAAAGATCCACTAATCCAAAAAAAAAAAAAAAGACTTCTGGTACAGAAGTGGTAACTAAAGTCTTCAGCCTATCCTCGCTGTGAATGTGCTCTCCAGAAGTGGAAATATTAAAAAAATGAACATAACATTAAAAAGCCATTCTTATAGGGAACCACTGATCAGAAAGACAGACATTCCTTTCAAACTGAAGAGCAATTGCGAACCTTAACAATGATTAATTATATTAAATATTATTATTATTTTTTTTTGGAATGGTCTGATCTTCTGAAGATGATGCAGAATACTCTCCCAATTTAACACAATAATATAAATAGCAACAATACAGGATTTGGCACTAGATGACTCAATTTTATTAAGCAAGCAGATGATGGTGGCACCATTTCTGTGCAAGACTACTTGAAATACAAATCTGAAATTCTCAGACAACTGAATGACAAATCCATCCACAGAAATATTGCATATACCGTATATACTCGAGTATAAGCCGACCCGAATATAAGCCGAGGCCCCTAATTTTACCCCCCAAAAATGGGAAAACGTATTGACTCGAATATAAGACTAGAGTGGGAAATGCAGCAGCTACTGGTAAATTTCTAAATAAAATTAGACCCTAAAAAAAATTATATTAATTGAATATTTATTTACAGTGTGTGTATATAATGAATGCCGTGTGTGTATGAATGCAGTGTGTGTATGAATGCAGTGTGTGTGTGTGTGTATGAATGCAGTGTGCATATTAATGCAGTGTGTGTGTGTGTGTATGAATGCTGTGTGTGTATGAATGCAGTGTGTGTATGAGTGCAGTGTGTGTATGAGTGCAGTGTATGAATGCAGTGTGTGTGTGTATGAATGCAGTGTGTGTATGAGTGCAGTGTATGAATGCAGTGTATGAATGCAGTGTGTGTATGAATGCAGTGTGTATGAATGCAGTGTGTATGAGTGCAGTGTGTATGAGTGCAGTGTGTGTATGAATGCAGTGTGTGTATGAATGCATTGTGTGTATGAGTGCAGTGTGTGTATGAATGCAGTGTTTGTATGAGTGCAGTGTGTGTGTGTGTGTGTGTGTGTGTGTGTGATGCAGAGTGTGATGCAGATCCTTGGTGGGGGGTGGACATTTTTATTATTATTTTTATAATTATAATTTTAATATTATTTTTTTTGGATATATTAATATATTTTTTAATTTTATTTATTTATTTTTGTATTATTATTATTAATATTTTATTATTTATATTTTTTTATTATTTTATTTTTGTCCCCCCTCCCTGCTTTTTAGCTGGCCAGGGAGGGGGGCTCTCACTCCCTGGTGGTCCAGTGGTGTGCACTGTGTAGGAAGGGGCTGGCACTATGACCCCGCGGCTCTCGCGAGACTTACACTGGGAGCTGACAGAGGTGCTGACCGGTCCGGCGCGGAGGAGGAGTAAGTAACAGCTCTGGCAGCCCCCTGTCTGTATTATGGCAATGTAAGTTGAGTTGGGGTTTTTCAGCACAAAAAATGTGCTGAAAAACTCGACTTATACTCGAGTATATACGGTAACTCCACAGAGAGTATTATAAAAAATAATACATCTATCGCAGCATACTTCTAAAGCTATTATTCCTCACAAGTTTGGTTTATAAGTTATAAGAACAGTATACATAGATGTAAAGACTACATCTATAACTCTACTGGAGTCCTTTGTGATTATGGGGACAGCTGACGTCAAAAGCCGCCATTCCTCATAAGTCTTGTTTACTAGCCATGAGAACAATACTCACTAAATCTTCATCGTACACAGGTCCTCCTATAGAATTCTTATTAGAATTATTAGAACTGGTGTTGTCGTGTCTGTGTTTTGAGTGAACATTCAAGAAGCTGGCACCTACTGTGGGATCAACTATGGCTTTTACATATACCAATCCTCTAGAATGTAAGCTCATGGAGCAGGGCCATGTTCCTGTACGTCCAGTTGTCTGGTTACAATTACATGTATGTTAGTCCACCCATTGTACAGTGCTACGAAATCTGATGGCGCTATATAAATAATAAAATAATAATAATATGTATAATTTCAATGTTCAAGGACCATTTATTGGCCTGTTTCATATATTTGGATGACATCTTTCTTTGGATAGGTTTAACAGAAACACTACTTTTATAACCTACAGTAAAGAACATATATGTGTCCTTGATGTATAAATGCACAGAAAGCAGAAAAGACTGTACACACTGTACAAAAAAGCCACAGACAATAATACATAGTTGCATGCAATAGGTTTAATTCCTTTCACTTCTGATCTCAGTTTGTTTTAGTAATGACAAATAATTGTGACATTGATAAGTGAGCACAACAATTGATAGAAAATTAGCTATCCTTTATGCAGAGAGGTCACCATAGAAATATACTACATAAGGCTCTGACCAAAGCTAAATATATCGTTCACAAAGAACAAGCTGGAGATCCAGGACAGAAATACCAGAATCTCTATAGATCACTATTCCATTCCATTCTACACTGCAAGGGAACAAGTTGGTAAAACAATTAGGAAACATTGGAATTTGTTATCAACAGTTGAATCCCTGGCTTACATTTCCCCAGAACCTTTTCTTATTGCATACAAATGGAACATATAGATGTAAGGGACTTACTTGTGAAAAGTTATCTATTTCAAAACTACAGTACTCAAACCAGCAATGAGAAAAAAAAAAAAAAAAGGTTGCTCCTGGTGCAGATTGTGTCACATATTAACTTGCAATGCATTGTTCTGCCACCCTGTATGCCTATTGGGCTGGCAAAACCGAGAAACCTATAGCAAAAACAACACAGGTTACACACTCAGTTTTATGGTCATATACCAGGCATAGGCAACCTTCGGCACTCCAGATATTTTGGACTACACCTCCCATGATGCTTTGACAGCATTATGGGTGTAAGAGCATTATGGTGGATGTAGTCCACAACATCTGGAGTGCCGAAGGTTGCCTATCCCTGTCATATACCATGCTTTTACATAGAGGAGATAAGAGAAACTGTTCAATGGGAGGCAAGCTGGGCGAAAACGCTCAAAACAACGCTGAGAACTCAATGTTTCATTAGCATCATTTTCTGCATTATGGCAAATATTTATTCTAGTTTTACTCCATATATATTTAGATATATAAGCATTTATTTATTGCATTTTGCATTGACAATATTTTGTTATGTTTAGGTTTCATTATTTTTTAACTCAGTTTATTTGGTTAAATGCATTTTTATTTTTTGTTTATAATTTATTTTTCATACCTCTTCTAATTTTTTTCGCTCATAATAGTTAATGCTATTCATTTCATCTTCATCACTCTGTTTTTTTAATGTTATTGTGCTTTTACTGTATTTTGTATTTTAATTTCCTTTTATTTAGTTTTAAATTAATTAATTTCATTTGATTTCGCTTCATTCATTTCATTCTACTTTTTTCTTGTTCTTGCTTTCTTTATCTTTCTCCTTGTTTCTTATTAATTTCTTCACAAGTTCTCTTGTTTTATTCATTTTCTTTGAACTTGTTCTTGATTATTAACACTTCTTCAAACCAACTTGATGCAGCTGCAGACATGTGAATACAATTGTCAACAATTTAACCAGATATAAGAAACATTTGCCTAAAAAAGAAAACATTACACTCTGCTCATTAAAAGGTTTGTGCTACAGCGCAACATTTTTTGTTGTGGGTTTCACGATATTGGTATACTATGTCAACGGGTTCTGCTTGAAAAATTAATTAGAAGCCACTGGTCTATTGGCTAGGATCAGCACGAGGTGCACAATCGTGTGAAATATATATATAGTGCTGTATTACATGCTTTGCATGAAGATGTCCAGTGTCTTCTAAATCCCCATAGGAAACATTGATTCGATGCTTTCCTGTGGGGAAGGCCTAATTCGTGTACAACACTTGTAGTGCATGTGCATTAGGTTCCCCTTCACAATGCCATTGATGTACAATAAGGTGAGTGTTTAAATAATTTTTTCATTCTTTGAGTGCTGTGGAGAGGGAGGGGGGAGAGGAGCAGAGGGCTTAGGGATACTATAGTGTTAGGAATACAGTGTTCCTTTAATTTGCCTTTACCATTTATTGGTCTATTTCAGATATGTGGATGACATCTTTCTTTGGATAGGTTTAACAGAAACACTAAACACTAAACAGTGCCTGCAGAAGCAATATCACAAATGGCCCTTATTACACTGTCGGCCCCTTGGTTGTGCTGGTCGAAGATGAAACAGCTTCTCAAAGAAGTAGCACAGTGAGCAGCAGCCACTAAAGGGGGATATAGGTTTATGTCCTGCCTCTTGGCTGCTCCTGCCCTTTCTGGCTGTGTTTAAGTTGAAGATTAGTGATGTCACTAACACAAAATTATTGGTACGCGAACGGCGAACGCGAACTTCAGCGAACGTTCTCTGAGGGTGGATCCCGAAGGGCTGTGGCGATGCGTAGGACTTAAAAAGGTCCGCATGTCCTCCATCAACAACACATCTTTAAAGCGTCCTGTCCTTGCCGGCGTGGTCGTGGGAGGAGGAGGATTACTTTCACCTCTTCCCCTGTTAGATTCTCGTTGTGCTGTGACATCACACTTATACGCTGTGTAAAGCATACTTTTTAATTTATTTTGCAAATGCTGCATCCTTTCCGACTTTTTGTAATTTGGTAACATTTCAGCCACTTTCTGCTTATACCGGGGGTCTAGTAGCGTGGACACCCAGTACAGGTCGTTCTCCTTCAGCCTTTTTATATGAGGGTCCCTCAACAGGCATGACAGCATGAAAGACCCCATTTGTACAAGGTTAGATGTCGAGCTACTCATTTCCCGTTCCTCCACCTCAGTGATCTCAATGAAGGTATGTTCTTCCCCCCAGCCACGTACAACACCACGGGTACCAGATAGGTGACAACGAGCACCATGGGATGCCTGTTGTGGTTGGTCTTCCTCCTCCTCCTCAAAGCCACATTCCTCCTCTGACTCCTCTTCCTCACAATCCTCTTCCAGCGTTGCCGCAGGTCCAGCAAGCGATGCTGATAAGGCTGTTTCTGGTGGTGATGGTGACCACAACTCTTCCTCTTCCTCTTCACGCTCATCTACGGTCTGATCCAGCACTCTTCGCAGGGCACGCTCCAGGAAGAAAACAAATGGTATGATGTCGCTGATGGTGCCTTCGGTGCGACTGACTAGGCTTGTCACCTCCTATAAAGGATGCATGAGCCTACAGGCATTGCGCATGAGCGTCCAGTAACGTGGCCAAAAAATTCCCAGCTCCCCAGAGGCTGTCCTAGCACCCCGGTTATACAAATATTCATTAACGGCTTTTTCTTGTTGGAGCAGGCGGTCGAACATTAGGAGTGTTGAATTCAAACGTGTCGGGCTGTCGCAAATCAAGCGCCTCACTGGCATGTTGTTTCGCCGCTGGATATCTGCAAAGTGCGCCATGGCCGTGTAGGAACGCCTGAAATGGCCACACACCTTCCTGGCATGCTTCAGGACGTCCTGTAAGCCTGTGTACTTATGCACAAAGCGTTGCACGATCAGATTACACACATGTGCCATGCATGGCACATGTGTCAACTTGCCCAACTTCAATGCCGCCAACAAATTTGTTCCGTTGCCAAAAACCACTTTGCCGATATCCAGTTGCTGCGGAGTCATCCACTTTTCCACCTGTGTGTTCAGGGAGGACAGGAGTGCTTGTCCGGTTTGACTCTCTGCTTTCAAGCAAGTCAAACCCAAGACGGCGTGACACTGCCATATCCGGGATGTGGAATAGTACCTGGGGAGCTGGGGGGGTGCCGTTGATGTGGAGCAAGATGCAGCAGCAGAAGAGGACTCAGCCGAGGAGGTTATGGAAGAGGATGAAGTAGGAGGAGTAGAGGAGGTGGCAGCAGGCCTGCCTGCAAGTCGTGGCGGTGTCACCAACTCCTCTGCAGAGCCACGCATTCCATGCTTGTCAGCCGTCAGCAGGTTTACCCAATGCGCAGTGTAGGTGATATACCTGCCCTGACCATGCTTTGCAGACCAGGTATCAGTGGTCAGATGGACCCTTGCCCCAACACTGTGTGCCAGACATGCCATTACTTCCTTTTGCACAATCGAGTACAGGTTGGGGATTGCCTTTGTGCAAAGAAATTTCATCCGGGTACCTTCCACTGCGGTATCCCAATAGCCACAAATTTTTTGAACGCCTCAGACTCCACCAGCTTGTATGGTAAAAGCTGGCGGGCTAATAGTTCAGACAAGCCAGCTGTCAGACGCTGGGCAAGGGGGTGACTTTCTGACATTGGCTTCTTACGCTCAAACATGTCCTTGACAGACACCTGACTGTGGGCAGATGAGCGGGAACTGCTCAAGGCGAGAGACGGAGTGGCGGATGGTTGAGAGGGGGGAAGGAGGACAGCAGTGGTTGACGTTGCTAAAGATGCTGGACCAGGAGGAGGATGGCAGCTTTGAGTTTGTGTGCTGTTTGTACTCATGTGTTGATCCCATAGGCGTTTGTGATGTGCGATCGCAAAGCAGTTGTACCTAGGTGGGTGTTGGACTTCCCATGGCTCAGTTTCTTTTGGCACAGGTTGCAAATGGCATCGCTGTTGTCAGAGGCAGACACACAAAAAAAATGCCACACTGCTGAGCTCTGCATTGACGGCATTCTGGTGGTGGACACAGCATGCGTTGATTGGCGTGCTGTCGGGCTGACCCCGGGTGCCGATGCATGCTGTCTGACTTTGCCACTAGCTCCTTGCGACGACCTCCCCCTGCTTCCAACTCGTCTCCTCCTCCTCTCTGTCTCCCCATCTGAACTTTTTCCCTTATTCTTCTTCTTGCCGAGCGGGCACCCATGTGACATCCATGGACGCATCGTCATCATCAACCGCTTCACTTGTATCTGACAACTCAGCAAAGGAAGCAGCAGCGAGTACAACATCATCACATCATCATCACACCGTACGTCCATGTGTGTAATGTGTTAGCCAGTCAACTATGTCCTCAGAACTTTTCAAGTTCAGGGTACGTGGCCTCTGAAAATTGGGCATTATTCTAGGGCAAAAGGGAATCACAGCACCACGACCACGACGGCCCCTGCGGGGTGGCCTGCCTCTGCCTGTCATTTTTTGGGGGATTAGTGGTACTATGCGTGCAAGCTACTGTGATACCAGATATGAGTGGCAATGTGCACTGGCAGAGGTTGGCAGAGTACACGCTGTAGGCCGGACACACCCGCTTGAAGACAACTAACTGCTATTCAATCGCTTGAAGGACACTGACTGCTATTAGCTTACAGTGAAAAACTATTTTCTTTTTAAAGGCACGCTATTGTGACACCAGATATGAGTGACAAAGTGGACTGGCAGAAGTTGGCAGAGGACACGCTGAAGGCCTGACACCCGCTTGAAGGACACTGACTGCTATTAGCTTACAGTGAAAAACTTTTTTCTTTTTAAAGGCACGCTATTGTGACACCAGATAGGAGTGGCAAAGTGGACTGGCAGAGGTTGGCAGAGTACACGCTGTAGGCCTGACACACCCGCTTGAAGACAACTAACTGCTATTCAATCTATAACAGTGAAACACTTTTTTTCTTTTTAAAGCACGCTATTGTGACACCAGATATGAGTGGCAAAGTACACTGGCAGAGGTTGGCAGAGTACACGCTGAAGGCCTGACACCCGCTTGAAGGACACTGACTGCTATTAGCTTACAGTGAAAAACTTTTTTCTTTTTAAAGGCACGCTATTGTGACACCAGATATGAGTGGCAAAGTGGACTGGCAGAGGTTGGCAGAGTACACGCTGAAGGCCTGACACCCGCTTGAAGGACACTGACTGCTATTAGCTTACAGTGAAATTTTTTTTCTATTTAAAGGCACGCTTTTGTGACACCAGATATGAGTGGCAAAGTGGACTGGCAGAGGTTGGCAGAGTACACGCTGAAGGCCTGACACCCGCTTGAAGGACACTGACTGCTATTAGCTTACGGTGAAAAACGTTTTTCTTTTTAAAGGCACGCTATTGTGACACCAGATAGGAGTTGCAAAGTGGACTAGCAGAGGTTGGCAGAGTACACGCTGAAGGCCTGACACCCGCTTGAAGGACACTGACTGTTATTAGCTTACAGTGAAAAACTTTTTTTCTTTTTAAAGGCACGCTATTGTGACACCAGATATGAGTGGCAAAGTGGACTGGCAGAGGTTTGCAGAGTACACGCTGAAGGCCTGACACTCGCTTGAAGGACACTGACTGCTATTAGCTTACAGTGAAAAACTTTTTTTCTTTTTAAAGGCACGCTATTGTGACACCAGATATGAGTGGCAAAGTACACTGGCAGAGGTTGGCAGAGTACACGCTGAAGGCCTGACACCCGCTTGAAGGACACTGACTGCTATTAGCTTACAGTGAAAAACTTTTTTCTTTTTAAAGGCACGCTATTGTGACACCAGATATGAGTGGCAAAGTACACTGGCAGAGGTTGGCAGAGTACACGCTGAAGGCCTGACACCCGCTTGAAGGACACTGACTGCTATTAGCTTACAGTGAAAAACTTTTTTCTTTTTAAAGGCACGCTATTGTGACACCAGATATGAGTGACAAAGTGGACTGGCAGAAGTTGGCAGAGGACACGCTGAAGGCCTGACACCCGCTTGAAGGACACTGACTGCTATTAGCTTACAGTGAAAAACGTTTTTCTTTTTAAAGGCACGCTATTGTGACACCAGATAGGAGTTGCAAAGTGGACTTGCAGAGGTTGGCAGAGTACACGCTGAAGGCCTGACACCCGCTTGAAGGACACTGACTGTTATTAGCTTACAGTGAAAAACTTTTTTTCTTTTTAAAGGCACGCTATTGTGACACCAGATATGAGTGGCAAAGTGGACTGGCAGAGGTTTGCAGAGTACACGCTGAAGGCCTGACACTCGCTTGAAGGACACTGACTGCTATTAGCTTACAGTGAAAAACTTTTTTTCTTTTTAAAGGCACGCTATTGTGACACCAGATATGAGTGGCAAAGTACACTGGCAGAGGTTGGCAGAGTACACGCTGAAGGCCTGTCACCCGCTTGAAGGACACTGACTGCTATTAGCTTACAGTGAAAAACGTTTTTCTTTTTAAAGGCACGCTATTGTGACACCAGATAGGAGTTGCAAAGTGGACTAGCAGAGGTTGGCAGAGTACACGCTGAAGGCCTGACACCCGCTTGAAGGACACTGACTGTTATTAGCTTACAGTGAAAAACTTTTTTTCTTTTTAAAGGCACGCTATTGTGACACCAGATATGAGTGGCAAAGTGGACTGGCAGAGGTTTGCAGAGTACACGCTGAAGGCCTGACACTCGCTTGAAGGACACTGACTGCTATTAGCTTACAGTGAAAAACTTTTTTTCTTTTTAAAGGCACGCTATTGTGACACCAGATATGAGTGGCAAAGTACACTGGCAGAGGTTGGCAGAGTACACGCTGAAGGCCTGACACCCGCTTGAAGGACACTGACTGCTATTAGCTTACAGTGAAAAACTTTTTTCTTTTTAAAGGCACGCTATTGTGACACCAGATATGAGTGGCAAAGTACACTGGCAGAGGTTGGCAGAGTACACGCTGAAGGCCTGACACCCGCTTGAAGGACACTGACTGCTATTAGCTTACAGTGAAAAACTTTTTTCTTTTTAAAGGCACGCTATTGTGACACCAGATATGAGTGACAAAGTGGACTGGCAGAAGTTGGCAGAGGACACGCTGAAGGCCTGACACCCGCTTGAAGGACACTGACTGCTATTAGCTTACAGTGAAAAACGTTTTTCTTTTTAAAGGCACGCTATTGTGACACCAGATAGGAGTTGCAAAGTGGACTAGCAGAGGTTGGCAGAGTACATGCTGAAGGCCTGACACCCGCTTGAAGGACACTGACTGTTATTAGCTTACAGTGAAAAACTTTTTTTCTTTTTAAAGGCACGCTATTGTGACACCAGATATGAGTGGCAAAGTGGACTGGCAGAGGTTTGCAGAGTACACGCTGAAGGCCTGACACTCGCTTGAAGGACACTGACTGCTATTAGCTTACAGTGAAAAACTGTTTTTCTTTTTAAAGGCACGCTATTGTGACACCAGATATGAGTGGCAAAGTACACTGGCAGAGGTTGGCAGAGTACACGCTGAAGGCCTGTCACCCGCTTGAAGGACACTGACTGCTATTAGCTTACAGTGAAAACCTTTTTTTCTTTTTAAAGGCACGCTATTGTGACACCAGATATGAGTGGCAAAGTGGACTGGCAGAAGTTGGCAGAGTAAACGCTGAAGGCCTCACACCCGCTTGAAGGACACTGACTGCTATTAGCTTACAGTGAAAAACTTTTTTTCTTTTTAAAGGCACGCTATTGTGACACCAGATATGAGTGGCAAAGTACACTGGCAGAGGTTGGCAGAGTACACGCTGAAGGCCTGACACCCGCTTGAAGGACACTGACTGCTATTAGCTTACAGTGAAAAACATTTTTTCTTTTTAAAGGCACACTATTGTGACACCAGATATGAGTGGCAAAGTGGACTGGCAGAGGTTGGCAGAGTACACACTGAAGGCCTGACACCCGCTTGAAGGACACTGACTGTTATTAGCTTACAGTGAAAAACTTTTTTCTTTTTAAAGGCACGCTATTGTGACACCAGATATGAGTGGCAAAGTGGACTGGCAGAAGTTTGCAGAGTACACGCTGAAGGCCTGACACTCGCTTGAAGGGCACTGACTGCTATTAGCTTACAGTGAAAACCTTTTTTTCTTTTTAAAGGCACGCTATTGTGACACCAGATATGAGTGGCAAAGTGGACTGGCAGAAGTTGGCAGAGGACACGCTGAAGGCCTGACACCCGCTTGAAGGACACTGACTGCTATTAGCTTACAGTGAAAAACTTTTTTCTTTTTAAAGGCACGCTATTGTGACACCAGATAGGAGTGGCAAAGTGGACTGGCAGAGGTTGGCAGAGTACACGCTGTAGGCCTGACACACCCGCTTGAAGACAACTAACTGCTATTCAATCTATAACAGTGAAACACTTTTTTTCTTTTTAAAGCACGCTATTGTGACACCAGATATGAGTGGCAAAGTACACTGGCAGAGGTTGGCAGAGTACACGCTGAAGGCCTCACACCCGCTTGAAGGACACTGACTGCTATTAGCTTACAGTGAAAAACTTTTTTTCTTTTTAAAGGCACGCTATTGTGACACCAGATATGAGTGGCAAAGTACACTGGCAGAGGTTGGCAGAGTACACGCTGAAGGCCTGACACCCGCTTGAAGGACACTGACTGCTATTAGCTTACAGTGAAAAACATTTTTTCTTTTTAAAGGCACACTATTGTGACACCAGATATGAGTGGCAAAGTGGACTGGCAGAGGTTGGCAGAGTACACGCTGAAGGCCTGACACCCGCTTGAAGGACACTGACTGTTATTAGCTTACAGTGAAAAACTTTTTTCTTTTTAAAGGCACGCTATTGTGACACCAGATATGAGTGGCAAAGTGGACTGGCAGAAGTTTGCAGAGTACACGCTGAAGGCCTGACACTCGCTTGAAGGGCACTGACTGCTATTAGCTTACAGTGAAAACCTTTTTTTCTTTTTAAAGGCACGCTATTGTGACACCAGATATGAGTGGCAAAGTGGACTGGCAGAAGTTGGCAGAGGACACGCTGAAGGCCTGACACCCGCTTGAAGGACACTGACTGCTATTAGCTTACAGTGAAAAACTTTTTTCTTTTTAAAGGCACGCTATTGTGACACCAGATAGGAGTGGCAAAGTGGACTGGCAGAGGTTGGCAGAGTACACGCTGTAGGCCTGACACACCCGCTTGAAGACAACTAACTGCTATTCAATCTATAACAGTGAAACACTTTTTTTCTTTTTAAAGCACGCTATTGTGACACCAGATATGAGTGGCAAAGTACACTGGCAGAGGTTGGCAGAGTACACGCTGAAGGCCTGACACCCGCTTGAAGGACACTGACTGCTATTAGCTTACAGTGAAAAACTTTTTTCTTTTTAAAGGCACGCTATTGTGACACCAGATATGAGTGGCAAAGTACACTGGCAGAGGTTGGCAGAGTACACGCTGAAGGCCTGACACCCGCTTGAAGGACACTGACTGCTATTAGCTTACAGTGAAATTTTTTTTCTATTTAAAGGCACGCTTTTGTGACACCAGATATGAGTGGCAAAGTGGACTGGCAGAGGTTGGCAGAGTACACGCTGAAGGCCTGACACCCGCTTGAAGGACACTGACTGCTATTAGCTTACAGTGAAAAAAGTTTTTTCTTTTTAAATGGACGCTATTGTGACACCAGATATGAGTGACAAAGTGGACTGGCAGAAGTTGGCAGAGGACACGCTGAAGGCCTGACACCCGCTTGAAGGACACTGACTGCTATTAGCTTACAGTGAAAAACGTTTTTCTTTTTAAAGGCACGCTATTGTGACACCAGATAGGAGTTGCAAAGTGGACTAGCAGAGGTTGGCAGAGTACACGCAGAAGGCCTGACACCCGCTTGAAGGACACTGACTGCTATTAGCTTACAGTGAAAAACTTTTTTCTTTTTAAAGGCACGCTATTGTGACACCAGATATGAGTGGCAAAGTACACTGGCAGAGGTTGGCAGAGTACACGCTGAAGGCCTGACACCCGCTTGAAGGACACTGACTGCTATTAGCTTACAGTGAAAAACTTTTTTCTTTTTAAAGGCACGCTATTGTGACACCAGATATGAGTGACAAAGTGGACTGGCAGAAGTTGGCAGAGGACACGCTGAAGGCCTGACACCCGCTTGAAGGACACTGACTGCTATTAGCTTACAGTGAAAAACGTTTTTCTTTTTAAAGGCACGCTATTGTGACACCAGATAGGAGTTGCAAAGTGGACTAGCAGAGGTTGGCAGAGTACATGCTGAAGGCCTGACACCCGCTTGAAGGACACTGACTGTTATTAGCTTACAGTGAAAAACTTTTTTTCTTTTTAAAGGCACGCTATTGTGACACCAGATATGAGTGGCAAAGTGGACTGGCAGAGGTTTGCAGAGTACACGCTGAAGGCCTGACACTCGCTTGAAGGACACTGACTGCTATTAGCTTACAGTGAAAAACTGTTTTTCTTTTTAAAGGCACGCTATTGTGACACCAGATATGAGTGGCAAAGTACACTGGCAGAGGTTGGCAGAGTACACGCTGAAGGCCTGACACCCGCTTGAAGGACACTGACTGCTATTAGCTTACAGTGAAAAACATTTTTTCTTTTTAAAGGCACACTATTGTGACACCAGATATGAGTGGCAAAGTGGACTGGCAGAGGTTGGCAGAGTACACGCTGAAGGCCTGACACCCGCTTGAAGGACACTGACTGTTATTAGCTTACAGTGAAAAACTTTTTTCTTTTTAAAGGCACGCTATTGTGACACCAGATATGAGTGGCAAAGTGGACTGGCAGAAGTTTGCAGAGTACACGCTGAAGGCCTGACACTCGCTTGAAGGGCACTGACTGCTATTAGCTTACAGTGAAAACCTTTTTTTCTTTTTAAAGGCACGCTATTGTGACACCAGATATGAGTGGCAAAGTGGACTGGCAGAAGTTGGCAGAGGACACGCTGAAGGCCTGACACCCGCTTGAAGGACACTGACTGCTATTAGCTTACAGTGAAAAACTTTTTTCTTTTTAAAGGCACGCTATTGTGACACCAGATAGGAGTGGCAAAGTGGACTGGCAGAGGTTGGCAGAGTACACGCTGTAGGCCTGACACACCCGCTTGAAGACAACTAACTGCTATTCAATCTATAACAGTGAAACACTTTTTTTCTTTTTAAAGCACGCTATTGTGACACCAGATATGAGTGGCAAAGTACACTGGCAGAGGTTGGCAGAGTACACGCTGAAGGCCTGACACCCGCTTGAAGGACACTGACTGCTATTAGCTTACAGTGAAAAACTTTTTTCTTTTTAAAGGCACGCTATTGTGACACCAGATATGAGTGGCAAAGTACACTGGCAGAGGTTGGCAGAGTACACGCTGAAGGCCTGACACCCGCTTGAAGGACACTGACTGCTATTAGCTTACAGTGAAATTTTTTTTCTATTTAAAGGCACGCTTTTGTGACACCAGATATGAGTGGCAAAGTGGACTGGCAGAGGTTGGCAGAGTACACGCTGAAGGCCTGACACCCGCTTGAAGGACACTGACTGCTATTAGCTTACAGTGAAAAAAGTTTTTTCTTTTTAAATGGACGCTATTGTGACACCAGATATGAGTGACAAAGTGGACTGGCAGAAGTTGGCAGAGGACACGCTGAAGGCCTGACACCCGCTTGAAGGACACTGACTGCTATTAGCTTACAGTGAAAAACGTTTTTCTTTTTAAAGGCACGCTATTGTGACACCAGATAGGAGTTGCAAAGTGGACTAGCAGAGGTTGGCAGAGTACACGCTGAAGGCCTGACACCCGCTTGAAGGACACTGACTGTTATTAGCTTACAGTGAAAAACTTTTTTTCTTTTTAAAGGCACGCTATTGTGACACCAGATATGAGTGGCAAAGTGGACTGGCAGAGGTTTGCAGAGTACACGCTGAAGGCCTGACACTCGCTTGAAGGACACTGACTGCTATTAGCTTACTTTGAAAAACTTTTTTTCTTTTTAAAGGCACGCTATTGTGACACCAGATATGAGTGGCAAAGTACACTGGCAGAGGTTGGCAGAGTACACGCTGAAGGCCTGTCACCCGCTTGAAGGACACTGACTGCTATTAGCTTACAGTGAAAACCTTTTTTTCTTTTTAAAGGCACGCATTTGTGACACCAGATATGAGTGGCAAAGTGGACTGGCAGAAGTTGGCAGAGTAAACGCTGAAGGCCTCACACCCGCTTGAAGGACACTGACTGCTATTAGCTTACAGTGAAAAACTTTTTTTCTTTTTAAAGGCACGCTATTGTGACACCAGATATGAGTGGCAAAGTACACTGGCAGAGGTTGGCAGAGTACACGCTGAAGGCCTGACACCCGCTTGAAGGACACTGACTGCTATTAGCTTACAGTGAAAAACATTTTTTCTTTTTAAAGGCACGCTATTGTGACACCAGATATGAGTGGCAAAGTGGACTGGCAGAAGTTGGCAGAGTACACGCTGAAGGCCTGACACCCGCTTGAAGGACACTGACTGCTATTAGCTTACAGTGAAAAACATTTTTTCTTTTTAAAGGCACACTATTGTGACACCAGATATGAGTGGCAAAGTGGACTGGCAGAGGTTGGCAGAGTACACGCTGAAGGCCTGACACCCGCTTGAAGGACACTGACTGTTATTAGCTTACAGTGAAAAACTTTTTTCTTTTTAAAGGCACGCTATTGTGACACCAGATATGAGTGGCAAAGTGGACTGGCAGAAGTTTGCAGAGTACACGCTGAAGGCCTGACACTCGCTTGAAGGGCACTGACTGCTATTAGCTTACAGTGAAAACCTTTTTTTCTTTTTAAAGGCACGCTATTGTGACACCAGATATGAGTGGCAAAGTGGACTGGCAGAAGTTGGCAGAGGACACGCTGAAGGCCTGACACCCGCTTGAAGGACACTGACTGCTATTAGCTTACAGTGAAAAACTTTTTTCTTTTTAAAGGCACGCTATTGTGACACCAGATATGAGTGGCAAAGTACACTGGCAGAGGTTGGCAGAGTACACGCTGAAGGCCTGACACCCGCTTGAAGGACACTGACTGCTATTAGCTTACAGTGAATTTTTTTTTCTATTTAAAGGCACGCTTTTGTGACACCAGATATGAGTGGCAAAGTGGACTGGCAGAGGTTGGCAGAGTACACGCTGAAGGCCTGACACCCGCTTGAAGGACACTGACTGCTATTAGCTTACAGTGAAAAAAGTTTTTTCTTTTTAAATGGACGCTATTGTGACACCAGATATGAGTGACAAAGTGGACTGGCAGAAGTTGGCAGAGGACACGCTGAAGGCCTGACACCCGCTTGAAGGACACTGACTGCTATCAGCTTACAGTGAAAAACGTTTTTCTTTTTAAAGGCACGCTATTGTGACACCAGATAGGAGTTGCAAAGTGGACTAGCAGAGGTTGGCAGAGTACACGCTGAAGGCCTGACACCCGCTTGAAGGACACTGACTGTTATTAGCTTACAGTGAAAAACTTTTTTTCTTTTTAAAGGCACGCTATTGTGACACCAGATATGAGTGGCAAAGTGGACTGGCAGAGGTTTGCAGAGTACACGCTGAAGGCCTGACACTCGCTTGAAGGACACTGACTGCTATTAGCTTACTTTGAAAAACTTTTTTTCTTTTTAAAGGCACGCTATTGTGACACCAGATATGAGTGGCAAAGTACACTGGCAGAGGTTGGCAGAGTACACGCTGAAGGCCTGTCACCCGCTTGAAGGACACTGACTGCTATTAGCTTACAGTGAAAACCTTTTTTTCTTTTTAAAGGCACGCATTTGTGACACCAGATATGAGTGGCAAAGTGGACTGGCAGAAGTTGGCAGAGTAAACGCTGAAGGCCTCACACCCGCTTGAAGGACACTGACTGCTATTAGCTTACAGTGAAAAACTTTTTTTCTTTTTAAAGGCACGCTATTGTGACACCAGATATGAGTGGCAAAGTACACTGGCAGAGGTTGGCAGAGTACACGCTGAAGGCCTGACACCCGCTTGAAGGACACTGACTGCTATTAGCTTACAGTGAAAAACATTTTTTCTTTTTAAAGGCACGCTATTGTGACACCAGATATGAGTGGCAAAGTGGACTGGCAGAAGTTGGCAGAGTACACGCTGAAGGCCTGACACCCGCTTGAAGGACACTGACTGCTATTAGCTTACAGTGAAAAACATTTTTTCTTTTTAAAGGCACACTATTGTGACACCAGATATGAGTGGCAAAGTGGACTGGCAGAGGTTGGCAGAGTACACGCTGAAGGCCTGACACCCGCTTGAAGGACACTGACTGTTATTAGCTTACAGTGAAAAACTTTTTTCTTTTTAAAGGCACGCTATTGTGACACCAGATATGAGTGGCAAAGTGGACTGGCAGAAGTTTGCAGAGTACACGCTGAAGGCCTGACACTCGCTTGAAGGGCACTGACTGCTATTAGCTTACAGTGAAAACCTTTTTTTCTTTTTAAAGGCAGGCTATTGTGACACCAGATATGAGTGGCAAAGTGGACTGGCAGAAGTTGGCAGAGGACACGCTGAAGGCCTGACACCCGCTTGAAGGACACTGACTGCTATTAGCTTACAGTGAAAAACTTTTTTCTTTTTAAAGGCACGCTATTGTGACACCAGATAGGAGTGGCAAAGTGGACTGGCAGAGGTTGGCAGAGTACACGCTGTAGGCCTGACACACCCGCTTGAAGACAACTAACTGCTATTCAATCTATAACAGTGAAACACTTTTTTTCTTTTTAAAGCACGCTATTGTGACACCAGATATGAGTGGCAAAGTACACTGGCAGAGGTTGGCAGAGTACACGCTGAAGGCCTGACACCCGCTTGAAGGACACTGACTGCTATTAGCTTACAGTGAAAAACTTTTTTCTTTTTAAAGGCACGCTATTGTGACACCAGATATGAGTGGCAAAGTACACTGGCAGAGGTTGGCAGAGTACACGCTGAAGGCCTGACACCCGCTTGAAGGACACTGACTGCTATTAGCTTACAGTGAAATTTTTTTTCTATTTAAAGGCACGCTTTTGTGACACCAGATATGAGTGGCAAAGTGGACTGGCAGAGGTTGGCAGAGTACACGCTGAAGGCCTGACACCCGCTTGAAGGACACTGACTGCTATTAGCTTACAGTGAAAAAAGTTTTTTCTTTTTAAATGGACGCTATTGTGACACCAGATATGAGTGACAAAGTGGACTGGCAGAAGTTGGCAGAGGACACGCTGAAGGCCTGACACCCGCTTGAAGGACACTGACTGCTATTAGCTTACAGTGAAAAACGTTTTTCTTTTTAAAGGCACGCTATTGTGACACCAGATAGGAGTTGCAAAGTGGACTAGCAGAGGTTGGCAGAGTACACGCTGAAGGCCTGACACCCGCTTGAAGGACACTGACTGTTATTAGCTTACAGTGAAAAACTTTTTTTCTTTTTAAAGGCACGCTATTGTGACACCAGATATGAGTGGCAAAGTGGACTGGCAGAGGTTTGCAGAGTACACGCTGAAGGCCTGACACTCGCTTGAAGGACACTGACTGCTATTAGCTTACTTTGAAAAACTTTTTTTCTTTTTAAAGGCACGCTATTGTGACACCAGATATGAGTGGCAAAGTACACTGGCAGAGGTTGGCAGAGTACACGCTGAAGGCCTGTCACCCGCTTGAAGGACACTGACTGCTATTAGCTTACAGTGAAAAACATTTTTTCTTTTTAAAGGCACGCTATTGTGACACCAGATATGAGTGGCAAAGTGGACTGGCAGAAGTTTGCAGAGTACACGCTGAAGGCCTGACACTCGCTTGAAGGGCACTGACTGCTATTAGCTTACAGTGAAAACCTTTTTTTCTTTTTAAAGGCACGCTATTGTGACACCAGATATGAGTGGCAAAGTGGACTGGCAGAAGTTGGCAGAGGACACGCTGAAGGCCTGACACCCGCTTGAAGGACACTGACTGCTATTAGCTTACAGTGAAAAACTTTTTTCTTTTTAAAGGCACGCTATTGTGACACCAGATAGGAGTGGCAAAGTGGACTGGCAGAGGTTGGCAGAGTACACGCTGTAGGCCTGACACACCCGCTTGAAGACAACTAACTGCTATTCAATCTATAACAGTGAAACACTTTTTTTCTTTTTAAAGCACGCTATTGTGACACCAGATATGAGTGGCAAAGTACACTGGCAGAGGTTGGCAGAGTACACGCTGAAGGCCTGACACCCGCTTGAAGGACACTGACTGCTATTAGCTTACAGTGAAAAACTTTTTTCTTTTTAAAGGCACGCTATTGTGACACCAGATATGAGTGGCAAAGTACACTGGCAGAGGTTGGCAGAGTACACGCTGAAGGCCTGACACCCGCTTGAAGGACACTGACTGCTATTAGCTTACAGTGAAATTTTTTTTCTATTTAAAGGCACGCTTTTGTGACACCAGATATGAGTGGCAAAGTGGACTGGCAGAGGTTGGCAGAGTACACGCTGAAGGCCTGACACCCGCTTGAAGGACACTGACTGCTATTAGCTTACAGTGAAAAAAGTTTTTTCTTTTTAAATGGACGCTATTGTGACACCAGAAATGAGTGGCAAAGTGGACTGGCAGAGGTTGGCAGAGTAGACGCTGAAGGCCTGACACCCGCTTGAAGGACACTGACTGCTATTAGCTTACAGTGAAAAACTTTTTTCTTTTTAAAGGCACGCTATTGTGACACCAGATATGAGTGACAAAGTGGACTGGCAGAAGTTGGCAGAGGACACGCTGAAGGCCTGACACCCGCTTGAAGGACACTGACTGCTATTAGCTTACAGTGAAAAACGTTTTTCTTTTTAAAGGCACGCTATTGTGACACCAGATAGGAGTTGCAAAGTGGACTAGCAGAGGTTGGCAGAGTACACGCTGAAGGCCTGACACCCGCTTGAAGGACACTGACTGTTATTAGCTTACAGTGAAAAACTTTTTTTCTTTTTAAAGGCACGCTATTGTGACACCAGATATGAGTGGCAAAGTGGACTGGCAGAAGTTGGCAGAGTAAACGCTGAAGGCCTCACACCCGCTTGAAGGACACTGACTGCTATTAGTTTACAGTGAAAAACTTTTTTTCTTTTTAAAGGCACGCTATTGTGACACCAGATATGAGTGGCAAAGTACACTGGCAGAGGTTGGCAGAGTACACGCTGAAGGCCTGACACCCGCTTGAAGGACACTGACTGCTATTAGCTTACAGTGAAAAAAGTCTTTTCTTTTTAAAGGCACGCTATTGTGACACCAGATATGAGTGGCAAAGTGGACTGGCAGAGGTTGGCAGAGTACACGCTGAAGGCCTGACACCCGCTTGAAGGACACTGACTGCTATTAGCTTACAGTGAAAAACATTTTTTCTTTTTAAAGGCACACTATTGTGACACCAGATATGAGTGGCAAAGTGGACTGGCAGAGGTTGGCAGAGTACACGCTGAAGGCCTGACACCCGCTTGAAGGACACTGACTGTTATTAGCTTACAGTGAAAAACTTTTTTTCTTTTTAAAGGCACGCTATTGTGACACCAGATATGAGTGGCAAAGTGGACTGGCAGAAGTTTGCAGAGTACACGCTGAAGGCCTGACACTCGCTTGAAGGGCACTGACTACTATTATCTTACAGTGAAAATTTTTTTTTCTTTTTAAAGGCACGCTATTGTGACACCAGATATGAGTGGCAAAGTGGACTGGCAGAAGTTGGCAGAGTAAACGCTGAAGGCCTGACACCCGCTTGAAGGACACTGACTGCTATTAGCTTACAGTGAAAAACTTTTTTTCTTTTCAAAGGCACGCTATTGTAACACCAGATATGAGTGGCAAAGTGGACTGGCAGAAGTTGGCAGAGTACACGCTGAAGGCCTGACACCCGCTTGAAGGACACTGACTGCTATTAGCTTACAGTGAAAAAAGTTTTTTCTTTTTAAAGGCACGCTATTGTGACACCAGATATGAGTGGCAAAGTGGACTGGCAGAGGTTGGCAGAGTACACGCTGAAGGCCTGACACCCGCTTGAAGGACACTGACTGCTATTAGCTTACAGTGAAAAACTTTTTTTCTTTTTAAAGGCACGCTATTGTGACACCAGATATGAGTGGCAAAGTGGACTGGCAGAGGTTGGCAGAGTACACGCTGAAGGCCTGACACCCGCTTGAAGGACACTGACTGTTATTAGCTTACAGTGAAAAACTTTTTTTCTTTTTAAAGGCACGCTATTGTGACACCAGATATGAGTGGCAAAGTGGACTGGCAGAGGTTGGCAGAGTACACGCTGAAGGCCTGACACTCGCTTGAAGGACACTGACTGCTATTAGCTTACAGTGAAAAACTTTTTTTCTTTTTAAAGGCACGCTATTGTGACACCAGATATGAGTGGCAAAGTACACTGGCAGAGGTTGGCAGAGTACACGCTGAAGGCCTGACACCCGCTTGAAGGACACTGACTGCTATTAGCTTACAGTGAAAAACTTTTTTTCTTTTTAAAGGCACGCTATTGTGACACCAGATATGAGTGGCAAAGTACACTGGCAGAGGTTGGCAGAGTACACGCTGAAGGCCTGACAACCGCTTGAAGGACACTGACTGCTATTAGCTTACAGTGAAAAAAGTTTTTTCTTTTTAAAGGCACGCTATTGTGACACCAGATATGAGTGGCAAAGTGGACTGGCAGAGGTTGGCAGAGTACACGCTGAAGGCCTGACACCCACTTGAAGGACACTGACTGCTATTAGCTTACAGTGAAAAACTTTTTTTCTTTTTAAAGGCACGTTATTGTGACACCAGATATGAATGGCAAAGTGGACTGGCAGAGGTTGGCAGAGTACACGCTGAAGGCCTGACACCCGCTTGAAGGACACTGACTGCTATTAGCTTACAGTGAAAAACTGTTTTTCTTTTTAAAGGCACGCTATTGTGACACCAGATATGAGTGGCAAAGTGGAATGGCAGAAGTTGGCAGAGTAAACGCTGAAGGCCTGACACCCGCTTGAAGGACACTGACTGCTATTAGCTAACAGTGAAAAACTTTTTTTCTTTTTAAAGGCACGCTATTGTGACACCAGATATGAGTGGCAAAGTGAACTGGCAGAGGTTGGCAGAGTACACGCTGAAGGCCTGACACCCAGACGCTTGCAGACAACTAACTGCTATTCAATCTATTACAGTGAAAAATATGTTTTTGTTTTTAAATGCAAGCTATTGTGACACCAGATACTGCTACTTAGTATTGTATAGATTTTCATGTATAATTATTTTATTGTCAGTGCCATTTTATACTTGTAATTTTGGTGTGTCTTGAAGTGGATGCTTGCTGGTTGGGTCTCTGTGATTTTATGAAGTCTCCAATGATGTAAATCGATTCTGGTGTGGATTGCGAGTTTCTTCCAGTTTCCGTCAATTTAATTTCCGGTATCTAGGTATAGTCATAGTAATGCGCACGGCACTTAAAAGCTAGTTCTCATATCGGACCGCCACCCGGACCTAAAATGGCATCCAGGGAACTTTCGCACACATCACTATTAAGTGCCGTGCGCATTACTATGACTATACCTGGATACCGGAAATTAAATTGACGGAAACTGGAAGAATGCAGAATGCAGAATGATGGGTATGGGGAACTGTGGTGGGCCTTAGTGTTCCTGTAATAAACAAGAGGGGCTGGGTCGACATATGTGTGGCTGTGATGTGTGTTGGGGAATTGTAGTTGACAATAAAGTTACTGGGGTGGACATGAAGGCTGTGATGGGCATAGAGACAAAGAATGTGATGGCAGACCGTTGGCCCATCTAGTTTGCCCAATTTCCTAAACACTTTCATTAGTCCCTGGCCTTATCTTATATCTAGGGTAGCCTTACGCCTATCCCACTCATGCTTAATTTAAGACTATGTCCTCTTGTTATGGTAGTTTTTCTTCTTTTAAATATAGTCTCCTCCTTTACTGTGTTGATTCCCTTTATGTATTTAAATGTTTCTATCATATCCCTCCCTGTCTCGTCTTTCCTCCAAGCTATACATGTTAAGTTCGTTTAACCTTTCATGCAATCCATGAACCAGCTTAGTAGCCCTTCTCTGAACTCTCTCCAAAGTATCAATATCCTTCTGGAGATATGGTCTCCAGTACTGCGTACAATACTCCAAGTGAGGTCTCACCAGTGTTCTATACAATGGCATGAACACTTCTCTCTTTCTACTGCTAATACCTCTCCCTATACAACCAAGCATTCTGCTAGCATTTCCTGCTGCTCTATTACGTTGTCTGCCTACCTTTAAGTAATCTGAAATAATTACCAATAACTCCCTTTCCTCAGATGTTGAGGTTAGGATTGTATCAATTATTCCATACTCATGCTGGACTGTGGTGAGCATAAAGACTTTGGAAGGCATTGGGATAATGATCAAAGATATTGTGCTGGGTGTGTGGCCTGTTTTGGGCTGTGATAGACCTGAGAGTCTAATGTGGGCAGGGGAGGATAACTCACATTATTGTGAGCTGTAAGGCTGATATCATCAATCTCATATGTTGTTAGAATTTTTATTGCCGGGAACCTCTGTAATACACACTGCACACGCTGTGCATTTTCCTACTGTTAATCTCTGACATCATCATTCATACCTACATATCACTTTGAGTTTATTTCTGTCATGTTTACTACTGCCAGTGTTGTATAGCTCTGGGATATACTCTTTATGACACTGTTTGTAGGAATTCTGTGATGGTAAATTGTATTTTTATTTGCAATTTTATACTATACATAAACAATATGTTTATTTTTTCCAAGTTCATAAGTAACAGAGTACATGCATAAATATGCCTAACTATGAAAGGAATAATTTCACATTGTACAGATGTAAAATATATTTTAATACAAAAAATTGAATCTATTGACTGATGAAGCAACACATTCTAAATATAGAGGCAATGTGCATGATGACTCTGCTGTTGAAGCATATACATCAATGTGACAACGTTACAGAAGATTAGAAATTACAGTGTCAAATTGTCGTGAGATGTCTATGAGAAAAAAAAACTGGAACAGGATTGAAAGATAAAAAATAGTAGAGCACCATGGACACTCTTGCCATCTGGTCATAAGGGCAAGTGCTTTATGGATCACCATAACCAGCTGGGTGAGGAATATTATGACTTGTAGGCAAAGGCGGAATAGCCATAATCATAAGAGGGCTGGTTAGTTAAGGGGTCCAGCTCTAAATGTAACCCTTGTTTTTACCCCTCCCTACTACCATTTATACAATACTTTTAGCTAAATACGGATGTACTTATAATCATTGGAAATCTGCCTCTAGTTTTTTATACTTCCCTTAATTTTATGCTTTATATATTTGGAGTTCTTGTGAGCAATATTCTTTGTAGACACTATATTTCTCTGAACTGGAAATGTAACTGACATGTGAGAATATTAAAAATAGATACTAAAAGCAATTAAAAACAATACAGGTGGATTAAAATACTTTTATTTCTCTTAGCCTTGCATTTTCAGTGGGATACATAAAACATTATTATAATACTAATTCGTGTTTATCACTTCTATACGACACGCTAGTTCCTTCTCTTTAATAGACATTTCGTCAACCACCATATGTAGTCAATCCTGAACAAGACTTCCCCAAGGTAGGAAACGAAGCTGATTATAGTAAAGCTTTGCATTACATCAAAACTAATTATATCACAGAACGACATAATAATTAACTACAAAGAGTAATAATATCATATCACATTTAAACTTTTCCTGGCACATCCACCCTGATTATGAAGTGGAACCCTCCTTGAGGAAAAATATTTCAATCAGCGAGTCTAAAGAGGGTCAATTATTAGCACTTAATGATAATTAACATTTATAATCTTGTGTGTGTTTGTGTGTTCTTTCATGATTCTGATTGAACCTGGAGAAAGCACTTTCTAATCAGAGATGAGTATTCCCCAATGTAATGAGGGATAAGGAGGACTTCTATCCTATGCAAATGACATTTCGAAAGACCTGACCAGCTTTCACTAAAATGCGTGACTTATTATTATTTTTTTAATCTTGGAAGAACAGGCATCATACCAACAATGATATGGAACATGTTTTAAAAATATATTTTAACATTTTACTTAATCTGTGATGTCAATATTAAAACAACTGGTCAAATCATAAATAAAACATAGGAGGGTACTGCCTAAAATCGATTAAACATTTCCGATATCTCTCAAATATAATCCCTCCATAGGGTTATAAGAGGTAAGTATTTAGAATAGATAGAAGCTTAATGCTTTAAAAGCTTAGTAATGTTGTTTGACATTTAGACATGGAACTGTTAAAAGCAAAATACATGCATCACCTGCCCCCAAGGCAATATTTTGTAAACCCACTCTTTACTAATGAGTTGATTTTTTTCAAATGCATTCCTACTAATAATCATCTTGGGAATTATTAAGTAAAGTAGTATCGGTAGCAATGCTCGTGGACTTGCCTATTGCATGTGATAAGATTTCAACAAACTGTTCTTTCTTATGGTTCCCAAACATAGAATAACCTTGGTAATTTATAATCTTTGCCAGAAGATGGCATTTTATATATATATATTAAAAAAAAGGGAATCTTTGGCAAGGTGAATCTTGCCGACTCTTTTGACTCTGGTATTCATTGTCCTTTGCAAAATGATCCTTCTGTATAACAGGAGCTCTGATATAGCAGAAGAACATGCTCATTAAAATGTATGTGTGGGCACTTAATTCATCTTTACATTCTATGCCCTTCTATCCTGTTTGAACCTGGAGTTACTCTTTTGAAACTGTAATTTAGATCTATCCTAAAGGGTCCTCAAGTACTGGTGGCTGTTCCATATCTAGGTCTTTTTGATGTCCTCATTTAGGAATGTGGTTCTTTCACTTGCATTGTTTTCCATTGGCTATTCCATTTGTTATTCTGGTGTCCATGCTAATGGAGAGATGTTTCATCCATTACACTCCTCTTCAGTCCTAATGACTATTATGCCTGACTAGCGCTGCCCTCTAGCGCTTTTTGTATGTAAGTGCAATATGTCTATACGATTACTCTTCAATCTACACTATATGTTTTTATACATATTTTTTTTATAGCTTACTAGAGTTTACAAACATTATTGTACATTCAAGTTACTCCTAATTTTGGGAGCTTCTCTACTCCACAACATATTGGTATGTGTTTTTAGTTAATATATCAACAAATCTTCTTCAGCTATCTCTCTCCTACCCCACCATTGGTTGTTTTTACTTTCATAGAGTAAGCCCGAGGTGAAGGCCTTTTATTGAAGTATTTTCCACTCAATATTGTGTTTTCTCTTTCAATAAAGTTGCATATTGCAAGTGGTGAATTTGGATACGAACGCAGTTTGGGTGCACAAAGAAATGTGCCTCACCTGGTATAACCACCAGTGGTTACAGACTTTCTATTGCAGAATTATATAGAATATCCATATTACCACAATTTGACAATATATGCTGTTTATTATACTTGTGACAGTTTGATTGCACTATTACAAACTAACTGTGAATTGCCTACGGCTCATAAAATGTACATTCTGGCTGATGTTGTAAGTTAACATCACTTCAGGGGTAGTAATATGATCTTGATTCGTCAAAGCTGTTGCATTATTCGAAAGCCAGCTTTCTTCTGTTCGACATAATGATTCTGTAATTCCTCTTATCTGTGATGAGTTTTGACAGCGTGTTTTAGAAGCCGATGCCTGGGTAACCAAACACCTTAGCTCCTGATCTGTTTGCCACTTAGGCCTAATGGACTTCTTTTGCATGAACACTGCAGAACTTGACTGCAATTAAAGGCTACATCAATATCCAGGTCCCTTGGAGAAGTGAAAGGGGAGAGGAGAATAGATGTTTAGTTGGAAAAAGACAAGGGGGGAGGGGGAGAAATAACATTATGTGCAGGGAGAAACAAAATAGCAGAATATGGTTTCAAAGCTTTGAGATACTTAGTTTCTGCATAGAGGGACTGAAAAAATGTATATGATTTAAAGAGACAGGAAGGAAGGAGCTAATTCTGCATCTGTTTACTCTCATAAGCATTTACCTTGTTATAATTTGCTTCCTGTGTTTGTTGCAATTTACAGACACATGCATTAAACACACTGACAAACAGTCTCTGAATCCTGTGACTCATAAAGATATACAGAGTCAGATTAAGTTTGCTCGTGCCCTAGGTAGTATACCAGCTTGGGACAAACACTTTTCCGAGAGCTGTGTGTAAATATTGGCTGTACATTTTGGAATGTTTTGTGTGGTTATGTGGTGGCTGAGCGTTATGTGTGAGGGGACACTGAGTATAATGCAGTTTGTGTATGGTTGCTGAGTGTTGTGTGTGTTGCCCAGTGTGAACCGCTCCTTCCCCCCATGTTGATAATTTTTTAATACAATATTAAATCTCCCCCCAATTTTTTTTCTTTCTAGTATCCCCCTTCTTAAATAATAATAATTTTTTGTAATAAACATTTTTTTTTCTTTAAGGGTAGTACAAGACATGCAATACAGTGTACATAGGCATGGTAGATGGTGAAGTTACATTACAATGTACTTGTACTGTTGTCACTGTAACATGGATTGCAACATTGCATACACATAGATATTTCAGTAGTATTTTTACCGTGTACAAAAAAGAGAAAATAGTACGTCATTACAGAATACATAAAGTAATGGATTACAGAATACAGAGGAATAAGAAAGTAAATTAAGAAAATAACAGTAACTAAACCAAAAGGAGAAAAGTTCAGGTAAAAAATAATATCTAAGTAGGCAAACTCTTACTCGGTATGGGGACTAAAGCAATTTAATATTTTTGTGTTTAAAGCAAATAGGGTTTCTATATACAACTATGACGCCAGAGAAGGTCTACATGCCAAGGAAGTGCTTTGTGCCTTGGCCTTGCCTGCTCCTGCTGCAACATGGGACACGCAGGGCTGCCATATGAAAACAAAGCGAGCGTGTGGGCTCTGACATTGTGCTGTTAATTCCTCCATGTGTTCGATGTCTTCCACCCTATTTCGCCATTCTATCAGTGACAGAACTTGGGGGGAGAGCCAGTGAAGTGGTATCAATGTTTTGGCTGCTAAAAAAGAAAAGGGAGGCAATATTTGCGTAATTTGGTAAATTACATGATGTAGTTATGTAAAAACAGAATTTCTGCAGGTTGGTGTTAAATAACCATACCTGTTATCGTAAAAATTCTGGGGATTATCTCTTTCCAAAATTGCGTGATCGGTGGACATTGTCTCCAAATATGTAATAGTGTGCTCCTGTCAGCACCACATCTCCATCAAGTGTTTGGGATGGATGGATCGGACTATGTAACTTGGCAGGGGTGCGATACCATCCTGACAATAATTTAAACCCTTTTTCCAGTAATATGAAGCTAATTGTTAGGGAGCAGTATAGAGAGTTGGATATTAACGTCCTCCTCCCATTTCTTAGTGTATGATGGAAGGGAATTACATCTAGCACTCCTGAGAGGTTTCTATGGTCATAATTCAAAGAGTGTTTGTGTTAAACAAGATTGCTCAAAGTATGTGAGAGGTCTAATTCTGACTTCTGGGATATAGAGTTTGGCAGTTGTGTACTAGTTGGTGATGCTTAAAATTGTCAGTGAAGGTTGAGTTTCGAGTAGTGAGATAGTCCAACAGGTCAGGCATGTGACTTGTTCATGAGTATGAACTGTAGCTTAATCCTCATTTTATTGGGGAGAGCAGAGGCTAGCCAGTCTGATATGTCAATAGGTATCTGTGGACTATCAGTCATGGGGTGCAATGGAGAACATAAGATCGACAGACCACATGAGACACTTGTATCTGTGCCAAATGGTTAGTGTAGGGTATATAGAAGGATGCTATTGAGGGCATAATATTACGATGCAAGGGGCTTGCCCAGGAAAATTGTCTATGGATACCTTAAAAATCTTACCCTCCAGAGATTTCCAGAATTTGGGGTTTCCCACTAAAGTCCACTCCCTAAGCCTTGTCAGAAGGTTGGCTACATAATATTGTTGTGTATCTGGAAGGCCATTCCCCCCTCTGGTTCCAGGTCTAGACATATCTAACGGATTTAGTTGAGGTCGTTTATTGGGCCACACATATTTGGCACAAGAGGCATTAACAATTTTTAATTTTAATTACATTCATATTTTGCTGAGATTCATATGCTTCATAAAGACAGCTTCGGTCAGAACACTAAATCTTAGCTGCAATTTTTGATAATTATTTTTTGTGTGTATTTTTTATTTTTTTTACTTTTAAAGGCATTGCTGTGGTTCAGTTAATATTGGTATATGAATGAAATACCGTTATTCTTCAAATATGAACCTATCCATTTTTCCTTTTTCTCCTTTTCACATTATAACATTTTAGAGAGCAATATCTTTATTAGTAGATTTGAAAGCAAATTTTATATTAGATGTAGTTGTTTGCTTTTTTTGCAGGGTGATCTCATTCTTATAATTGTGACATACTTTTTGACACACAGAATAAACACATTTTGGTATGTGAAGGGTTAGTTTTCATTCTAAATCTCTCTCTGGGAGTAAGGAAGTCAATACTTAATTTTAAATAACTCTTCATGGTATGAAAGGCTTCACAACTCTGCTTTTACTCTTTGACATGTAATAAATGAACATATTTCGTACCTGTCTAAAAGCAAACACTGATATTCTCTTCTCGTTATGTCAATGAATGGGCAATGTCGGTCATCTCCCGTTCTGGTGTGAAAAGGGTTAATCTTTTATATGTAGTCATTTATTTCCTATTGGCCTAAATCCTGCAATTCCATTTTCAGATTATCCACAATTCACAGTTAAATGAATACACCCTACAGGCATATATAACAAAGATCATTTCTTATATTCTTATACTTCCATCGTACGATTGATATTATTTCTGGTTATGGAACATGATAGAATCTATATAATAAGCACTTTAAGGGTTAACATTTCCACATTCCCTTTACAATTTCCTTATTTTGAATGTTTCCATTAAATGATAACGTTAGAAGGTTTAACTGACGTGTTTTGTGAGAATGTCACCTGCTCAAAGAGGGATCTCCGCCCCCACAACATATTAAAAACAATGATATTTTACAATTAATCATAAATTTAGCATTGGGTGAACCATCAAAATGACTTGTTAGCACAAGCCTATTCTAAAGGGCATATGATATTATAAAAGAAATATTCACAGAAATGTCTTCAGGTTCTAAAACAAACCTACGCACATTTAACCGGAAAGCTATATAGAGGCCAACAGTAAATGTAAATATTCCAGAACATATTGAAGGCAGCCTTTGAATACAAATTACAATAAAGCATAAGGGATAACCAGAAAGGCGTCTTTGCTTATATAGGTAATTCAAACACAATTGGACCACTTGGTGAGATGAATTATACCATACTACAGAGTTACGAAGCTAAAGGCAACTTATTAAACTTCTACATTGCTTCAGATTTCATCCGTAACATGGAAATTTTAAAAAAGAAAAAAAAAGAAAGAAAATACTGCAAGTATGAAACCAGAAACAAATTGCTTACATGGTTTTGTAAAGCTATGAAAGCCATTTGAATTGAAGATGTGAGTAAACAATACACTGTAATTTGATTGTTAACCTTACATAGACTCAATCAAGCGTGTATGCACAGGGGTTTTTATTTGTCAAAAACATGAAAGAAGAAAAGACTGCACAAAGATAAAAAATAGTAGAATTTAGTGATGTGTTTATATATTTATAAAATGAACTAAATGTGCTAAAGTAAATGTTAAAAAGAAACTAACCACCAACATATTTTAAGATAATTTTTTTTAAAGCAGTGTTTGCTTCTAATGTTTTAATTTATTATAAATGATAAATGTCAGTGTTTATTCATTCATTCTAAGATACTTACCTCCAGAGGGAACAAAAAGAGTTGATACATATCATGATGCTCAGGTATCGAGGTTATTGAAACAAATTAGGGAGGCACATCTCTAACAAAATGATTTAATTAGACACAATAAAGGAACACAATATAGGCAATATATATCCAGTACTAATCAACTTTTACTTACCTATCTCTCCCAACATCATTACGTTTTTTTCCTCATGAATTAATCCTATTAAACAGGCCTGGATGGTCTATTGGTCAAACTGGGCAACTGCTCATTGCAATGCAATGGCCATGGGCTGGAGTCGACTGGAGAGGGGGGACAGTCTAATGATCTCCCCAGATGAGTCAGGCAGAAAGAGAGTACTCTACCTCCTACTAAGAAATCAAACAGTAATGGTCCATATACCTTTCCATAAAAAGGAATGATTCAAGGTTACAAATAAATACATAGATTTCTTTCATTTGAATGTTCCCTTAAATTCACAAGACAGTGGCAGACATTATAATCTGAGTCTATAGATGAGACACAGAACATGTGCTCTTTTGATGCATTGCTTGGCTGCTCACTGAAAACGTCGGCTTTAAGCAATGTCCACAATAGCTGCTGCATCCATTGTACATATACTTAGTCATCCCTTTTCGATTATTCACACCATTATGTTACTACCAGAATAGTGATGACACAAGTAAGGAGAAATCCATGGTTCTATGTCATCTGGAAATCCTGTTTGTCAAACCTAAAAGTTTTTAAAATCTTCAGTAATGCAGTTTTGTGGATGGCACACACACTAGTCTCATCTTGTTTTTAGCTGATAATGGTGGTGTAAATATCTGTTGCTCGTCTAGCACATCTACTTCAACATTTGGTATGTTGTATGTTCGAAGACCATTCTTTACACTACTGATAAGAGTGGTTCTTTGAGTGCTTGTGACCTTTCTGTTATTAACATTATGTAAAAAAAAATGCTTTTTTTTTCTCCTAGCGTTGTTTTTTCTAACACATTAATTTTTATAAACTCTAGCACTTGATATATATATATATATAATTATACTAATGTCTCACATGGATCATTTACGTTCCACATTCTAATACTCAGTCAAGGAACCACTGCACCACTTGGCCTAATCTTTGTGTGTGTTATGAGTTGTAGCCACGTGATTCATTGTTTGATTATCTACCTTTAAAAATAAAAACGTATCATATATAGGTAAACATAGTAAAACTGCAGTTTCTTGTACACTAGATTAATTTAAACAGAAATGGTCATGCCGGGCAGATCCAACAGATTTTGACCAATCCATGGTTTGTCTGTTTCATATGTATTAATTTGCAATATTCTTTTCTACCAGACTGCACTTTCAAATAATATATGGCCTTTTACTTTTAAAATTCTGTCAAAACATATGTTACCCACCCAAGGTATCCTGTAAATATAAAATGTTCCTAGCTAAGCTCAAAAGGAAGTCTTCTTATAAAAACTGACATCTGGACCATGAAGTGCTCTAAAAATAAATGAAGGGTGCATCCGCTGAACTGGAATTCGTGGAGAATTGACTGGTGAATTGACAAGAAATTTTCAAATGCAAGACTAAAGTAGTCAAATTGGAAACATTTACAACTAAGCCAGCTTGCAACGTGGCTATGTTTCAATTCTCCAAAATCCTCACTACAGTGTAAATAGTGAGCAGTGCTAAATGAAGAAAACAAATCTTTAATCTTTTTAAGGAGGTTATAATGAGAAGTCAATGTCAAACCAGACCAAAGTCCAATTAAGCACTCGACATTGTAAAATAATAACAATAACAACAAGCTATTCACTGCTGTTATGCAAAGAAATCTCATCGACAAAATTCTGTACTGGTGTTACATTTTCACATCCTATAAATCTCGGCACAATGTCCACCAGAAGTGACTATATAAAATCATATTTTACTCAATGAAATGTACCAGTAATGAGCTGCCAAATATGGGGTGGATATACACAAAACATTTCTAGTTTCTATGCCAGTTAGCAAATTGACTTGAAAACCTTTATCTCCTATTTAAAAAACCGACATCTAAGCATTTCTGGGTAGAAATTGACTAATGAAAAATAGTCAATATCGCTTCACAGTTCATAGCTCATGCTAAACTAAACTATTTTGTTTCACTAAGGAAGTACTTATAAATTGGTATCAATAGACATACTGTTTCATGGAGTTTTTTCAATGTAAAAGGCTTTTAAAATTCTCTTACTGTGCATTGGCAAGCAAAATAATAATAATACTAAAATGATAATAAACATTGAATAGAGGATTAAATGCAAACACATGAATGGATTCTAAAGTGATTATTCAACATAGGCAGAAAATGGAACTGATGGATAACGTATATTTTAGTGCTGGATTTCAAGTTATATTCTGTTGGGATTTCTTCTATTGCTGGGAAGAGAAATATTGGAAATCTTGTAAAATGCTATTTAAAGGGAAATATAGGAAGCACTTCTTGCCTCTTGCATTTATAAGAAGGATTGGTTTAGAAGCTAGGCATATGGTGTATTTTTTAAAATGAAAACGCGATTAGATCAAGAGGTCATATATTACTCTTGCTATAAATGGTTAACATAATAAGGTTTAAAGGTTGTGAAAAGCTTTATAGGTAGGAAGGTGCAAAATGAAGAAAAGAAGATACTTACCTGTTAAAGTGAATATTTTACCTTCAAGATTGTCGTCTCATTAAATCTATCTTTAGAAACTGACTATAACCCGTGTCTTTGCTTTTCAAACACTGCAATGGTTTTGGAGAAATTACAATTCATAATTAGAGACTAGTTTACGTCTGCAAAACTCAACCTTATGCCTTTTTGTTCCTTTTCTTACAAATGATGTCTAATTAATCATTCACTTGTCCTGAGCTTTCCTTACTTCTTCTCAATCCAACTTCTGACTCTGGCAGGACAAGTTCCATCAAAAGGTTGTGATAAATGAAGGAGGTGGAAAATTATGAAACAAAAGTCAATCAATATGATCCTATTGGGAAAAACATTTAGAAAGGTGTCATATCCACTTTAATAAATAAATGAAGATACATACTTACATATAAATTAATCATTTGTGCTAGCCCCCTCAAAAAGTTACCGTTACAAACCCCAACAAAAAAAGAACCCCCCAAAAAGTAGAGTACAATGTAATGTGTAGTTTGAATAAAACATGTACAATTTAGAAATAGGAGATTTTCTTCCAGTGAGAAACCTTTCTCGACTCTCTCCACTGTTCCCTTGTTGATTATCCTGTAGTAATGAAGGCAATTAGAACATATGATTTCATATGGTGTACTATATTGCTGTGCTAAAATAAATTTCATGTTCATATCAATCTTTTGCATTTGTTTGGTTTGGGGTTAGGGTGGGGATATGGTGTACTATTTTATGCTTTCATTCACAGCATTTCAGATGACCAAGGCAAAAAATTACCCCTCTAAGTGAGTCACTAGCGAACCCCTAACCATCTCTTCATAGGAAGACTGTGATAGAAGTGGCTGGGATCACAAATAATTGTAATGGTGTCCTGATGTAAATATGGACGATTCCTCTGTAAGTTCTATAATGTGTCTCACTAAAACTGAGAAAAAAAATTCATAGGCAAAAAACTGATCATTTATGTATCATTTTCAGCATCTAATATAATCGAATGTATAAACCTAAACACACGTTCTATTCATTACAGGCAATCCAGAACTCTGCAGCTAACATTATGACTAGGTATAAAAAAAATCTGACCATATCACCTTGGAGTTGAAGAACAAATATCATCAAATGTTCCTGTTTAATAGTTCATTACGATTAATAAAAGTTAATGATTAAAAAAACAAAAACATCATGTACATTGATTTTTTTGAGAAAATTTAACTTTTTTATCTAACTGAGCAGCCATGATTCACCAGATTATATTGTTATCTGACCAACTGCTGCTTAAAGGTATTCTATAGCCACCTGAAAAACTTTAGCTTAATGAAGCAGTTTTGATGTATAGACCATGCCCCTGCAGCCTCACTGCTCAATCCTCTGCCAATTAGGAGTTAAATATCTTTTGTTTCTGTTTATGCAGCCCTAGTCACACCTCCCTTGGCTCTGAATGACACAGCCTGCATGAAAACAAAATGGTTTCATTTTCAATCAGATGTTAACTTACTTTAGATTTTTTCCCAAGCTCTGTAAATTGAATTTATTCACACACAGGAGGCTCTTGCATGCTGTAGAAGGCTATTAACAGGCAGGAGATACGTAATTCTTAATTAGACAGAATTAGTAATAAAGGAAGTGTGAACATAGGATCTCACTTTACAGAAAGTGTTTAAGAAGGCAGTGTAAGTCATATGCACGGAGGTGGGACTGGGGCTGAATAAACAACGTGATTTAACTCCTAAATGGCAGATAATTGAGCAGTGAGACTGCAAGGGCATGATCTGTACACCAAAATCGCTTCATTAAGCTAAAGTTGTTTTGATAACCTAACATGCCTGCTGCTGCAGGTTTAAACATTAAACATTTACACCCAGCACTCCCAAGCAACCAAGTCCTGCTGAATCTTCAGAGCAGAGGTATCATATCTGGAAGATCTACTCAAGAATACCTGTTTCCTGTTTCCTTTAAACTCTTATTTTCAAATTGTGTTCTATTCCATCTCCCTCCCTATACTATCACTACTTAATTGATAACTATAATACCTCTTTTGGATTCCACTACCATCCTGATCTTCTGTTTTTGTTTTTCTTAAAGCTGGTATGATCATGTAATTTTATGTTCATTCTCTAAGACTCCTTGTTAATTGTTTATTTAGCTAGTGTTACTACTCTCACTGATAACCTAGTAAATTTATGTTCATGGTTTATGACTTTCACCTATCTGATCCTTCCTATCTTTTTATCTCAAATGTTCTCTCCTTTTAGTTTTTATCTCTAATTAATTACCTCAATAGCCCCATGTCTCCCCACCCATAATAGTGTGTTTTATTTCTTTTTTTTCTAACCTCAGACCTTATATTTCAGACTGGGCCCCTTAAAACAGCATTAACACCCAGCACTCCCAAGCAACCAAGTCCTGCTGAATCTTCAGAGCAGAGGTATCATCTCTGGAAGATTGCTCACCCTACCCTCCCCACACCATCCCACCCCATGGTCATCAACTTACTTATAGATAGTGCACATCAGCTGGTTTCCTTAACACACCAATCAAGTCACTAAACCTCTCCTCACCTGAATTCATTTAACACACTGCATCCTTACATTGGTTTAAACACTCATTGATATTTGTGTGTGTTTGTATATATGATCTACATATCTATATAATACACATTTTCTCTAATGTTCTTCCTTCTATTTTTCACTTTAACACTAACTTCTCTCATCACTAAAATATCCCTATCCTTTCACTCACCTGTCCCTGGCAACACCATCATCATTACTTCCACCTTACTCCCCTCCCATCTCTATTCTTCCCATGCACTCTACACATACCTTTCTAGCCTCCACCAACTCCTCCCAAATCCTCTACATACATACCCTCCTACAAAACTTTCAAATCCTACTCCCACCTTCACTTCCTTTCTATCCTTCTGCTCCTAGCAACTGGTGATGTCTCTCCAAACTCCGGTCCCCTCTCAACACACTCAGCACATACTAACCCATGGATCCACACTAATCTCATACCCATCTCATGTTCCTCTAAATCCTCCTTCAATACTGCCCTCTGGAACGCACGCTCTGTTTGCAGTATAACTAAATCCACTGCTGTCCATGACTTCTTCATCTCTCGTTCAATAGATTTACTAGCCTTAACAGAAACCTGGCTCTCCCCCTCTGACACTGCCACCCCTGCATCTTTGTCCTTCGGTGGTCTCCAACTTACCCACAACCCAAGAAACTCTGAATGTAAAGGTGGTGGTGTTGGGTTTCTCCTCTCCCCTCACTGCTCTTTTAAACCTCTTCCCACCCCCCCTTCCCTCTCTTTCCCGTCATTTGAAATACACTCAATTCGCCTTTTCAAACCCTTCTCTGCTAACATTGCTCATTGCTGTTATTTACTGTCCCCCTGGTTCCCCTATTCTCTTCCTTGACCACTTTGCTGCCTGACTACCCTATTTCCTCTCTTCTAACATTCTATCCCTAATTCTCGGGGACTTCAATATTCCTATAAACCCACCTTTGACCTCTGCAGCCACTAAACTACTTTAAATTACTTCCTCCCTCGGGCTATCGCAGTGGGCAAATTCTCCCACCCATGTAGCTGGCAATACCCTTGACCTAATCTTCACTTATGCATGTACAGTATCTAATATCTGCAACACTCCATATCCACTCTCTGATCACCACCTCTTATCATTTGCTCTCACGTACCCCCTCACCCAACAACCTCAGCCTAACCCCCCTCTACTCAGGAGGGACCTTAATTCTCTTGATCTCCAACAGTTGTCAGCTGACATTGATTCACAACTGCTGTCCATCCCTTCCCTCCCCTGTCCTTCACTGGCCATCTCCATATATAACTCTTCTCTTACATCTGCCTTGAACACTGCAGCGCCACTCCAAACAAGCACCTCAAGGAGGACCCGCCCCCAACCATGGCATACTAAATCAACGCGCTACCTGCAAAGATGCTCCCGTTGTGCTGAACGCTCCTGGAGGAAGTCTCGTATCCAATCAGACTTTCTCCATTATAGATTCATATTGTGTTCATACAGTGCAGCCCTTGCCCTTGCCAAACAGTCCTATTTTTCCTCTCTCATTAGTTCATGTTCCCGCAACGCCAGGCGTCTCTTTGACACCTTTCATTCTCTTCTTCGCCCTGCGGTGGCCACCCCCAAAACTAACCTTACTGCTGATAACTTTGCATGTTACTTCACTGACAAGATTGAACAGCTAAGGAAAGAATTCTCCCCTCCTTGCCTTTCTGTTTCTCAATCACACATAGATCATGCCTTTCCTACCCTTCAGACATTCTCCCCAGCTACTGACCAAGAGGTGGCTGCTCTTCTTTGCTCCTCTCACCCCACCACTTGCCCACTCAATCCTGTCCCATCTCACCTTATCAGATCTCTCTCCACTCTACAGAGACTGCCCTTATCAAAGTTACTAACGACCTAATCGCAGCTAAATCCAAAGGCCACTACTCCATACTAATTCTTCTTGACCTCTAAGCGGCCTTTGACACCGTTGATCATGCTCTCCTTCTTCAAACTCTTCAATCGCTTGGTCTCTGTGACTCTGTCCTTTCGTGGTTTTCCTCTTATCTCTCCCAACTCTCATTCAGTGTCTCCTTTTCTAATGATACCTCCTCCCCTCGCCCTGTCTCGGTTGGAGTCCCCCAAGGCTCCGTCCTTGGTCCCCTTCTATTTTTTCTTGATACTGCCTCTCTTGGCAAACTTATTACCTCTTTTGGATTCCACTACCACCTGTACGCTGATGACACCCAGCTATATCTCTCCTCCCCGGACCTCTCCCCTGCCGTCCTGCAACGTGTCACTGCTTGCCTTTCTTCCATCTCTGACTGGATGTCCTCCCGCTTTCTGAAACTCAATCTCTCAAAAACTGAGCTCCTTGTCTTTCCTCCTCCTAATACTGATCCTCCTCTTTCGCTCTCCCTTCAAGTTTGTGGTACCAACATCAGTCCATCCTTGCAAGCGTGCTGTCTTGGCGTCATACTTGACTCTGGTCTCACCTTTGAGCCTCACATCCAGCATGTTGCCAAATCCTGTAGATTCCATCTTAAAAACATAGCCCGCATCCGCCCCTTTCTTGCACCAGATAGTACCAAGGAGCTTGTCCATGCTCTAGTAATTTCCCGCATGGATTATTGTAACCCTCTCCTGATTGGTCTTCCCAATAGCTGTACTGCACCCCTACAGTCTGTAATGAACGCTTCTGCTAGATTGATTTTCCTCTCTAGTCGTTTCTCTCACACCTCACCCCTCTGCCAGTCCTTACATTGGCTTCCTGTATGCTATAGGAGTCAATTCAAGGTACTAACTCACACCTAGAAAGCACTGAACAACTCTAGCCCCTCTTATATCTCCTCACAGATCCATAGGTATGTCCCTTCTCGGTCTCTCCGCTCTGCCCGTGACCACCTCCTGTCCGTTGTCCGCACTCGTACGGCCAACTCGCGCTTGCAGGACTTCTCGCGGGCGGCTCCCTTCCTATGGAATAGCCTGCCTACCGCCATCAGACTCTCCCCTAGTCTTGCATCTTTTAAGAAGTGCCTTAAAACCCATCTCTTTATGAAAGCTTATGGCCTCCAAGACTAACCCCTTCCTCACATACCTGTCTCTTGCCCTCTCCTAAAGGGCAGCCCACCTTATTTGATTGCAAATTCCTGTCCTAATGTGTTTTACACCCCACCTCCTATAGAATGTAAGCTCGATTGAGCAGGGTCCTCTTCAACCTATTGTTCCTGTAAGTTTATTTGTAATTGTCCTATTTATAGTTAAATCCCCTCTCATATATTGTAAAGCGGTACGGAATCTGTTGGCGCTATATAAATGGCAATAATAATAATAAAAAACAGAGCACAAATCTGACCCAACATGGTCAGCCAGAATAAAAATCAATATACATCATTACATTTCATTAAATATAATAGACTGTAAAAAAACAAACACAGAAAACGATAAGTGCAAATTTGATGACAGTTACCCTTTCAGGAAACTCCATTGGCTACCAGAGAAGCAATTAACCGCTTGCAATCAAATTACAGTGACTCTCAGAAAACCATTCAAGGGCTGCCGACTACTTTTACAGTAGACCAGGTATCTCTGCTGACCTTCAAATTCCCAGATCCAACAGAGAAGGTCACAATGCAAGGAATTCATTATCCACAATTCTAGTCATACAGCTTTAAAACACTCTTCCACCATCTATCAGAACAACACAAGATTTGAATGCAAACCGAATGCTTGACTCTTTGTCAGGATTTTCTATAGTCTATAACATATCCTGCTTGTTCTTACAGTTTCCCCTTTTATTTTCACTACAATGTAACAGGCTGCTTGAACTACATCAGAGAATGCACCTCTTTATGACCTATATACACTCTGAGATAGATTCCGTAGACACATTATATAGCATAACAAAGAAGAAATAGAGAAGCTAATATTACATGTGATGTCAGGAAGAAGAAGCAAGTCCAGTAATAATCACGTATTATTAACCCCTTAATCCAATCTTCATACAATTTCTCAACAATATTTCTGAGCATAATGGCCTGCTCTGCATATTACTGAAAAGAAGCACAGATTAGGTTACTGGCTTAATATTCGCTTTCCTTGTAAAATGAAGGATAACTTTGTGAAACATATAAAGATACCAAACTTGATGTCGTAAAAAAAAAAAAGCACAACTTATTGCATGTGATCTCTCTGTAAACAAACAATGGGAAAAAACTGTTTTTAATAGTATATGTGAATTTGTTATTAGTTTATATTTAAACCAAAAGAAAGTATATTTACCATCACTGCAAGCAATAGAAAAAAAAGATATCCAAGTAAAATGTAACCCAGACTCATTTAACATAAGTATAGTAGAAAAAGGCCAGCAGAAAATGCGAATACTCCATAATACATTGAGGAGCATCGTCTGAATATAAATTAGCTAGCTGCTTCTGGATCAACATAATACATATGCAGGTGCCAGAGCCCAATGGCTGAGCTCAATAAACCCCTTTTGGGAATAATTTATCAAGCGAGAGACAGAAAAATTCAGACAGAAAAGTGATGCAATTTAAAGCACTTTTGCGTTCTATTTAAGGAGCACATTTGCCTTACATTTAAGAAGACAAAAAGTGGAGTAATTAGATCTTAAAAGGGGAGTAAATACATTTAAATGTGAAATAAATGTGCTTCATTAATACATTCAGTGACAAAGTAGCTGAGATTGTCAATTCTGAATTTGTGTCACTCTATCTCATTGATAATTGCCCCCTGGGGAGAAAATACTACGTTTCCTTTTTGGAAGAGTATTACCCAAGGCATAATAACACACTGACAGAATAAAGCAATGATACCATAGTAAAAAGGATTGAACTTTAGAAAATGGCATTTTGGTACGATGCAATTTCATACCGTAACGCTTACTTTGTGATTACTTTATCTTGGAGCCTAGAATTCACCTCTTCACTACATTTTTGGATGGCAACTTACCTACCTTAAAAAGTCCTACTCTACAGGTGGCCAACAGGTAGTTGTCCAGACTTGTAAAAAACATGTAAACATCTTCATTTAATAGAGCCCTTCATAGTAAAAGGGAACTGTCACTTTCAAGGTCTTTTTAATATTATAATCAAACAAAAGTCTACCTCTACTAGGAGGCAATGTGTGATACAAAAAGTATCCTCTCTCCCACAACAAACTCAAACAAAAAAAATTATAATATAAGAGATACTTATACTCTTTTATACTCTTTTAGTGGAGCGCTGTATAAGTACAATCTGTGCAGCAGTATAACTTACCCCACAAAATCATAGTATGGTGTAAGCTAAATATATAAAAGACAAAAGAGACAAAAAATAGTGCAGATGGGACTAAAAAACAGAATTTAAAATAAAATTAAACCAAAACACTCACATCTAACGGAGCCTATAAAAATTGGCTGAGTGAGGTGTCTTTTAATATAATTTCATTTAATGAAAGGGAGAAATATTAGACGGGGGAAGTGATATGGAAAGATGATATCAGAGAAGATGAAAATGAGAAATATGTATGTGTGTTTGAATGAGTGTCCTTTAGTATGTAAGTTTATGTATGTATGTATCTGTAGATAAATGCATGTCAACGAGGTGAGTGCCTAGTTATGTGTGAGGATAGGCAGCAATTAGAATATGTGAGAGTGTCCTCAGTTTCAAAGAGTATGGCTAATTAATATGTATATATGTAGCTGAATTGAGGTAAGTACATTTTTTGACCAGGATCCTAAATTCTGGTGAACATGTCAGGCCTTGACTTAGGTATTTAGGTGTAGCATGAGGGTTTACAATTAGGTATTTAGGTTTACAATTATGGTTAAGGATATAAATTAGGGCTACAGACCTGCCAACTTTGGTATGTTTGATATCAAGAAGGTGAGGGCTGATAGGTAGGTGTGACCAAAATGTAATCAGTGTCACAGACAGCCTCCCTGTACTAGCTAGGAAGCAAATCGGGGTTTCCAATACTATAAGCACTGCTCTTCTACCTGTGAATGTAACTAAAATATCATCATGCCAAGTGCACCACAAACATGGTGCACTCAGCTGAAAACTGAGGGAAAATCAGGTGTCACATGGCAGCATTGTGTGACAACACGTGTGGGGCTATATATGTGGTGACATTTAGGGATCTATATTAAAGATTAGGAATATGATATAGAAATTACATTTCAATTTATAATATGGTTGTGGGTAACATTTAGGGTTAGGTGTAAATTGTGAGATTACAGTAAAGGATATTATTTAAGTTGCGTTCCCCTATACTATGATTTGTGAACAGTGTGAATCTCCCATCCCCCCATTAAGTCACCTCTGAGATTGATGGGTCTTCAAGCAGCCTCCTCCCCATCCTCTCTAGCACAGCTTCTGATTACCTGAGTGGCTTCCCAAGTCTTCAAAAAATCACTTTGTCACTTCAGATTCAGCTGCTGAGAGCTGTGTGACAGACACAAAACTCCAAGTCTCTGTCGTCTGAAACAAAATTAACCAGAACAAGCAAACTATTTGTATGGTGTTTGCGTGAAAATATCATGTACAGACAACAGTATTACATTTATAGCAGTCAAAGATGTCTTGCTTCAAACCAAATGCACCAGCTTTTGCTTCTTGTTTTATGGTAGGTACAACAGCATGCATAAATGTTTGTTGAATTCAATCAGTTCATAATGTATATGATAATAAATCACCAAGTTAAATATAAACAGGAAAAAACAAATCACTTACAACCAAAAGAAAATATTTCATGACAGAGTACAACAAAAAAATGATAAATAACATCATTCAGGTAATTTGAACTGTCAAAGCTTAGAATCTGCAAAGTTGCCCACAGTTGTTCATATTACATCATGAAGTTCAGTCAGTATCATTCTGTTAACATCAAAAAGCTCTCTCTCTCTCTCTCTCTATATATATATATATTAATATATGCACACACACTCAACACACACACACTTAAACTGATCTGCCATAACATTACAACCATTGACAGGTGAAGTAAATAATATTGATTATATTGTTGCAATGGCACTTGTCAAGGAGTGAGTTATATTCAATGGCATACTAAGGGGGGGGCGGTCGGCCCCGGGTGCCACCAGGTAGGGGGGTGCCATGACCAGGGCCAGCAATGTGTGAGCTCAATGGCAGCCCCATGGCAGTTAAGACGCGGGGCGTCTGACACAGCTCACACATGCAGAGACAGGCAGCCGCACTGCTTCCACACCGGCCGCACGAGAGGAAAGTGGGTGCGGAGCTAATCAGAGTTGGAGGCGGAGCCAAACCGACAGCAGGGGCGGGGCTTCCCATGGCGCCCACCCGCTGCTGTAACTGCTGCCCATGGAGGGGAAGCAAGAAGGAGTCTCTGCTTCCCCAACTAACAGACTCCAGGGAAGGACTTCAGTGAATCCACTGTCTATAAGTAAGAGACAGAGAGTGTGTGTGTGTGTGTGTGTGTGTGTGTGTGAGACTTTCTGCATGTGACTGTGTGTGTGTGTATGTGTGTGTGAGACTATCTGCCTGCCTGTAATAGAAAAAGGTACGTAAGTGGGGAAAACGTGCAACTAGCAAGTGCAGGCTGGCCACTCAAAAACAGGAATCACTCCAAAATCCCAGAATTACAAAAGACAGAAATAGTTAAAAAAACACATACCAGTGATGGCGCCACTTGCACAAATGGGTAAAATTATAGTTACCACTTGGACGGTAAAATATGGCATGTAATGGATACAAAAAAAAAAAGTATTTAATGATGGCAGAAATAAAGATAAAACCAATAGAGATACACTCACAAAATAGGTGGCACAAAGAGATATATATATATTTGTGCAAAAAAGCTTTCAAGCCACCAAAGGACTTAGTCGCCATATGTTTAAAATCAAGCGATGATATCTCAGGATGCCAATAAGACACTTGGTTCACCAGTCCTCAAAAGCATACATAGGAAGCTGGCAAATGTCCTGTGGAGTTTGTAGGTAACGGCTATTTGACTCTGGTCCTCGGGGGTGCTCTGAACTACTCGACAAGAGCTGTGCGTCTTCCGCTATCTCGGCGTTTTAAATACAGTAATTGCGCGGCTTTCTGTTGCGTGCACATGTGCAGAACGGGGGAGAACGCTACGTGAAACGTTATTGCGTAACCCACCGCGCAAGTGCGTGCCTCCAACCTGGAACGCAAATAACTTTATTGATAATATGCGCCAGGAGACACACATTCCAATCAGAACTTAAAGATCATATGGAACAAGGTGCATTGGCGGTTGGTTACAGGATCACAGTTTCTCTCATGGCCAAAGGTTTTTCTGTATCACCTCCTCTCCAATGTGGGTTGAGTATATTGATTCCTATGCAGATAAAATTCTGGAAATTAAAATCTGCACAATTTTTACAATGTTTGGGTACACTGTGTTTAAAATTTCCTCTTTTAATACCATTAATATAATGTTCTAAAAACCTAATATGTAATTTTCTGATTGTGCTGCCAACGTACTGTGTTCCACATTTAGACTCTAATAAATAACTAAATAACGTTTTTAGTTTGACAATTAATAAAATTGCTCAAACTCCCCCCAAAAAGAGAAAACTCTTAGGAGCGATAGGAGGTTCAGAGGATCTAGAGGAGCGAGAAACGACCAATTAGATAAAACAGTGAAGAAAGAAGGGGTTTTTAACCTCTCTAAATATGAACTTAATAATGACTAAAAATTCTAAATAGGGGATTAAAGTTTGCTCCACAAAAAGGTCCCAACCATTTTGAATTGTTTATTGACACACCTTAATTTTTAAGGAAATTAACGATTAAACATTTCTTTGATAAAAAAAAAAGAGATTACTGAAGAACATCCTGAAACCATCATTGAAGAAATTGTGGAGCACACAACTCCACAAATAGCACATTCAAATTTAAAACACAAATCAAAATTTTTCCCAACTTGGGAAAGATGCAATTTTATTCTGTTTTTTAGTGATATGATTTTAAAAGAGTTTGATAAGTTCTCTGAATAAAGTGTAAAAGAAAATATTACTAAAAAAGAAAAACTACCCCTGAAACAATTAAAATATAATTATGACTTAGTCATAAGGCAAGCAGACAAGGGATGGGGAACAACACGATACAAGCAAAAATAGGTTGCACCAATAATAGAGTACAATATATTCAGAGAATGCTTTTGTGCTACTTTATTAGACTTCGGCTTGAAATCCAATATATATGAAAATAAAACAAAGAGATGTCCGATAATAGTGCAATATGTTTAGTGCTAAGTGTGGATTCACAACACAGATATAAAAACTAGCACTCACATTTGATAGAGCTATAGTCCAGCTCTAAGTAAAACGGCATACAGCGGTATAATCCCCACTATGTAGCTTTATAGATCAATATCTCAGCTTGCAGATAAATATACCGGGATGGAGAACGGTTATATTAAACTGTGATGACTATATGCTAGAAGCATTTAGAATATTAGGAGATATAGAAACCTATAAAGGATTTTAAAATACGATTATTTACTCTTCTAAATGAAGGTTTACAAAATAAAAGTATCAGCAAAGATGCGTTTGACTACCTTTTTATCAAATCTCCTAAAATGGCAGATTTTTACTACCTACTGAAAATTCACAAAAGATTGGAAACCCCTCCTGGTAGGCTGATCATCAGTGGCATTGGCTCTTTAACCAGCAACATCTCTGAATATGTCGATTTCTATTTACAATAGTACGTTGTGAAGGCCCCTTCGGATATCAAATATTTCTGATGTTGAAGGTACCACTTGGAAAGACAACTATATATGGACCACAGTTGACGTTGCTTCACATTACACTGTAATTGACCATGAGAAAGGGATACAGGCCATTAGAGAAACTAAAGATAATGATCCTAATATGCACAAGTCTCAGGCCACTTTTGTTTTACACATCATTTGTTTGATAATGTTCAAGAGAACTTATTACCTTCGAACCCGTGGGACAACAATGGGCACCAGGTTTGCACCAAGCTATACCAATATTTTTGTGGCCAGCTGGGAATTTCAAAACATTTGGAACCACAATTCCTTTGGTGCGAACCTGGTGCTCTGGAAAAGATACATTGATGTTTTAAATATTTGGGAGGGTGAAAGGTCACAACTGGAAGAATTTTTAAAATATATAAATACCAATACATTCGAATTAAGTTTTATAGCAGACATTAAAACCCAGTCAACTTAAGACCTATCCTTTTTTTTATTAAAGAAGGTACTGTATGCAGTAAAACTTATTTTAAACCTACAGATGGTAATGGTTTTATAGAATACTCCAGTTGTCACCATCCAAATTGGCTTAATAATATACCCAAGGGTCCACAAATGAAGTTTTCAAAAAAATTGCTCTGATAAAAATAATTTTAAAGAACAAGTTCAACTCCTAAATAAAAAACATTGTATTAACACTAAAAAACAAGTAGAAAAAATAAGTAGAATAGAACTTTTAAAAAATAAGAAAAAAATAAAAATAATTTCAATATTTTTCTTATAACGAAATATAACAGTATGGCATATCTAATTGAGAAAGCCATTACGAAGCACTGGCCTATTTTAACGCAAGATCAATTTTTAAAAAATATTTTGCCTAGCAAACCACAAATTATTTATAAAAAACTCAAAATCTGAAATCCATTTTAGTACCTAGGATTTTGCCACAAATTAAACCCATTAATGAATCTTCTACCTCAAGTACCAATAATTTCCTTAGAGAGAAACCCAATGTTTTTTTTCAAATGCGATAACTAGTACGTGAAAATTCCAAAAACAAACAACAGCAGAATCTAAAAGCACAATTACAAAATAAGTTTTTTAAAATTAAACATTTTATTAATTGTAAAACTAAAACTTTATTTATTTATTAGAGTGTAAATGTGGAATACAGTACGTTGGTCGCACCATCAGGAACTTACATATTAGGGTTTTAGAACATTTTATTAATAGTATTAAAAGAGGACATTTTAAACACAGTGTACCCAAACTTTGTGCAAAATGTGCAGGTTTTAATTTCCAGAATTTTATCTGCATAGTTATCGATATAATTAGCCCACATTGGAGAGGAAGTGTACAGAAAAACTATTGACCATGAAAGAAACTGAATGGATCCACAGATTAGAAACTATCTCGCCTGTGGGTTTAAATGTAGACTTAGACCTACTAGTTTTTATGGATTGATTTTACAAAAGAGTACATATATAAAATTATATAATATATAATATCTTTAAAATTTTTGATAATTTGAGATCTTGTTTATGTTTTCTCTAGCCTCATTTCAACATGTTTTATTCCTTTTTATCCTTTTTTTCTATTATCGCACAAGATTATTTTTATATTCATTGATCCTATCATTGTGTTGATCAGTATATAACATTCTATATGGGCATTGTTCCCACAGTCTTTTAAAACCCTCTGTATCTATATATGATATTCTTTGTTCATTTAAGCTAATTCCCATTTTTGTCAATACCTTGCTTATGGTGAAGCTTTGTAACATTATGCATTAGATGTATTTTTGTATTTATATCATTATGCATTTATTTGATTCCAACAAACAAGTCTTAACATACAAGACACATTTATTAATTTATTTAGTATCGATTTTAAATATTATTTATATATATTTTTTAATAGAAGATTGTTTATTTACATCCTATTTTAGTTTGTGGAATTTTATATTCTGCGATCCTGTAACCAACCTCTAATGTACTATGTCCCATATGATCTTTAAGTTCTGATCGGAACGTGTGCCTCCTGGCGCATATTATCAATAAAGTTCTTTGTGTTCTAGGTTGGAAGTATGCGCATGCGCGTTAGGTTCAGCGTAGCATTCTCCCCCATTCTGCACATGCGCACGCAACAGAAAGACACGCAATTTACTGTATTTAAAACGCCAAGATTGCAGAAGACACACAGCGTGTTGAGCAGTTTAGAGCACCCCCGAGGACCAGAGTCAAAAAGTCATCACCTACAAGCTCCACAGGATATTTTCCAGCTCCCTATATATGCTTTTGAGGACTGGTGAACCAAGTGTCCTATTGGCATCCTGAAGTATCATCGGCTAAATGTAAACATATGGGGACTGTTGGGAATAATACACTTTGCCTAGTGACCCAAGGCTCAAGCTACAGATGACCGGATGTTCAGTCTGCTTACAATTGGCTAACTTGGAGCATGTCAGATATTTGAAATAATATACTTTGTCTATATACAAAGCTTAGTAAATATACCCCTAGACAAGAGCTATAGAACATCATGTAACAAGTGTTAGTGTTATTTCCTGTGTGTATGTGCCATTGGCCTTATTTCCTGTGTTTCTTCCTTTGATCATAACTGCTTAGTAATGTGTAATTTACAACTGCGTAGTTAATATATTTAATTTTAAGTGTGTATGTGTATCAATTCTAAGTGCGTAGTTATATTGAAACTTAGTTTTGTGCAAGGCCTGAACATGAAGATACACCTGCAAGCTAGCTATAGGTTAAGATGTTAAGATAAGATAGATGATTTTATTAGGATTGGATAATGCTTGTAAGACCACCCCTGTTTCCTGCTGAATATAACCTTTTACACAGTCCATTAAATGTTAGAAGTCACTTTGAACTTTGCATTGTCTTGTTTCGTTCCTTGGGGCTCCTCACCAGCTGGTTTGGGGACAATGAGAAATACAGAGAGTTGCAAATTGATAAAAAAAATTTGACTACATTTTTTTGGATATATTAGACAGCTAGTGAACAGTCATTGTTTTGAATTGTATCTGTTGGAAGTAGGAAAAATAGGCAAGTGAAAATATCTGAGGGATTTTGACAAGAGCTAAATAGTGATGGATAGATCACAGGGTCAGTGCATATCTAAAACTGCAAGTTTTATGGGGAGTGCTTGGTATGCAGTGGTTACTACCTACTGAAAGTGGTGCAAGGAAGGACAACCAGTAAACTGCATTTAGTTATGGGTGCCCAAGACTCATTGATGCACCTGGGGAGTGAAGGCTAGCCTGTCCAATTACACAGAAGAGCTGCTGTATCTCAAATTGCTGAAAAACTTAATCCTGGCCATGATAGACAGGTGTCAGTAAACACAGTGCATTATAGTTTGCTATGTATGGGGCTGCATATCTCCAGATCAGTCAGAGTGCTCATGATGATCCCTCTCCACTCCCAAAGGTGGCTTTACTGGGGATGTGAGTGTCACAACTGGACCATGGAGCAATGGTATTAGGCTGCCTGGTCTGATAAATCATGTTTTATTTTAGATCGGGTGGATGACCGGGTCATTCACCTTCTGGAGAGGGTAGCATGATGCCCCAGAAGCCACATCCATTTATCTGTTCCTAGCAAATAACTTCTTATCTAACCAAAAACAGACATTGAGCCACCGATACATCACAGTTATTAGCCTGAAACTGACACTTAAAGTATTATTCACTAAACACCAAAAGTTTGTTTGCAAGCAAACGTTAATTATCACTACTATTTTTCCACTGGCACCACTAGTAGCCAGCAGCCTAATAATTAAAAAAACCCTTGTCAGTGCTTCTCTGTGAGAATCACTGCGAGAATCACTGCATTCTGCCTTGTTCTGGGGCTTTGTTTGACAGCTGGAAGGGTGCAACTTTGTCATTTGAAAAATGTGCTGATTTCTCTTGAAAGCTAATTTTTTTTATAAAGAAACAAAGAGGAGGCACTCTGTTTAATCCTAAACATTGCATAATTTGTAATGTTTCTAACTTTTTAAGCATAAAGTTTAGAAGCTTCTAGTCAGCCCACCAAAAATTTTAGCTTGGGGAAAAAAAACCTCTAAGTGTTATTTGGAAAATTGTGGAGAATTAATTTCAATTTTAGGACAAAATTCACAAAGATGAGAAGTTCTTCCACTCATCATTATTCAAGCTCATATATTTTACTTAAAATTTGCATTATCCTGTTTTTAATCAATTCATACTTTAACGAGTAATCCTAAATGTGTCTACAACTTTATGCTGTTGTCTCACAATATCCACATTTTGTCTATTGTAACCTGCATTAAACTGACATTCCTATATCTTTTATCTACAGCAAATGCTAATATTAATATTATTACATTTCAATGAAACTTCTCACCCAACCCGTAGCTTAATAGTCTATTTTGTAATTCACGTTACAATGAATCTTATTCCATCTATTTCTTTTTTCCCCTTGGGGCTATAAGACAAAGAAACATGTTTCTGATTTTATTTATTTTTTTCTTTTGCCTTTTTTATTTGAAAGATGTCCGATGTCACATGATCACATTGATAAGGCCTTTTCATGCCGTGGGCATTATTACAGCTAATTCATAATTAATTAGTGTGCATAGAGCAAACCCATAACAAGATGCATTTTTTGCTTGGTTAAGCATGTTGTGCTGACTTTGGTATGAAAAATTTAATGCACGTGTGCATGCTGGGTCCTTGGTTAGAGTTTCCTTTAACCATTATGCAGCCTGGGGCAATTGTAGGACTTGGTTGACAGTGAAATATTTGACCCTGTAACTGCTAGAATAATAAATGGAGTTGTAGTAATGTATTCTGTACTATGGAAGCAAGGTCTCTGTATTTATTGTTATGAAACACAAGCAACAAAATACATATAATATTATTTATTTAGATACTCTATCTATGAATACACACACACACACACAAACAAAAACACACAGTGTATGACAGTATACAGAAACTAGAAGAAATGTTACTTAGACTGTTTTTTTTACTACGAATTTAGCAATTATTTTCAAAATACATTGCCAAATTGTGATTTCTTAACAATAACTCGTGTTAAGATAAATCAACGTTTTTTTAAATAAATATCTAAATTTGTACTAAGACCACTTAGTGCCCTTCTTCTATTATTCGCTTTGCATTAGTTGCTAAGGGACTATATCAAATTTCCACGTTTTGCACTTTGAACGAAGTGCAAATAGTTATCATTCAAACATATGTATGCATTAAATATAGACAAAAGGGCACTCCATTAAAAAGAAAATGTGCCTTTAACAAATATTAATGTTGGCTATTACCGGAAGCTTTAAACCCTTCTACCTCAGTGTCCTGTTGGTCCAGTGTGGTTTAATTTGCCCCAGGCAGGTCCTGCTTATCTCTCTATATTTGGTTTAAAGCGGCACTGTCATGCTGAACTTACCTTTTCCCAATTGCTTCCTCTTCTCTCCCTTTCCATCTCTCAGGGGCTGTTCTCCGTTTCTTCATATTTGCTCTAGTTTTCTATAACTCCTTAAGGACCGCGGATGTACTAGGTACATCCGACAAAAACGCTCCTTAAGGACCGCGGACATACCTAGTATGTCCGTGGTATTACTTAGTACTTACACAATCTTCACTGTTTCCACGCCGGCGATCGGTGTTGATCTCAGTCTTGGGGAACTACCTGACAGCCCAGACAGTCCCCCCTCGGCAAATAAGGCCCCCGCGGGCCATGTGATTGCTCTGAAAGATGCAATAGGTTTCCATAGTGCTGTCTGCAGGGGTACTGCCTGAACTGACAGGCAGTCTCCCTGCATCTGTAAAATAAAAAAATATATAGATTAGTAAATATAAAATATATATAAGATATATATATATATATATATATATATATATATATTTATATATATATATATATATGTATAATGTCATACTAAGTGTATTTTTATATTAATATATACATATATTAATATAAAAATACACTTAGAATTAAACTACACACGTATTTACAGTGGTACCTCGGTTTACAAATGCTTCGGTTAACATAATTTTTATTTTACAAATGAAAATAATGCATCATTTTACGATTTTTTTTGCAATATGAAGCAAGTTTTCCCAGGATGCATTGCACCTGGGAGATTTATAGAACCGCCCCGTGCATGCTGGAGTCTGTGGGTAGCACGTGACATCGAGTGTGGAGGTGTGGGAGCGGTTTTTGCATCGAGTTTTGGAGCCATTCTGAAAAATTTTTGCAGCGTTTTTTGGACTTTTTTGGTGCATTTCTCAAGTGGTGGAAAGGTAGGGAGTTGAGCTTCATCGTTTGCATGCCTTTAACTGTGTGTTCTGCATCGTGGGTTGATTTCCATGCCAGCTAATTTTGAAATTTTTCTGACATCCGGAACGGATTAATTGGTTTTGTCTGCAAGCGTCTGTGTGTCAGGTTCACAGTGGATACTGTGCCCACTTGCCCAGTGCCACCACTAATATCTGGTGTCACAATAGCTTGCATTTAAAAACAAAAAAAATGTTTTCACTGTAATAGATTAATTAGCAGTTAGTTGTCTGCAAGCTTCTGTGTGTCAGGCTCACAGTGGATACTGTGCCCACTTGCCCAGTGCCACCACTCATATCTGGTGTCACAATAGCTTGCATTTAAAAAAAAAATTTTTTCACTGTAATAGATTAATTAGCAGTTAGTTGTCTGCAAGCGTCTGTGTGTCAGGCCAACAGCGTGTACTCTGATAGTGCACCACGCCACTCATATCTGGTGGCACAATAGCGTGCATTTAAAAACCCCAAAACTTTTTTTTTTACTGTAATAGATTGAATAGCAGTTAGTTGTCTGCAAGCGTCTGTGTGTCAGGCTCACAGTGGATACTGTGCCCACTTGCCCAGTGCCACCACTCATATCTGGTGTCACAATAGCTTGCATTTTAAAAAAAGATGTTTTTTCACTGTAATAGATTAATTAGCAGTTAGTTGTCTGCAAGCGTCTGTGTGTCAGGCCAACAGCGTGTACTCTGCCAGTGCACCGCGCCACTCATATCTGGTGGCACAATAGCGTGCATTTAAAAACCCCAAAACTTTTTTTTCACTGTAATAGATTGAATAGCAGTTAGTTGTCTGCAAGCTTCTGTGTGTCTGGCTCACAGTGGATACTGTGCCCACTTGCCCAGTGCCACCACTCATATCTGGTGTCACAATAGCTTGCATTTAAAAACAAAACATTTTTTTTCACTGTAATAGATTAATTAACAGTTAGTTGTCTGCAAGCGTCTGTGTGTCAGGCCAACAGCGTGTACTCTGCCAGTGCACCGTGCCACTCATATCTGGTGGCACAATAGCGTGCATTTAAAAACCCCAAAACTTTTTTTTTTACTGTAATAGATTGAATAGCAGTTAGTTGTCTGCAAGCGTCTGTGTGTCAGGCTCAAAGTGGATACTGTGCCCACTTGCCCAGTGCCACCACTCATATCTGGTGTCACAATAGCTTGCATTTAAAAAAAATATGTTTTTTCACTGTAATAGATTAATTAGCAGTTAGTTGTCTGCAAGCGCCTGTGTGTGAGGCCAACAGCGTGTACTCTGCCAGTGCACCGCGCCACTCATATCTGGTGGCACAATAGCGTGCATTTAAAAACCCCAAAACTTTTTTTTTCACTATAATAGATTGAATAGCAGTTAGTTGTCTGCAAGCGTCTGTGTGTCAGGCTCACAGTGGATACTGTGCCCACTTGCCCAGTGCCACCACTCATATCTGGTGTCACAATAGCTTGCATTTAAAAACAAAACCTTTTTTTCCACTGTAATAGATTAATTAACAGTTAGTTGTCTGCAAGCGTCTGTGTGTCAGGCCAACAGCGTGTACTCTGCCAGTGCACCGCGCCACTCATATCTGGTGGCACAATAGCGTGCATTTAAAAACCCCAAAACTTTTTTTTCACTGTAATAGATTGAATAGCAGTTAGTTGTCTGCAAGCTTCTGTGTGTCTGGCTCACAGTGGATACTGTGCCCACTTGCCCAGTGCCACCACTCATATCTGGTGTCACAATAGCTTGCATTTAAAAACAAAACATTTTTTTTCACTGTAATAGATTAATTAACAGTTAGTTGTCTGCAAGCGTCTGTGTGTCAGGCCAACAGCGTGTACTCTGCCAGTGCACCGTGCCACTCATATCTGGTGGCACAATAGCGTGCATTTAAAAACCCCAAAACTTTTTTTTTACTGTAATAGATTGAATAGCAGTTAGTTGTCTGCAAGCGTCTGTGTGTCAGGCTCAAAGTGGATACTGTGCCCACTTGCCCAGTGCCACCACTCATATCTGGTGTCACAATAGCTTGCATTTAAAAAAAATATGTTTTTTCACTGTAATAGATTAATTAGCAGTTAGTTGTCTGCAAGCGCCTGTGTGTGAGGCCAACAGCGTGTACTCTGCCAGTGCACCGCGCCACTCATATCTGGTGGCACAATAGCGTGCATTTAAAAACCCCAAAACTTTTTTTTTCACTATAATAGATTGAATAGCAGTTAGTTGTCTGCAAGCGTCTGTGTGTCAGGCTCACAGTGGATACTGTGCCCACTTGCCCAGTGCCACCACTCATATCTGGTGTCACAATAGCTTGCATTTAAAAACAAAACCTTTTTTTCCACTGTAATAGATTAATTAACAGTTAGTTGTCTGCAAGCGTCTGTGTGTCAGGCCAACAGCGTGTACTCTGCCAGTGCACCGTGCCACTCATATCTGGTGGCACAATAGCGTGCATTTAAAAACCCCAAAACTTTTTTTTCACTGTAATAGATTGAATAGCAGTTAGTTGTCTGCAAGCGTCTGTGTGTCAGGCTCACAGTGGATACTGTGCCCACTTGCCCAGTGCCACCACTCATATCTGGTGTCACAATGGCTTGCATTTAAAAAAAATATGTTTTTTCACTGTAATAGATTAATTAGCAGTTAGTTGTCTGCAAGCATCTGTGTGTCAGGCCAACAGCGTGTTCTCTGCCAGTGCACCATGCCACTCATATCTGGTGGCACAATAGCATGCATTTAAAAACCCAAAAACTTTTTTTTCACTGTAATAGATTGAATAGCAGTTAGTTGTCTGCAAGCGTCTGTGTGTCAGGCTCACAGTGGATACTGTGCCCACTTGCCCAGTGCCACCACTCATATCTGGTGTCACAATGGCTTGCATTTAAAAAAAAATATGTTTTTTCACTGTAATAGATTAATTAGCAGTTAGTTGTCTGCAAGCATCTGTGTGTCAGGCCAACAGCGTGTACTCTGCCAGTGCACCATGCCACTCATATCTGGTGGCACAATAGCATGCATTTAAAAACCCCAAAACGTTTTTTTCACTGTAATAGATTGAATAGCAGTTAGTTGTCTGCAAGCGTCTGTGTGTCAGGCTCACAGTGGATACTGTGCCCACTTGCCCAGTGCCACCACTCATATCTGGTGTCACAATGGCTTGCATTTAAAAAAAAATATGTTTTTTCACTGTAATAGATTAATTAGCAGTTAGTTGTCTGCAAGCATCTGTGTGTCAGGCCAACAGCGTGTACTCTGCCAGTACACCACGCCACTCATATCTGGTGGCACAATAGCGTGCATTTAAAAACCCCAAAACTTTTTTTTCACTGTAATAGATTAAATAGCAGTTAGTTTTCTGCAAGCGTCTGTGTGTCAGGCTCACAGTGGATACTGTGCCCACTTGCCCAGTGCCACCACTCATATCTGGTGTCACAATAGCTTGCATTTAAAAAAAAGATGTTTTTTCACTGTAACAGATTAATTAGCAGTTAGTTGTCTGCAAGCGTCTGTGTGTCAGGCCAACAGCGTGTACTCTGCCAGTGCACTGCGCCACTCATATCTGGTGGCACAATAGCGTGCATTTAAAAACCCCAAAACTTTTTTTTCACTGTAATAGATTGAATAGCAGTTAGTTGTATGCAAGCTTCTGTGTGTCTGGCTCACAGTGGATACTGTGCCCACTTGCCCAGTGCCACCACTCATATCTGGTGTCACAATAGCTTGCATTTAAAAACAAAACATTTTTTTTTCACTGTAATAGATTAATTAACAGTTAGTTGTCTGCAAGCATCTGTGTGTCAGGCCAACAGCGTGTACTCTGCCAGTGCACCACGCCACTCATATCTGGTGGCACAATAGCGTGCATTTAAAAAACCCAAAACTTATTTTTCACTGTAATAGATTGAATAGCAGTTAGTTGTCTGCAAGCTTCTGTGTGTCTGGCTCACAGTGGATACTGTGCCCACTTGCCCAGTGCCACCACTCATATCTGGTGTCACAATAGCTTGCATTTAAAAACAAAACATTTTTTTTCACTGTAATAGATTAATTAACAGTTAGTTGTCTGCAAGCGTCTGTGTGTCAGGCCAACAGCGTGTACTCTGCCAGTGCACCGTGCCACTCATATCTGGTGGCACAATAGCGTGCATTTAAAAACCCCAAAACTTTTTTTTACTGTAATAGATTGAATAGCAGTTAGTTGTCTGCAAGCGTCTGTGTGTCAGGCTCACAGTGGATACTGTGCCCACTTGCCCAGTGCCACCACTCATATCTGGTGTCACAATAGCTTGCATTTAAAAAAAATATGTTTTTTCACTGTAATAGATTAATTAGCAGTTAGTTGTCTGCAAGCGCCTGTGTGTGAAGATAACAGCGTGTACTCTGCCAGTGCACCGCGCCACTCATATCTGGTGGCACAATAGCGTGCATTTAAAAACCCCAAAACTTTTTTTTTCACTATAATAGATTGAATAGCAGTTAGTTGTCTGCAAGCGTCTGTGTGTCAGGCTCACAGTGGATACTGTGCCCACTTGCCCAGTGCCACCACTCATATCTGGTGTCACAATAGCTTGCATTTAAAAACAAAACCTTTTTTTCCACTGTAATAGATTAATTAACAGTTAGTTGTCTGCAAGCGTCTGTGTGTCAGGCCAACAGCGTGTTCTCTGCCAGTGCACCATGCCACTCATATCTGGTGGCACAATAGCGTGCATTTAAAAACCCAAAAACTTTTTTTTCACTGTAATAGATTGAATAGCAGTTAGTTGTCTGCAAGCGTCTGTGTGTCAGGCTCACAGTGGATACTGTGCCCACTTGCCCAGTGCCACCACTCATATCTGGTGTCACAATGGCTTGCATTTAAAAAAAATATGTTTTTTCACTGTAATAGATTAATTAGCAGTTAGTTGTCTGCAAGCATCTGTGTGTCAGGCCAACAGCGTGTACTCTGCCAGTGCACCATGCCACTCATATCTGGTGGCACAATAGCATGCATTTAAAAACCCAAAAACTTTTTTTTCACTGTAATAGATTGAATAGCAGTTAGTTGTCTGCAAGCGTCTGTGTGTCAGGCTCACAGTGGATACTGTGCCCACTTGCCCAGTGCCACCACTCATATCTGGTGTCACAATAGCTTGCATTTAAAAACAATTTTTTTTTCACTGTAATAGATTTATTAGCAGTTAGTTGTCTGCAAGCGTCTGTGTGTCAGGCCAACAGCGTGTACTCTGCCAGTACACCACGCCACTCATATCTGGTGGCACAATAGCGTGCATTTAAAAACCCCAAAACTTTTTTTTCATTGTAATAGATTAAATAGCAGTTAGTTGTCTGCAAGCGTCTGTGTGTCAGGCTCACAGTGGATACTGTGCCCACTTGCCCAGTGCCACCACTCATATCTGGTGTCACAATAGCTTGCATTTAAAAAAAAGATGTTTTTTCACTGTAACAGATTAATTAGCAGTTAGTTGTCTGCAAGCGTCTGTGTGCCAGGCCAACAGCGTGTACTCTGCCAGTGCACTGCGCCACTCATATCTGGTGGCACAATAGCGTGCATTTAAAAACCCCAAAACTTTTTTTTCACTGTAATAGATTGAATAGCAGTTAGTTGTATGCAAGCTTCTGTGTGTCTGGCTCACAGTGGATACTGTGCCCACTTGCCCAGTGCCACCACTCATATCTGGTGTCACAATAGCTTGCATTTAAAAACAAAACATTTTTTTTCACTGTAATAGATTAATTAACAGTTAGTTGTCTGCAAGCATCTGTGTGTCAGGCCAACAGCGTGTACTCTGCCAGTGCACCACGCCACTCATATCTGGTGGCACAATAGCGTGCATTTAAAAACCCCAAAACTTTTTTTTCACTGTAATAGATTGAATAGCAGTTAGTTGTCTGCAAGCGTCTGTGTGTCAGGCTCACAGTGGATGCTGTGCCCACTTGCCCAGTGCCACCACTCATATCTGGTGTCACAATGGCTTGCATTTAAAAAAAAGATGTTTTTTCACTGTAATAGATTAATTAGCAGTTAGTTGTCTGCAAGCATCTGTGTGTCAGGCCAACAGCGTGTACTCTGCCAGTGCACCATGCCACTCATATCTGGTGGCACAATAGCATAAATTTAAAAACCCAAAAACTTTTTTTTCACTGTAATAGATTGAATAGCAGTTAGTTGTATGCAAGCTTCTGTGTGTCTGGCTCACAGTGGATACTGTGCCCACTTGCCCAGTGCCACCACTCATATCTGGTGTCACAATAGCTTGCATTTAAAAACAAAACATTTTTTTTTCACTGTAATAGATTAATTAACAGTTAGTTGTCTGCAAGCATCTGTGTGTCAGGCCAACAGCGTGTACTCTGCCAGTGCACCACGCCACTCATATCTGGTGGCACTATAGCGTGCATTTAAAAACCCCAAAACTTTTTTTTCACTGTAATAGATTGAATAGCAGTTAGTTGTCTGCAAGCGTCTGTGTGTCAGGCTCACAGTGGATACTGTGCCCACTTGCCCAGTGCCACCACTCATATCTGGTGTCACAATAGCTTGCATTTAAAAAAAAGATGTTTTTTCACTGTAACAGATTAATTAGCAGTTAGTTGTCTGCAAGTGTCTGTGTGTCAGGCCAACAGCGTGTACTCTGCCAGTGCACCATGCCACTCATATCTGGTGGCACAATAGCATGCATTTAAAAACCCAAAAACTTTTTTTTCACTGTAATAGATTGAATAGCAGTTAGTTGTCTGCAAGCGTCTGTGTGTCAGGCTCACAGTGGATACTGTGCCCACTTGCCCAGTGCCACCACTCATATCTGGTGTCACAATGGCTTGCATTTAAAAAAAATATGTTTTTTCACTGTAATAGATTAATTAGCAGTTAGTTGTCTGCAAGCATCTGTGTGTCAGGCCAACAGCGTGTACTCTGCCAGTGCACCATGCCACTCATATCTGGTGGCACAATAGCATGCATTTAAAAACCCAAAAACTTTTTTTTCACTGTAATAGATTGAATAGCAGTTAGTTGTCTGCAAGCGTCTGTGTGTCAGGCTCACAGTGGATACTGTGCCCACTTGCCCAGTGCCACCACTCATATCTGGTGTCACAATAGCTTGCATTTAAAAACAATTTTTTTTCACTGTAATAGATTTATTAGCAGTTAGTTGTCTGCAAGCGTCTGTGTGTCAGGCCAACAGCGTGTACTCTGCCAGTACACCACGCCACTCATATCTGGTGGCACAATAGCGTGCATTTAAAAACCTCAAAACTTTTTTTTCACTGTAATAGATTGAATAGCAGTTAGTTGTATGCAAGCTTCTGTGTGTCTGGCTCACAGTGGATACTGTGCCCACTTGCCCAGTGCCACCACTCATATCTGGTGTCACAATAGCTTGCATTTAAAAACAAAACATTTTTTTTCACTGTAATAGATTAATTAACAGTTAGTTGTCTGCAAGCATCTGTGTGTCAGGCCAACAGCGTGTACTCTGCCAGTGCACCACGCCACTCATATCTGGTGGCACAATAGCGTGCATTTAAAAACCCCAAAACTTTTTTTTCACTGTAATAGATTGAATAGCAGTTAGTTGTCTGCAAGCTTCTGTGTGTCTGGCTCACAGTGGATACTGTGCCCACTTGCCCAGTGCCACCACTCATATCTGGTGTCACAATAGCTTGCATTTAAAAACAAAACATTTTTTTTCACTGTAATAGATTAATTAACAGTTAGTTGTCTGCAAGCGTCTGTGTGTCAGGCCAACAGCGTGTACTCTGCCAGTGCACCGTGCCACTCATATCTGGTGGCACAATAGCGTGCATTTAAAAACCCCAAAACTTTTTTTTTTACTGTAATAGATTGAATAGCAGTTAGTTGTCTGCAAGCGTCTGTGTGTCAGGCTCAAAGTGGATACTGTGCCCACTTGCCCAGTGCCACCACTCATATCTGGTGTCACAATAGCTTGCATTTAAAAAAAATATGTTTTTTCACTGTAATAGATTAATTAGCAGTTAGTTGTCTGCAAGCGCCTGTGTGTGAGGCCAACAGCGTGTACTCTGCCAGTGCACCGCGCCACTCATATCTGGTGGCACAATAGCGTGCATTTAAAAACCCCAAAACTTTTTTTTTCACTATAATAGATTGAATAGCAGTTAGTTGTCTGCAAGCGTCTGTGTGTCAGGCTCACAGTGGATACTGTGCCCACTTGCCCAGTGCCACCACTCATATCTGGTGTCACAATAGCTTGCATTTAAAAACAAAACCTTTTTTTCCACTGTAATAGATTAATTAACAGTTAGTTGTCTGCAAGCGTCTGTGTGTCAGGCCAACAGCGTGTACTCTGCCAGTGCACCGCGCCACTCATATCTGGTGGCACAATAGCGTGCATTTAAAAACCCCAAAACTTTTTTTTCACTGTAATAGATTGAATAGCAGTTAGTTGTCTGCAAGCTTCTGTGTGTCTGGCTCACAGTGGATACTGTGCCCACTTGCCCAGTGCCACCACTCATATCTGGTGTCACAATAGCTTGCATTTAAAAACAAAACATTTTTTTTCACTGTAATAGATTAATTAACAGTTAGTTGTCTGCAAGCGTCTGTGTGTCAGGCCAACAGCGTGTACTCTGCCAGTGCACCGTGCCACTCATATCTGGTGGCACAATAGCGTGCATTTAAAAACCCCAAAACTTTTTTTTTTACTGTAATAGATTGAATAGCAGTTAGTTGTCTGCAAGCGTCTGTGTGTCAGGCTCAAAGTGGATACTGTGCCCACTTGCCCAGTGCCACCACTCATATCTGGTGTCACAATAGCTTGCATTTAAAAAAAATATGTTTTTTCACTGTAATAGATTAATTAGCAGTTAGTTGTCTGCAAGCGCCTGTGTGTGAGGCCAACAGCGTGTACTCTGCCAGTGCACCGCGCCACTCATATCTGGTGGCACAATAGCGTGCATTTAAAAACCCCAAAACTTTTTTTTTCACTATAATAGATTGAATAGCAGTTAGTTGTCTGCAAGCGTCTGTGTGTCAGGCTCACAGTGGATACTGTGCCCACTTGCCCAGTGCCACCACTCATATCTGGTGTCACAATAGCTTGCATTTAAAAACAAAACCTTTTTTTCCACTGTAATAGATTAATTAACAGTTAGTTGTCTGCAAGCGTCTGTGTGTCAGGCCAACAGCGTGTACTCTGCCAGTGCACCGTGCCACTCATATCTGGTGGCACAATAGCGTGCATTTAAAAACCCCAAAACTTTTTTTTCACTGTAATAGATTGAATAGCAGTTAGTTGTCTGCAAGCGTCTGTGTGTCAGGCTCACAGTGGATACTGTGCCCACTTGCCCAGTGCCACCACTCATATCTGGTGTCACAATGGCTTGCATTTAAAAAAAATATGTTTTTTCACTGTAATAGATTAATTAGCAGTTAGTTGTCTGCAAGCATCTGTGTGTCAGGCCAACAGCGTGTTCTCTGCCAGTGCACCATGCCACTCATATCTGGTGGCACAATAGCATGCATTTAAAAACCCAAAAACTTTTTTTTCACTGTAATAGATTGAATAGCAGTTAGTTGTCTGCAAGCGTCTGTGTGTCAGGCTCACAGTGGATACTGTGCCCACTTGCCCAGTGCCACCACTCATATCTGGTGTCACAATGGCTTGCATTTAAAAAAAAATATGTTTTTTCACTGTAATAGATTAATTAGCAGTTAGTTGTCTGCAAGCATCTGTGTGTCAGGCCAACAGCGTGTACTCTGCCAGTGCACCATGCCACTCATATCTGGTGGCACAATAGCATGCATTTAAAAACCCCAAAACGTTTTTTTCACTGTAATAGATTGAATAGCAGTTAGTTGTCTGCAAGCGTCTGTGTGTCAGGCTCACAGTGGATACTGTGCCCACTTGCCCAGTGCCACCACTCATATCTGGTGTCACAATAGCTTGCATTTAAAAACATTTTTTTTTTCACTGTAATAGATTTATTAGCAGTTAGTTGTCTGCAAGCGTCTGTGTGTCAGGCCAACAGCGTGTACTCTGCCAGTACACCACGCCACTCATATCTGGTGGCACAATAGCGTGCATTTAAAAACCCCAAAACTTTTTTTTCACTGTAATAGATTAAATAGCAGTTAGTTTTCTGCAAGCGTCTGTGTGTCAGGCTCACAGTGGATACTGTGCCCACTTGCCCAGTGCCACCACTCATATCTGGTGTCACAATAGCTTGCATTTAAAAAAAAGATGTTTTTTCACTGTAACAGATTAATTAGCAGTTAGTTGTCTGCAAGCGTCTGTGTGTCAGGCCAACAGCGTGTACTCTGCCAGTGCACTGCGCCACTCATATCTGGTGGCACAATAGCGTGCATTTAAAAACCCCAAAACTTTTTTTTCACTGTAATAGATTGAATAGCAGTTAGTTGTATGCAAGCTTCTGTGTGTCTGGCTCACAGTGGATACTGTGCCCACTTGCCCAGTGCCACCACTCATATCTGGTGTCACAATAGCTTGCATTTAAAAACAAAACATTTTTTTTTCACTGTAATAGATTAATTAACAGTTAGTTGTCTGCAAGCATCTGTGTGTCAGGCCAACAGCGTGTACTCTGCAAGTGCACCACGCCACTCATATCTGGTGGCACAATAGCGTGCATTTAAAAACCCCAAAACTTATTTTTCACTGTAATAGATTGAATAGCAGTTAGTTGTCTGCAAGCTTCTGTGTGTCTGGCTCACAGTGGATACTGTGCCCACTTGCCCAGTGCCACCACTCATATCTGGTGTCACAATAGCTTGCATTTAAAAACAAAACATTTTTTTTCACTGTAATAGATTAATTAACAGTTAGTTGTCTGCAAGCGTCTGTGTGTCAGGCCAACAGCGTGTACTCTGCCAGTGCACCGTGCCACTCATATCTGGTGGCACAATAGCGTGCATTTAAAAACCCCAAAACTTTTTTTTACTGTAATAGATTGAATAGCAGTTAGTTGTCTGCAAGCGTCTGTGTGTCAGGCTCACAGTGGATACTGTGCCCACTTGCCCAGTGCCACCACTCATATCTGGTGTCACAATAGCTTGCATTTAAAAAAAATATGTTTTTTCACTGTAATAGATTAATTAGCAGTTAGTTGTCTGCAAGCGCCTGTGTGTGAAGATAACAGCGTGTACTCTGCCAGTGCACCGCGCCACTCATATCTGGTGGCACAATAGCGTGCATTTAAAAACCCCAAAACTTTTTTTTTCACTATAATAGATTGAATAGCAGTTAGTTGTCTGCAAGCGTCTGTGTGTCAGGCTCACAGTGGATACTGTGCCCACTTGCCCAGTGCCACCACTCATATCTGGTGTCACAATAGCTTGCATTTAAAAACAAAACCTTTTTTTCCACTGTAATAGATTAATTAACAGTTAGTTGTCTGCAAGCGTCTGTGTGTCAGGCCAACAGCGTGTTCTCTGCCAGTGCACCATGCCACTCATATCTGGTGGCACAATAGCGTGCATTTAAAAACCCAAAAACTTTTTTTTCACTGTAATAGATTGAATAGCAGTTAGTTGTCTGCAAGCGTCTGTGTGTCAGGCTCACAGTGGATACTGTGCCCACTTGCCCAGTGCCACCACTCATATCTGGTGTCACAATGGCTTGCATTTAAAAAAAATATGTTTTTTCACTGTAATAGATTAATTAGCAGTTAGTTGTCTGCAAGCATCTGTGTGTCAGGCCAACAGCGTGTACTCTGCCAGTGCACCATGCCACTCATATCTGGTGGCACAATAGCATGCATTTAAAAACCCAAAAACTTTTTTTTCACTGTAATAGATTGAATAGCAGTTAGTTGTCTGCAAGCGTCTGTGTGTCAGGCTCACAGTGGATACTGTGCCCACTTGCCCAGTGCCACCACTCATATCTGGTGTCACAATAGCTTGCATTTAAAAACAATTTTTTTTTCACTGTAATAGATTTATTAGCAGTTAGTTGTCTGCAAGCGTCTGTGTGTCAGGCCAACAGCGTGTACTCTGCCAGTACACCACGCCACTCATATCTGGTGGCACAATAGCGTGCATTTAAAAACCCCAAAACTTTTTTTTCATTGTAATAGATTAAATAGCAGTTAGTTGTCTGCAAGCGTCTGTGTGTCAGGCTCACAGTGGATACTGTGCCCACTTGCCCAGTGCCACCACTCATATCTGGTGTCACAATAGCTTGCATTTAAAAAAAAGATGTTTTTTCACTGTAACAGATTAATTAGCAGTTAGTTGTCTGCAAGCGTCTGTGTGCCAGGCCAACAGCGTGTACTCTGCCAGTGCACTGCGCCACTCATATCTGGTGGCACAATAGCGTGCATTTAAAAACCCCAAAACTTTTTTTTCACTGTAATAGATTGAATAGCAGTTAGTTGTATGCAAGCTTCTGTGTGTCTGGCTCACAGTGGATACTGTGCCCACTTGCCCAGTGCCACCACTCATATCTGGTGTCACAATAGCTTGCATTTAAAAACAAAACATTTTTTTTCACTGTAATAGATTAATTAACAGTTAGTTGTCTGCAAGCATCTGTGTGTCAGGCCAACAGCGTGTACTCTGCCAGTGCACCACGCCACTCATATCTGGTGGCACAATAGCGTGCATTTAAAAACCCCAAAACTTTTTTTTCACTGTAATAGATTGAATAGCAGTTAGTTGTCTGCAAGCGTCTGTGTGTCAGGCTCACAGTGGATGCTGTGCCCACTTGCCCAGTGCCACCACTCATATCTGGTGTCACAATGGCTTGCATTTAAAAAAAAGATGTTTTTTCACTGTAATAGATTAATTAGCAGTTAGTTGTCTGCAAGCATCTGTGTGTCAGGCCAACAGCGTGTACTCTGCCAGTGCACCATGCCACTCATATCTGGTGGCACAATAGCATAAATTTAAAAACCCAAAAACTTTTTTTTCACTGTAATAGATTGAATAGCAGTTAGTTGTATGCAAGCTTCTGTGTGTCTGGCTCACAGTGGATACTGTGCCCACTTGCCCAGTGCCACCACTCATATCTGGTGTCACAATAGCTTGCATTTAAAAACAAAACATTTTTTTTTCACTGTAATAGATTAATTAACAGTTAGTTGTCTGCAAGCATCTGTGTGTCAGGCCAACAGCGTGTACTCTGCCAGTGCACCACGCCACTCATATCTGGTGGCACTATAGCGTGCATTTAAAAACCCCAAAACTTTTTTTTCACTGTAATAGATTGAATAGCAGTTAGTTGTCTGCAAGCGTCTGTGTGTCAGGCTCACAGTGGATACTGTGCCCACTTGCCCAGTGCCACCACTCATATCTGGTGTCACAATAGCTTGCATTTAAAAAAAAGATGTTTTTTCACTGTAACAGATTAATTAGCAGTTAGTTGTCTGCAAGTGTCTGTGTGTCAGGCCAACAGCGTGTACTCTGCCAGTGCACCATGCCACTCATATCTGGTGGCACAATAGCATGCATTTAAAAACCCAAAAACTTTTTTTTCACTGTAATAGATTGAATAGCAGTTAGTTGTCTGCAAGCGTCTGTGTGTCAGGCTCACAGTGGATACTGTGCCCACTTGCCCAGTGCCACCACTCATATCTGGTGTCACAATGGCTTGCATTTAAAAAAAATATGTTTTTTCACTGTAATAGATTAATTAGCAGTTAGTTGTCTGCAAGCATCTGTGTGTCAGGCCAACAGCGTGTACTCTGCCAGTGCACCATGCCACTCATATCTGGTGGCACAATAGCATGCATTTAAAAACCCAAAAACTTTTTTTTCACTGTAATAGATTGAATAGCAGTTAGTTGTCTGCAAGCGTCTGTGTGTCAGGCTCACAGTGGATACTGTGCCCACTTGCCCAGTGCCACCACTCATATCTGGTGTCACAATAGCTTGCATTTAAAAACAATTTTTTTTCACTGTAATAGATTTATTAGCAGTTAGTTGTCTGCAAGCGTCTGTGTGTCAGGCCAACAGCGTGTACTCTGCCAGTACACCACGCCACTCATATCTGGTGGCACAATAGCGTGCATTTAAAAACCTCAAAACTTTTTTTTCACTGTAATAGATTGAATAGCAGTTAGTTGTATGCAAGCTTCTGTGTGTCTGGCTCACAGTGGATACTGTGCCCACTTGCCCAGTGCCACCACTCATATCTGGTGTCACAATAGCTTGCATTTAAAAACAAAACATTTTTTTTCACTGTAATAGATTAATTAACAGTTAGTTGTCTGCAAGCATCTGTGTGTCAGGCCAACAGCGTGTACTCTGCCAGTGCACCACGCCACTCATATCTGGTGGCACAATAGCGTGCATTTAAAAACCCCAAAACTTTTTTTTCACTGTAATAGATTGAATAGCAGTTAGTTGTCTGCAAGCGTCTGTGTGTCAGGCTCACAGTGGATACTGTGCCCACTTGCCCAGTGCCACCACTCATATCTGGTGTCACAATGGCTTGCATTTAAAAAAAAGATGTTTTTTCACTGTAATAGATTAATTAGCAGTTAGTTGTCTGCAAGCATCTGTGTGTCAGGCCAACAGCGTGTACTCTGCCAGTGCACCATGCCACTCATATCTGGTGGCACAATAGCATGCATTTAAAAACCCAAAAACTTTTTTTTCACTGTAATAGATTGAATAGCAGTTAGTTGTCTGCAAGCGTCTGTGTGTCAGGCTCACAGTGGATACTGTGCCCACTTGCCCAGTGCCACCACTCATATCTGGTGTCACAATGGCTTGCATTTAAAAAAAATATGTTTTTTCACTGTAATAGATTAATTAGCAGTTAGTTGTCTGCAAGCATCTGTGTGTCAGGCCAACAGCGTGTACTCTGCCAGTGCACCATGCCACTCATATCTGGTGGCACAATAGCATGCATTTAAAAACCCCAAAACTTTTTTTTCACTGTAATAGATTGAATAGCAGTTAGTTGTCTGCAAGCGTCTGTGTGTCAGGCTCACAGTGGATACTGTGCCCACTTGCCCAGTGCCACCACTCATATCTGGTGTCACAATAGCTTGCATTTAAAAACAATTTTTTTTTCACTGTAATAGATTTATTAGCAGTTAGTTGTCTGCAAGCGTCTGTGTGTCAGGCCAACAGCGTGTACTCTGCCAGTACACCACGCCACTCATATCTGGTGGCACAATAGCGTGCATTTAAAAACCCCAAAACTTTTTTCACTGTAATAGATTAAATAGCAGTTAGTTGTCTGCAAGCGTCTGTGTGTCAGGCTCACAGTGGATACTGTGCCCACTTGCCCAGTGCCACCACTCATATCTGGTGTCACAATAGCTTGCATTTAAAAAAAAGATGTTTTTTCACTGTAACAGATTAATTAGCAGTTAGTTGTCTGCAAGTGTCTGTGTGTCAGGCCAACAGCGTGTACTCTGCCAGTGCACTGCGCCACTCATATCTGGTGGCACAATAGCGTGCATTTAAAAACCCCAAAACTTTTTTTTCACTGTAATAGATTGAATAGCAGTTAGTTGTATGCAAGCTTCTGTGTGTCTGGCTCACAGTGGATACTGTGCCCACTTGCCCAGTGCCACCACTCATATCTGGTGTCACAATGGCTTGCATTGAAAAAAAGATGTTTTTTCACTGCAATAGATTAATTAGCAGTTAGTTGTCTGCAAGCATCTGTGTGTCAGGCCAACAGCGTGTACTCTGCCAGTGCACCATGCCACTCATATCTGGTGGCACAATAGCATGCATTTAAAAACCCAAAAACTTTTTTTTCACTGTAATAGATTGAATAGCAGTTAGTTGTCTGCAAGCGTCTGTGTGTCAGGCTCACAGTGGATACTGTGCCCAGGCCCGGACTGGCCATCGGGCACACCGGGCAAACGCCCGGTGGGCCGCGGTGGCCGTGGGCCGAGGCCGGCAAGGGAAGGTCCCAGGATCTCCCCTGCCGGTCTTTGCAGGGCCGGCACTATCCTAGAGCCGGCCCCGCTGTATTCCATGGAGGGCCGGTGGGGAGATCAAAGATCTCCCTCACCGGCCCACATGCTGTCAAAGGCGGCCGCCTGCGGGGAGAGAGGGAGGGAGCCAGCCTGCCAGCAGAGGAACCCGGCGGAGCTCTATCTTGCAGCTCCGCCGGGTTCCTCTCGCGAGATCCGGAGCGTTGCCATGGCAACGACCGGATCTCGCGAGAGTGAACTCTAGCCCGCAGGCTAGAGTTCACTTACCACTGGACCACCAGGGAAGGTGCACCGGTTCCCCCCCCTCCCACTCACCAGCGTGCCGGTCCCCCCCTCCCAGGCTAAAAGGTAAGAAGGGAGGGGGGGACAAAATGCTTACTCAGACACCTGCTGGCAGTGCCAATAAACAGTGGCTTCACATCTGGTGACAATGCCCGATAATAAAAACATACTGAACATGGATATCTGGATTCATACACTTCATCACAGGGGCAAACCTCCCTTTACAGCCAGAAATAAATATTCTCCTTGCCATCCCATCTATGACCTCTTTTAAAATTTCACAGTACAAACACCTACTAACATCCGCAAACAAACTCACCCAATTTTTGTTGAAAAAAACTAATCCCCAACTATTAGAAACTGGATCCCAACAGAAAACCTATACCAAAATAGAAGTCCACTCAGTACAGCAAGCCACCTACCGATCTAAACCACACAAGAGCCTCACCACCCGGGTCAGCCACACACTTTTTAAAAAAAAATTATTTACCCCCCAAACACACACAATCCCTTCTAACATGTATACAGAGCACTCTCACACACATCACACTCAGCACTCACACACATCACCCACAGCACTCACACACATCACCCACAGCCAGGGCCGGCCTTAGGCATTTAGACGCCCTGTGCGAAAAATCTTCACAGCGCCCCCCCCCGTCATCCATGTATGCTCTAATGTTTGTGTTGTCTGTGTATGTGATAGTAGGTGTGATGACTGTGTGTGATATGTATGCTATGTGTGATATTTGTAATGGGTGTATTAACAGTGTGTGATAAGCGTGTATTGGTTGTATGTGACACACACACACACACACAGAGTCAGACGGCCATACACACACACACAGGAAGACATCCACACACACACACAGGCAGACAGTCTTACACACACACACAGACACACAAAGGCAGACAGTCTCACACACACACACAGGCAGACAGTCAGTCATACACACAGACACAGACAGTAATACACACAGACACACACACGCAGTCATACACACAGACACACACACGCAGACAGTCATACACACACACACACACACGCAGACAGTCATGCACACACACACACACGCAGACAGTCATGCACACACACGCAGACAGTCATACACACAGACACACACAGGCAGACAGTCATACACACAGACACACACAGGCAGACAGCCATACACATAGGCAGTCATACACACAGAAGCAGTCATACACAAAATCACACACACAGAGGCAGACAGTAATACACACAGAGGCAGACAGTCATACACACACACACAGACACACACATGCAGATAGTCATACACACAGAGGCAGACAGTAATACACACAGTGGCAGACAGTCATATACACACACACACAGGCAGACAGTCTCACACACACACACACACACACACACACAGGCAGACAGTCAGTCAGTCATACACACAGACACAGACAGTAATACACACAGAGGCAGACAGTAATACACACAGCCACACACAGTCATACACACAGACACACACAGTCATACACACAGAGGCAGACAGTCATACACACACACACAGAGGCAGTAATACACACACAGAGGCAGACAGTCATACAAACAGACACACAGAGGCAGACAGTCATACACACAGACACACAGAGGCAGTAATACACACAGGCAGACAGTCATACACACAGACACACAGAGGCAGACAGTCATACACACACACACCCAGACAGTAATACACACACACAGGCAGACAGTCATACACACACACACACACACACACACACACACACACACAGACAGTAATACACACAGACAGGCAGACAGTCATACACACACACACACACAGAGGCAGACAGTCACACACACACACACAGACAGTAATACACACACACAGGCAGACAGTCATACAGAGGCAGACAGTCATACACACAGACCGTAATACACACAGACACACAGAGGCAGACAGTCATACACACAGACAGTAATACACACAGGCAGAGAGTCACACTCACCTGACAATCACACAGTTACCTGTGGAGTTCATTGTGGAGGCAGTGCAGCTCCTGGTGACTGTTTGGTGGGGAAGCAGGGACTCCTTCCTGCTTTCCCTGCAGCAGTTTTCCGGCGCTTTTAGCTCCGCCCCCGCCGCACGGTAAGCTCCGCCCCCGCTGCAAATTAAAAAAAAAAAAAAATCACGCACATCACACTCAGCACTCTCACACACATCACACTCAGCACTCTCACACACATCACACTCAGCACTCTCACACACATCATCCACAGCACTCTCACACACATCACACTCAGCACTCTCACACACATCACACTCAGCACTCTCATCCACAGCACTCTCACACTCAGCACTGTCACACACACATCACACTCAGCACTCTCACACACACATCACACTCAGCACTCTCACACACATCACACTCAGCACTCTCACACACATCACACTCAGCACTCTCACACATCCACAGCACTCTCACACTCAGCACTCTCACACACATCACACATCACACTCACAATCAGCACTCTCACACACATCATCCACAGCACTCTCACATCTGCACTCTCACACACATCACACTCAGCACTCTCACACACATCACACTCAGCACTCTCACACACATCACACTCAGCACTCACACATCACACTCACACACATCATCCTCAGCACTCACACACATCATACTCACACACATCACACTCAGCACTCTCACACACACATCACACACAGCACTCTCTCACACACACATCACACTCAGCACTCACACACATCACACTCAGCACTCACACACATCACACTCAGCACTCTCACACACATCACACTCAGCACTCTCACACACATCACACTCAGCACTCACACACATCACACTCAGCACTCTCACACATATCACACTCAGCACTCTCACACACATCATCCACAGCACTCTCACACACATCACACTCAGCACTCTCACACACATCATCCACAGCACTCTCACACTCAGCACTCTCACACACACATCACACTCAGCACTCTCACACACATCACACTCAGCACTCTCACACACATCACACTCAGCACTCACACACATCACACTCACACACATCACACTCAGCACTCACACATCACACTCACACACATCATCCTCAGCACTCACACACATCATACTCACACACACACATCACACTCAGCACTCTCACACACACATCACACACAGCACTCTCACACACAAATCACCCACAGCACCCTCACACACAGCACCCACACACACACATCACACAGCACCCTAACACAAATCAATCACACACAGCACCATCACACCTCACACACACATACTGCACCCCTCACATACACACAGAACCCCCCGACACACTGCACCACACACATACACAATACTTCCAAACATATTTATATATAAATACACCACAATACACCACACCACAATCAGCTCACTCTGCACACACACAATACCACAAGCAGGCTCCAAACACATGCACAATACTCTTTCCTGGCATTTTTGTCTCCTGGTATCCATTTATAGAGACACCAGAGACAAGTTGCAAGGAAACACAGTGCAAGCATGTTATTAAATTTGCTTGCGCTGTGCAGAACAAATACAGGGCTTTTTTCTCATGCTAGAGCTCTTCAGCAGAGCTCTGCGCATGGTCTGCCCTGGAAGAGCATTGAAGCAACATGCTCACTTTGAGAGGGGGCGTGTTTGTCATTAGTGATGACAAAACACACCCTCTCTGCCCCGCCCCCTTCTTAGTGGGCCGCTGTGGTAAAAAAATGCCCGGGCCGAATTTTTTTCCCAGTCCGGCCCTGACTGTGCCCACTTGCCCAGTGCCACCACTCATATCTGGTGTCACAATAGCTTGCATTTAAAAACAATTTTTTTTTTCACTGTAATAGATTAATTAGCAGTTAGTTGTCTGCAAGCGTCTGTGTGTCAAGCCAACAGCGTGTACTCTGCCAGTGCACAGTGCCACTCATATCTGGTGGCACAATAGCATGCATTTAAAAACAAAAAAACTTTTTTAACTGTTATAGATTGAATAGCAGTTACTTGTCTTCAAGCGGGTGTGTCAGGCCTACAGTGTGAACTCTGCCAACCTCTGCAAGTGCACATTGCCACTTATATCTGGTGTCACAATAGTGTGCATTTAAAACCAAAAAAACTTTTTCACTGTTATAGATTGAATAGCAGTTAGTTGTCTTCAAGCGGGTGTGTCAGGCCTACAGCGTGTACTCTGCCAACCTCTGCAAGTGCACATTGCCACTCATATCTGGTGTCACAATAGCGTGCATTTAAAACCAAAACACTTTTTTCACTGTTATAGATTGAATAGCGGTTAGTTGTCTTCAAGCGGGTGTGTCAGGCCTACAGTGCCACTCATATCTGGTCTCACAGTAGCTTGTACGCATAGTACCACTAATCACCCCAAAAAAATGACAGGCAGAGGCAGGCCACCCCGCAGGGGCCATCATGGTCGTGGTTCTGTGATTCCCTTTTGCCCTAGAATAATGCCCAGTTTTCAGAGGCCACGTACCCTGAACTTGAAAAGTTCTGAGGACATAGTTGGCTAACACAGGACACCCAATCTTCTACAGCTTCCGCTCGGAACCTTGACGCACCATCCTCCTCCAGCTTAGCTTCGGGCACCTCTCAAGATACCACTCACCCGCCTGCCGCCACCACCAACACTAGCACCACAGACGCTTCACTTGGTATGTCAGAGGAGCCAATCAACGCATGCTGTGTCCACCACCAGAATGCCGTCAAAAGGCTGAAGGAGAACGACCTGTACTGGGTGTCCATGCTACTAGACCCCCGGTATAAGCAGAAAGTGGCTGAAATGTTACCAAATTCCAACAAGTCGGAAAGGATGCAGCATTTGCAAAATAAATTAAAAAGTATGCTTTACACAGCGTATAAGGGTGATGTCACAGCACAACGGGAATCTAACATGGGAAGAGGTGAAAGTAATCCTCCTCCTCCCACGACCACGCCGGCAAGGACAGGATGCTTTAAAGACGTGTTGTTGATGGAGGACACGCATCGCCACAGCGATCGGGATCCACCCTCAGAGAACGACTCGACCGACAGGTAGCAGACTACCTAGCCTTAACTGCAGATATCGACACTCTGAGGAGCGATGAACCCCTTCACTACTGGGTGTGCAGGCTTGACCTGTGGCTTGAGCTATCCCAATTTGCGATAGAACTTCTGGCCTGCCCCGCTTCAAGTGTCCTGTCAGAAAGTACCTTCAGTGCAGCAGGAGGTATTGTCACTGAGAAGAGAAGTCGCCTAGGTCACAAAAGTCTAGATTACCTCACCTTTATTAAGATGAATGAGGGATGGATCCCGAAGGGACTGACAGTGGGCGATACATTCGACTAAAAAAGGCCTGATGAGATGAGCTTCCTTCGGCTAAAAATGGTGACCCTATGTAGGAGGAACAGTCCCTATTCTGCTCTGTGTCAGTGTGTATCAGGGTCCCTGAGGACAGGTGTCAATCCATATCTGCCAAGTGACCCTATGTAGGGGGAACAGTCCCTATTCTGCTCTGTGTCAGTGTGTATCAGGGATCATTAGGATAGGTGTCAGTCCATATCTGCCAAGTGACCCTATGTAGGAGGAACAGTCCTTATCCTGCTCTGTGTCAGTGTGTATCAGGGTCTCTGAGGACATGTGTCAATCCATATCTGCCAAGTGACCCTATGTAGGGGGAACAGTCCCTATTCTGCTCTGTGTCAGTGTGTATCAGGGATCATTAGGATAGGTGTCAATCCATATCTGCCAAGTGACCCTATGTAGGGGGAACAGTCCCTATTCTGCTCTGTGTCAGTGTGTATCAGGGTCTCTGAGGACAGGTGTCAATCCATATCTGCCAAGTGACCCTATGTAGGAGGAACAGTCCCTATTCTGCTCTGTGTCAGTGTGTATCAGGGTCCCTGAGGACAGGTGTCAATCCATATCTGTCAAGTGACCCTATGTAGGGGGAACAGTCCCTATTCTGCTCTGTGTCAGTGTGTATCAGGGTATGAGGACAGGTGCCAATCCATATGTCAAGGTGTCAATATGTCAAATGTCAGGTGTCAATCCATATCCATTGTGATTTAGGAATGTTAGGTGATTTATGCCCTTTATGGATTAAAACCAGACTCTGCATCAACTGTGTAATTTTCCATGGGAGTTTTGCCATGGATCCCCCTCCGGCATGCCACAGTCCAGGTGTTAGTCCCCTTGAAACAACTTTTCCATCACTATTGTGGCCAGAAAGAGTCCCTGTGGGTTTTAAAATTCGCCTGCCCATTGAAGTCTATGGCGGTTCGCCCGGTTCGCCGGTTCGCAAACGTTTGCGGAAGTTCGCGTTCGCCATTCGCGAACCGAAAATTTTATGTTCGTGACATCACTATTGTCCAGTGGAAGGCTACAAAGTTGAAAAGCACCCCTAAATTAGTGCTTAAAACAAAAGAATGAAAGAATAAAACATCAATCAAATATATTATGGTAAAATATAACAGTACCTTTGAAAAAGAATGAATATTTGGAGTATTTGAATTTGTATTATGTAAAACAGGTATATATACATAGGTAGAGTGAAGAGCTTATTTTGCAGTTTTATAACTAAAAGCAGTGGGTGGGCATACATAGTAGGGCCCAACAAGGTCTCACAAATGTAAAAAAGTGATTGATAAAAAAGGGCTATACTTTCATTAGCAGTTTATCTGGTGTGTCTTAATCATGATCAAGGCAATAAGAAAGATTCACAGGCACTCCAAATGTGAAAGCCGCAGCTAGATTTATTGCAACAAAATGAACAGCAACGTTTCGACCTAACAAGAGGTCTTTGTCAACGTTGCTGTTCATTTTGTTGCAATAAATCTTCCTGCGGCTTTCACATTTGGAGTGCCTGTGAATCTTTCTTATTGCCTTATCGTATTGGGATTGCTGGTCCAGTTCCAGAGCACCTGTGGCTGTTGGGAGTGAGTGTGGTTCCTGTGACCAACGTTTGCTTAATCATTATCAAAGCCACCCGGAAACCTGTACAAATAGAAACTTTGAACAACTTTGCTATTTTGGCCAAAACATTTCTGTCAGTTATGCACAATTCATACTTTAGTGAATTATGCCTTTTTTATACTGTATTACAAATATAATGAATTAAAAAAGCTATGCAGGAACAATAAACTAAAATAACACAAAAAGTATCCACATTTGACTTCCCTGCATTTGTAACAAATCATTTCTAATTTTCTATATCGGCACTGTATTTTTTATTTTTTTTTCTAATAGATGCAACTGAACCTTCTAAACCTGAGCTAGTAAGGTTAATGATAACCCAAATGGCGATTTCTGCTGGCTTTGCAACTACATTACAGTTTGAAGATTATTGACAGCCAATCCAATAACCTGTAATGTAGAGCTGTGGATGATACTTTAGGAATCCTCACCATCACGAAGCTACTTTAGATAAATGTATTGTTTGTTTATCAGATGAACAATATTAATTGATAGAATACAAGGAAGTGAGATTTACCCTTCCATTCACTGTTTAAGTCAGAATGGCCCTGAACCAAATGGGGCAAAATCATCTGGCTGCATACAGGTTACAGGTTTTAGATGTTTTTTGCCCCCCTCCATACTATTATTAGGGTGAGAGGGAATATGCATTTTAGGGGAATGGCTAGCGGATTGGGGAACTCTAGCCACCTGAGAGGGGCTTACTGTTATTTTGGTAGGGTGGAAAAATGCTATGTTATAATTAAATATGGCCCCCTATCCGCCACCCATGGGTGTGGACCAGGGGAGAGGACAATAGGTCACCCCCTTTATTATAGATATTAGGTCCCCACATGCTGCCTGTAAATTGGGGCCAGGGGAAGAGACAATAGGTCCAACCCCTCTTACTGTTAATATTAGGTACCCCTCCCTCCACCTATGGTTGCGTGTCCGGGGATACTAAGTCATACCCCATTAATGTTTAGAGTTGCCCCCACTTTATGCTTTATGTTCTCCTTTCCCCCAAGCCCAACCACCCCATCCTTCTTCCTACCTTTGGTGAAGGAGGGGGGACACTGCCAGCCCTGGTGGTCCGGTGGTGAGTAGTGATGCGTAGGTCCTTCATTAGTGAGAGGTAGGACCTGGGAAGCAGTTCCTCCCGTGACAGCATTCTGCTTGCGGGAGAAGTGAAAACAGCCTTCAGCCAGAGGAGCTGCATGCTGTCTTCACTTCTCCCGCGAGCAGAATGCTTTTGGAGCATTGCTGTGGCAACGCTCTGACCAGCATGCTCGCTGGAGGACCTACCTCTCAGGTCCTACCTCTCATTGATGAAGGGCCTCTGGGCAGGTGAGGGAGATCTTTAATCTCCCCACCGGCCCAGAGAGGGCCCAAGCAAGTAAGCAGGGATGGCTCTCCAGGGGCTGGCAGGGGAGATTAAATGAATAAATTAAATGAACAGTGCCCGTGCAGAAAGACGGCCATGGGTTGGACACCACTGCTCTAGATGGTATCGCCCTGGAAGATAAGGCCCAGAATCATTCAGTTAAGGTATATACTAACACACTCGAACATCCACAGCACCACTATGAGAAATCTGAGATGTATGACGAAATCAAGATAGAAAGGAATCCCCTTCCCCCCCTTTTTATTTTTCGTCTCTTTTATGTCAATCCTCTCCTAGTTGCGGTAGAAACACAGGGCAGATACCCTAAAAGAAAACCTAGATTTGTGATACTGAGTTTATCCTCAATTACAGAGGTAGTCATACAGCCATAAATGCTAAGCGGGTTTGAATCAGTCTCAGAATATGTGGTTTCAATTTTGTGGAGTTAGAGATGACTAAACCTCAGTTGACTTTACTCTGAATGTAGCATAAGAAAGAAGATTTCTACTACTCGTACTATATGCCTGTATCTTATTTGCCTTATACTCATGCCAGATGAAAATGGAATTGTGTGTGCCCTGTGACGTTACCCCTGTACTTTCCCTTCTTCCCTGCTGTATCCCCATTACCTTATGACTGTTTCAAACCAATAAACAAAATGATACTAAAAAAAAATATTTTTTTAGAAATAAATAAATAACATGCAGAGAGCAATCACACCATAGACCATATTGAATAGTGTGTTTCAGAGTTCCTGTGGTGTTGTTACATTTTGATGCTGTTAGTCCAAAGTATTTGGCATGTGGCATATTTATGGTGCTGGATGTCACATCTGTCTGCACTCTGTCTCCTTCCGTCTGAAACTTTGAGTGTCATTAACTCAATTTTACATTTCTCCAATTGTTAATACAGTCTGTGTGACTGAGAGATTTGATAGAGCCCTATTAATGTGTAGATAAATCGAATCTGGATAAGCTTGACTGCTTAGGATACTTTAAGCACCAAAACAACTTACGTGAAAAGTTAATTACAAGTTAATTAGGCAGTTTGCTTGTATAGATCATGCCCTTGGAGTCTCAGTTTAATTTTCTTTTTTTACATAGAATGTGACGGCAGATAAGAACCATTTGGCTCATCTAGTCTGCCCAATTTTCTGAATACTCTCATTAGGTCCCTGGCCTTATCTTATATCTAGGATAACCTTATGCCTATCCCACGCATGCTTAAACTCCCTCACTGTGTTAAACTCTACCACTTCAGCTGGAAAGCTATTCCATGCATCCACTACCTTCTCAGTAAAGTATTACTTCCTGATATCATCTTTAAACCTTTGCCCCTCTAATTTAAAACTATGTTCTCTTGTTGTGGTAGTTTTTCTTTTTATTAAATATAGTCTCCTCTAGACATGTGCACCGGTGTCCCCCCTTTCCCCCATGGTGGGGAACCCATAAACTAAAATGTGAGAGACATAGTGCACCCCCTGCACCTCCACCCATGACGCGTGGGTGGGGGCTATTAATATAAACGGGGGACCTAGTGTCCCCTCCCAGACCCTCCCCTAATGACTGTCTGGTGGGGACCTTAATTAAATAAATAATGGGGGGACAACTAATGTCCCACCCAGGTCCCCACCCATGACTGGCGGGTGGAGACCTTAAAGTGCTGCAGACTTGAATACAAGTAGAATTTTACTATATTTAGGGAGGCAAGAGGGATCAGCGGGGCTAGATGGTGGGTGTAACACTATAGGGTCAGGAATACATTTGTAATGTAAAATCAGCTTTGTTTCTGTTCATACAGCCTTAGCCACACCTCCTCTGGCTGAGACTGACAGCCTGCAAGAGAATAAATTATATTATAGATCTTATAGCACAGATTGTTTTAGAAGTTATGTTATTGTCTCCTTCTGAGTTAATTGAACTATGTTGTAGCAGTGATCTTACAGAGGCATGATCTATACACCAAAATTACTTCATTAAATTGCAATTTTTTGGTGTTTACCGTCCCATTAATGTAAGGTAAAGATGATTTTTGATGCTGAATCTAAAATGTAATTTTTTTTTTAAATAGAGTGATGTGGTTGTGTTTCCATAATTTTTAGCTCATATGTAAAATTTAAATCTCTATTAACCCCTTGAGGACCGGTGATGGTCCTGAACCATCATAAAGGCATTGGAGTACTTACCTGATAGCCGTCGTTCCCCCGGCGGCGATCAGCGTTTCATCCGGTCTGGGGGGACTGCCTGTCTGCCCAGGCAGTCTCCCCACGGCAAATTAGGATCCCGCGGCCTCTTGATCGCTCTAACAGAGCGATCACATGGCCGCAATAATTGCCTTTTATAATTTTTAGCTCATATGTAAAATGGAAATCTCTATTAACCCCTTGAGGACCGATGACGATTCAGGACCGTCATCGGAAACTACCCCTTGAAGACCGGTGACGGTCCTGAACCATCATAAAGGCATTGGAGTACTTACCTGATAGCCGTCGTTCCCCCGGCGGCGATCAGCGTTTCACCCGGTCTGGGGGGACTGCCTGTCTGCCCAGGCAGTCTCCCCATGGCAAATAACAGAGCGATCACATGGCCGCAATAATTGAATGTGTATGTGCCTGCAGGGGAACTGCCTGTGCTGACAGGCAGTCTCCTTGCTGCTGTAAAATAAAATAAAAAGTAAAAAAAAAGCTATCAGTGTAAAAAAAAACAAGTATATGTATATATATATATATATATATATATATATATAAGATATATATGCATGTATTATATTTATATATATATATATATGGAAAGAGAAAAATCAGCGCTAGGTTGCCACACAAGAAAATAATAGTAAGGCTGCAATCCTTAAAGGGGAGTCCCCTATAATCCCCTAATGGTAAAAAATGATACAAAACAGAACAGAATAAGGTTGCGCCTAAAATATACAGTAAAACATATAAGAGTGTATATAAAAAGTAATATAAAATAATACAATTTAATATCAAATATTAAATGAAATATAAATGGATAATTGGCAATAGTCCAAAACACTTATCATAAGTCCGTAATGGTAGATGCCATGTATAAAAACAGGGATCCTGAGGCGTAAAATGAGGTGTGTCTTCACAATTGTGTACTTGCAATCCAGTGAAGTAATACGTGGAGAAAAAGACAAGAGGAACTCCAATGGCACAGTATATAGATGAATAAAATGGTATATAAAATAGAATAAAAATAGTCTTACTCACATTTTTCAGAGCTAAATCCTAGCTCTGATATAGCGCACGTGAAGTGGAATAATCCCCACTCAAGGATATGCGGAGTAATGTTAGTTGGCGAGTATCTGGCTCAAATGCGACGTCCAAGTTGGTATTATTCGACCCAGGGAAGGAAAATAAAGTATATAGTGCTCTCTGTATAATAGTTGAAAGGTATAAAAAGAGAATAAATATACTACTCACAATATACAGAGCAGACTTGTACTGCTCAATGTAGGCGCTCGGGTGGTATCATCCCCACCTAAGGATTATTTAGGCTTCTCGTCAGGTGGACAATATATGTATAGTCAGGGTTAAAAAGGAAAGAAAATGGCTATGAAGTGTTTTATGCCAAAATAATTTCTTTATTGTAAAGTAATAAAATATCTAAACGTGTTTCGCCGCAAGGGCTTCTTCAAGTAGATAGTAATAGAAAAGAGTAAAGAAAGTAAAGAAAGCCCTTCTTGTCCTGAAAAAAACAATACATCATTTGTATGGGAACAGTAAATGAGAGAGCAGAAAAATACAACTAAACAAAAACACCACAAAAGTGTTTAAACCGCTTTGGTCCTTAACGTACAACAAGCATGTCAAACTCAAAGTCTGGCATGGGCCACATAAACAAGGTTTAAGTTTATGTGGGCTACAAAAAAAAAAAAAGTACAGCATAAAAAACCCACAGCACCCCCTCTACTAAATCCCAGCCCCCCTCTACTAAACCACAGCACGCCCCTCTACCAACCTGTGCCAAATCTGATCCTCCCGCTGACACACACATATTCACTGACAGACAGACACAGACATACAGACACACTGACACACACATACTCACTGACAGACACACACAGACAGACACACATACTCACACACTGACACAGACAGACACACAGACACACACAAACACACACACACACACACACAGACACACACTGACAGAGACACACACATGCTAACAGACAGACACACAAACAGGCACACACACTCACTGACAGACAGACAGACACACAGACAGACACACACATACACACACATACTCAAAGACAGTCACACACTATCTCACTGAAAGGCAGACACACACAAACACACGATCACTGACACAGACATACTTGCTGACAGACAAACATACACACACTCAGTGACAGCCAGACACAGACAGACACACACATACTCACTGACAGCCAGACACACACTCACTGACAGACAGACACACATACACACACACTGTCAGACACTCACACACACTCACTCACAGACAGACACACACACACACACACTGAAGACACTCACACACACTCACTGACAGACAGACAGACACTCACGCACACACTGACAGACACTCACACACTCATTGACAGACACACACACACGCACACTGACATACAGACACACACACATTTACTGACAGACACACACACTCACAGATAGACACACACACATACTTGCTGACAGACACACTAACAGACACACACACATACTCACGGACAGACACACACATTGACAGACAGATACACACACACACACACACATACACACTGACAGACACTCACACACACTCACTGACATACAGACAGACACACACACACACACTCACTGACAGACACACACACTCACAGATAGAAACACACACATACTTGCTGACAAACACACTAACAGACACACACACACATACTCACTGACAGACATACACACACACACACACTGACAGACACACACACACACACACAAACATTCTTTTCATTATTGCTCCTTACCTTTTGGAGCCGATATGGGGCATCTCCCTGGGGTCCTTCTATCTGCTCCTCTTTGCTCCCTCGCGTGGTTTATTGATGCCGGGTGCCGGAATATGACGTCATATTCCGGCGCCCAGCTTCACTTCAGACGGCGCGAAGGAGCAGTGAGGAGCTGGAACACTGAGCTCCCTCACTGCCGCCAGAGACCTCTCCCCCAGCCGGCTAAATGAGCAGAGTAGGCACCTGCAATGTGGGGAGAGCAGGTGCCTACTCTGCTTGGATCATTAGGCATGTACTCGCGGCTCACTGGGCGGCAAAGATGGCCCTTGTTGGCAGCATGCGTTTGACATGCTTGACGTACAACATGGCCAAAATAGGCTGGTCCTTAAGGGGTTAAATGATAGATTGTGGTAAAAGCCAAACTTATTAACACTGTGTGCAGCATAATGTAGATAATAAGTAACTACAGTACTTTGCAATATCTACATCATAGGCAGCCAGTTCTTAAAAGTTATCATAAAGACAGGTAATATATTCACTAAATTGGCATTTGTGAATAATTAACAAAATAATTGCAAATTTAACACCAAAACAGGTGAGCTGGATAACTTTTTGAATTCCTGGGTTTAATATGATAACATATTTGGAGAGAAAAATGTGAATTTTAAATTTTGGATTATCAGTTTTATAATAACCATTGTTTACATGATACTGGATGCTGATTCTGACCTGAATTATTTTCCCAACTTGCCAATTTTAGCCTAAAATGTTAGTTTCTCTATGTTTCATTAGTTACATTTAATTGTGGGTCCAGACCCAAGTCCATTTTAACTAGTTATTTTGCAGGAATAGGAGAAAGAATATTAATGTACTCTCAACATCCCATTTTGAAGCTCCCCTCACCTCTTTACCTACATCAACTTCACTGGTTACATTATCAATCTTTGGCAGGAACACACAGAAAGCACCACGTCTACTATGAATTTAGCAAAATGCCAGTAAATGGCAGCTGTGATCACAGGACATTTTTAATCAAGGTGTGCACTGACTGTTAGACATTAAAAGCTTGGATATATGAGCAATGTCCAAACATTCTGAATTTGCAGCAGTCACAGTGGCTTATGGCGGGTGTTCATTTATTAGGTTCATAATGAATGGCTGAAACTGACAAAGCCAATGCCTGGGTAATACTACTGGCCACAAATACAAGCGCCAGGCTCCTGGTACCTATCAATCACAGATTCATTTAGTGGCAGGCAATGGAGGAATTTCTACAGCAGAACGAAAGTTAACTGAAGCAGATGGGAGGGCCAACATAAATCACCATGAAAAAAGCAAGCTGAAATTCAATTAAATAAAATATATAGAAAAATGAAAAAAAAAATCTACAATTTTTCATTTTTAGTCATCATACGACTGCCTTTTATACTAGTCTACACAAGAAAGTCATTGCATTGTTCTGTTGATAACAGAATCTGCATGTGATGCAGCTTGCAGCTGGAGTAAAAATAAGCAAGGTAAATCCAATTGTATAAACAAGAAAAAATAGCAGAAGTCTTGTGGAAGATGAATTGTCATAAGACTAAAAACTAAAATCTACTGCATCATAATATTTTAGATGCAGTAGACTTTAGCACATGCTTTATTCTTTAGCAGGAAAAAAGTTAAAGGAACACTATAGGGTCAGGAACACAAACAGATATTCCTGACCCTATAGTGTTAAACCCACCATTTAGGTGGCTTGCCCACTCTTAGCCCCCTTAAAAGGAATTAAAGCTCACCTTATTTCAAGCACCGGGCTTGTCCGCCGGCGCTGTCCCCGCCCCCTTGGTGACCTCATCAGAATTGACAATTTTTAGCCAAGCCAATGCTGTCCCATGGGGAAAGCATTGGGTTGGCTAAAATCGACAAGGAGGCAGGATGGAGGCAGGGTCAAACACAGTTTTGGCCAATCAGCACCTACCTTATGAGGAAAATTCAGCATCCCCATGCAGAGCGTGGAGACGCTGAACAGCAGTGCTTCTTACTGTGCAGCACTGCCTCAGGAAGCACCTCCAGTGGCCATCTGAGGAGTGGCCACTTGAAGGTGTCCCTAGGGGCAATGTAAACACTGTCTTTTCTCTGAAGAGGCAGTGTTTGCATGAAAATGCCTGCATATAATGATAATACTCACCAGAACAACTACATTAAGCAGTAGTTGTTCTGGTGACTATAATATCCCTTTAATATCCTCTTTTCTAACCGAGTGTGCATCAGTAACAGTATGAAAAGTTGCATATTGTGGGAAAAGAGGAATAGGTGACTGGTCTACTAATTGCAGTTGGAAGGTCTGGTATCAGAAATCTCAGAAGCCTAGTTTTGCAAGAGGCAGAGGAAGCATGCTGTGTTCTATACTGATTCTGAGTTGCTACAAGATATTTCCAACAGCACTGGTTACTAAAATTTCTTAATTATGACCAAGATCGATCTTTTTATATATTTTAAGTTTCTTATCTTTACTAATGTACTGGGGTGGGAATGTCCACACCATGGCCACGTAACTTTGTTTTACTTTGTCTTGTATATATTGCATAATTAGACATATCATTTAAACTGCTGACTGAACCTCAGATACAAACAATACACACATGTATTCCTGACCCTATAGTGTTAAACCCACCATTTAGGTGGCTGGCCCACCATAGTCCCCTTTTAAGCTGCCTTAAAACCAGAAAACTATACAGAAATACCAGAAAATACAAAACAGGAACTGGAAAAAGGCCAGGTCATAACCAGAAAATCCACAAATATGCAAAGTAATGTGCTTAAGGTTCAGGAAAGAAGAAATGGAATTGGAACTCAGCTGCAATGGGTTTAAATAAGCCTGGGTCACTAGCATCAGTTTTGCATCACTCAGGAGGACTCAGGTTGATTAAAAATGTAAAAATTAGTGAAGCGCAAGACTTGTGTTAATTATGGTCAGAATGACTAGACCGTGACCTAGTACAAATGATACCCGGGAATTTCCCAGTGTGCAGGCATACCTTCAGAGCCGGTGCATGACTGGCTCGGTGCAATTGCCGGGTTACCGGCAGGAGGGGATTGCACAGCACAGTATTCCTCTCCTGCAAGTCACACCATGTAGCTTGGCCGAGCGGACTGCAGTAGAGGATCTTCTGTATCCTCTTCCCAACCTAAGCACTTCCTGTCAGGCTGGGTAGAGGACTCTGCATGTATATATGCATAATATACACAGAAATTTCACCAATGTATAACACATATGAAATGAGTTTGAAAGTTTGAAAAGAAGACTTCTTGTTTCCTGTCTAAATGTAAGTGAACGAGATGTCACTGGCATGCCATTTTTGAAAAGAGTTTATGTTTGGACACTGGTGAATCAATATTAATATGCCTCATGACTTGTGTTCCAAATTTTGATGCGATAGTGTCTGTGTTCGCAGTGGATCTGACAAAAATAAAATATATGGAAAGTGGATTTTAAAGAGATCGTGTACCAAGGAAATATATAAGGAGAATTGTCCTTTCTGTATAGAATCCTGTAAGCACCCTGTAAGCAAGACTATTTAAAAATGTGATGGGTATCAGGGATGTATGTTTAACTGTAGGAAATTACAGAATTATAAAAAATAAAGAAGTCTCACGTACTTAGGGTATCTACTTGTAGTTCAGGGGAAGAGCGTCTTTAAAGAAAGGCTCAAAGCACCATAATCACTCCAATAAACTAAAAAAAATGATAGTGCCAGGAGTGTCCAAGAATGCCATGAAACTCTGTTTAACCCCTTAAGGACCAAACTTCTGGAATAAAAGGGAATCATGACATGTCACACATGTCATGTGTCTTTAAGGGGTTAAATCAGTTGGGATTGTATTGTAGAGCCAGGAGAGGTAACAGAAGCTTCTAACTTCTACTACTACTTTTGGCTGGAGAGAGTCATTGAGAGGTGCCCAGTAAACTCAAGATAAGAAGCCAAACCATGATATAACAGCCTGGCTTCTTATATTGGGGTGAGGGTGGAGGGGTAGCACCCAATATAAGAAGCATCATAACAACTACAGTGTGCTTATGTATTTATGCAATGTTCTTTTAAAGATCTGAAAATACATCTTTCATAAAGGTTCTTATTACAGAGGTAGAGGTTTAATGGAGACCGGATAGTAGTATATCCAAATTTAACAGCTAGCTTGTCCCATAGTGAAATTGTGATACCTGAGGGGAATGTGGTAAGAGAAAGGCACACTTTTGTAGAAATTAAAAATGGTTGAACATGTTAGTTGTGACTTTCATGTTTAATTCCCTGTAAGATGTCTTAGATGGTAGTATTGAATACCAAAACTCTTGATAATTTCATCATTGGTAGTTTCTCTACCTCTTGATAACAGCACTAAATCCTCCCCTGGAGAGGAGAAAACCACATTAATAGTAATGTAACAATCAATGATATTAATTGAAACTGAAAGTTGATTTATTCACTTTGTTCTAAATTCAAAGACACAGAGAAATACATTTTTCTAAACTATGCAAAATAATAACAGATCTGTGTTTTGCTTTAGGGGAAATAAAAAGAACAGCTTAAATTATATTAAAATGTGTTACACTCTGAAGGAGGGAGGATTGGTACATTCACAGCAGCGGTTCCTTAGTTACATGTCTAACCATCTTTCCTAATCCATTTCAATGAGTAGTTAATGTAATAATGCAAAGCACAATAAACAAAAACTAAGGGTATACACAATAGAAATATTTTAAGTTTTCAGAAAAAGGGCAGAAGAGAAAATGAGGCATTTTACTAAAAATAAAGAAGTTTTTTTTTTTGTTCTTTTAAAAAAAAACATATTTAATCATTACAATAATGTTGGGAGTGTGCTTTTATAAAACAAAATGGACTAGGGTTCTCTTCCTCTGGGTTGTATTAGATGCACATTATACATCGCACTAGTAAAAGGTAGAACAATGTTAACCTCAAATCAATGGAACACATATGTACTTATCGTTCATGATCTTTGGTAAAAACAATCTTTTCGAAAGTGAGAGAAAGAAAATCACTGTAATATGTACAAAAATACATATGGAAGGATATAAGACGAGGAAAAATTCACATGTTCTAGAACCGCAGGGGAAATAACTACTCTAGTGTAGTATAGAGTGGGACTAATAAAGGCAGTCCTTTACCTTCTTTTACAATATGCAAGTACTATATTTATTCAAGGCTGTAAATAGAGATCTTATAGCATAGTACTGCATACATATAAATCGACCAATGTAATTAAATTCACTCACACACACCTGAGCCAGGTAAAGTTCTTTGTGGATGGTTCAAATACAGGTAGGCAGGTAGAGAAGATAAAATGTGAGAAATATATTAACATATAATGAAAATATAGTCTTGTATAAAATACTTTACCAAAATACATTCACTGATCCTCGGCTTCTTCAGTTAGATGCAAACACACGCTCCTGCTTTCAATAAATACCCCTCCAAATGAGAACAATTAGAATTTGAAATCCATGGTAATAATCCATGTTCCATTGCATCATTCCAACAGTCTTATGTCTTTACCCATCCTTCATGTAGCTTCCAGCTCCTAAAAAAACAGGACTTCATGTTCAAACAGGCTGAAATAAATATTTTATGAGAATTGTTTTTGGTTTATGCAAACTTCCAGATGCCATTGTGTTCTCCATGTACATGTGTGTTCTGGAGACATAGGGATTATATAAAATAGTCTCCCTATTTAAACCCTCATATTTTATTTGGTACCTTGCCCTTTTGTGGTTCCATTTTGACCCTAAAGCATGTTTGAGTGTAGTAATGGGATTCTCTGGTTTTGACCTTGGCTCCATAATTAGAGTCCTCTGGTATACTAACCTGAATTTGTAAATTCCTTATTGTGATATTCTGGTTCCCTTACACCAAGGCTCCTTGTTTTGCTCTTATGTTTCTTTTATGGATATGTACTCATGTCCTGCACACACATACACACTAGCTACATATATATTCTGTGCCACCTTTTACCATTACATCATAGAGATATATGATAACACTGAATTTGCAACACATGCATAATCCTTCTAGACAACTGTAAAGGATTGATTATTGTTTAACATTTACTTTGTGTTTTGCTACATTAAAGGAACACTATAGGGTCAGGAACACAAACATGTTAAACCCGCCGTTTAGGTGGCTTGCCCCCCCTCAGCCCCCTTAAAAGCAATTAAAACTCATCTTATACCAGCACTGTGCGGTTCCGCTGTTCCACCCCCTTGGTGACATCATCAGAACTGCAGATTTTCAGCCAATTCAATGCTTTCCCTTGGGAAAGTATTGGATTGGCTAAAGTCGGCAAAAGGGTGGGACCATACGCCATTTTGGCCAATCAGCACCTCCTCATAGAGATGCATTGAATCAATGCATCTCTAGGAGGAAAATTCAGCGTCCCCATGCAGTGCGTGGAGACACTGAATGGCAGTGCTGCCTACTGTGCAGCATTGCCCCAGGAAGCACCTCCAGAGGCCATCTGAAGAGTGGCCACTTGGAGGTGTCCCTAGGGGCAATGTAAACAATGCCTTTTTTCTGAAATTAAAATGCCTGAAGGCAATGATTATACTCACTAAAACAACTGCATTAAAGGGACTCTGTAGTCACTATAACCATTTCATCTCTTTGAATTGGTTATAGTGCCTGGAGTGCCCTGGCACTGTCCCTCCATTCAGTGTTGCACCATGTTCGTGCAGTATGCCACAAAATAAGAGTCCCTGGCCACCCACAGTCCAACCCCTTCTGTATGTGTAGCTAAGGCAGAGATTACACACTTCCTTGTTGTCATACCCATTCATACCGTCAGTTGGAGCTCTGACAGGCTAAAAGCAGCCAGCTGACACTCAGCCAATCACAGCTGCCTATTGCTGCTCAGGCTAATACTTCCTTATTAGCCAAAGCAGCACAGAGGGGATGGACTGTCGGGGACTCTTGTTTAGCATTAAAACATTAAAAATTGTTTAATGCTGGAAGAAATTATGGTACCAGGGGACTCCGGACACTATAACCAGTTTAATGAGATGAAGCAGTGCTTACGGTGTTTACGGTGTCCCTTTAAGCTATAGTTGTTCTGGTGACTATAGTGCCCCTTTAAACAAGTTTTTTTTTTCTTAAATAACCCATTCATTTTTTTCTTTCCTATCACAATACAGAATAACCATCCGCAAAGTGTTAAATTAATAAAAAAAAAGATTTGGATGTTTGTTAACTACAGTTCCCATGATGCTCAGCAACTTTGGACTGGGTTAGGACGAAGCATAATGCAAAAGCTAGCTAAATATTATGGGATTTGTAGCTCAAAAAAAATCTGCAGAACCATGATTAGACAATACGATAAAAATAGATACAGTCTGTTTCTAACAGGAACACAATACAATCATTATTACCTTTTTTGTACTTGACATAGAGTGAATATAGTCTGCTATTCTTATACCACTAAATACGCTTTTTACGGGCTACCTTCTTTCACATAGTAATCATCATTTTGACTTTGTATACCGAATACAGAGTGGGATCTCATAGGGCAAACACACGCTTCTCGTTGAATCCCGTTTATGAAGATTGGAAAGTGCTTATTTAGAAGCTTATGCATCAGCTTCTGCACTGCTCACAAAACAAATCAAAACCTGCATTTATTTATTTTATTTTATTTTTTTTATTCATTAAACATAGAGGATGAAAGAAGTCTGCTTTAGATACTACAGCCATCTTGCACCTTCACATGTAAATGTATACTGTTTGCTTGCAGGAAGCCTTTACATTAGCCAGTTTTACTTTGGGAGAATGTAAAAGTTAAACAATGAAATACAGTAACATGTTTTAAAATATGGGAATTTAGCAGAGCAGCACCAAGTTTGTCTAGTGCAAATAAAACCAATATTTGTAACCAATCATTACAGAAGCTATTGCATTTTAACCACGATGTTTCTCTTTCCATTACTGTTTTTTTACACTTTTTCTTACTGATGTAAATACTTTCTGTGTATATTTTTTCTGTGTCTTATTATATACCAGTCTGTATTATTGGACCAAGGTGTCTGTTTTATAGCATGTGTCACCTACTCTACATAAATTATCAGTGTGGACATTTTCAGATGTGACCTAGGTCAGATAGCATTGCTATGTAAATGAGAAATCATACAACTTTATCTTTCCTTTGCAAAACATGATTCCTGTAGTAGATGAAGAGCAATAGATGACTGGCAACCTTTGGAGCTTGGGTCCAGTACAAAGTGATGGTGTTTTTTTTGTTTTGTTTTCAAATGATACTCACAGATATCATTGTGGATGGTCCAAACTGGTTATGTGGCTCATGCAATTTCTAACAATTTGATAAATAGAGGCTGCTGAAGTTGCAAGGTGTGACAACTATCAGCATGGCCTGTACAGTATGCTGGAACATTCAATGAGATCTATGAATGCCCTAGACATGTAGATTTTGTCCAAACCATTGACAATGGTGTTATGATTGTCTCGATAACTATCTCCTTGGGCCTTGCTGCTACTGGCAGACCTGTTCATTCACACTATACACATTCATTGTAGTCTGGCTTCCTGGGCAGACCTAGATACTGCAATATAAACCAGTTAGTCTGTCCAGGCCTGGAGAATATTAAAAGTAAAGGCCAACAGTCGACACACAAACCCATACAGTGCCAGGCTAGCAAAGGCACTGCACAATTTCTGCCTGTTGCCTTATTCCTGTAGAACTTTGCAAATAGACAATGCAATACACTTTCCTCAATTTTATTTTTTCAAAACAATAATATGAGGCTTCAGCCTACAACCCACTTGTTGTAGCCCTTCCATGCTAGTGATCCAGAGAGCAATGGCCTCTCTGCCCCTTGCCAGCTCCACAATGATGAAGAACAGCAGAGGGGTATAAAAGAACTTCATAAAGATTGAAATTCTGCTAGTGAGAATAATAGATTGCGATCTAAGCACATACTGATATATTTAAAGGGACTGTGGTCAGGTTACAGTTTGTCATAATGCTTAATCAGATAGTTTGGGATTTATTCTGAATACCATTGAATCAGTTTTGCCAGTTTTTAAAGAAAGTTTATTCTTAGCAATCCATCTTTCAACCTCTTAAAAATCATCCTGTAACAGCCTCAATTTACGCTAAGCTGGATATGCAGTGATATAGCCTATGTTAGGTTTCTGCTGTGATATACCCTTCTTCTTTATTATGTTCAAGTGAAGAACATAACTGGAATAGAACACTTACTCCCAGAGGAAGCTATTGAGACTTGAATCCATGCATTGGTCTGGATCAATGCACATTATCCAACACTTTCTGGAAAAAGACCTTCATTGCCTAGAGGAGGTGTAAAATCCAGCAGCCAATTGCCAAACTCAGTGTCCAACACCATCTATTCTATTCTATATTTTTAACAATGGCTGCTCCTTAATTGAAAAACAGTTTTAAGACAAACTTCTTGACCTTCAAAGTTCTAAGGAATCAGGTTCTATGATTTGTTCTCAAATAGATTCTTCCCACTTATATCTCAAGATCTTTTAGTCAAAAAGACTATGATGGTGGTGATGCCACATTTCAGTTCTAAGTCTGACCTCTGTGACTGTCTAACAGAGAGCCACTAGAGGGCTTCTGGAATCCAAACTGACTTTTGGTCCATTATCTGATACTGGACGTCATCACGGACCTCCAGTGTCAGATTTTCCCTATAAGAAAGCATTAAATAATGCTTTCCTATGGGGAGCTCTAATGCGTGCACGGCCATTGCGTGGGCGGAGCCTGACCCAGAGCCGAGGGACATCAGCGCTGGATTTAGGTAAGTGTCTGAACGGGCCACGGGAGGGGGACCCCGAGGGAGAAGGAAAATGGGTTTGTTTTCCTGGCACTATAGATTCCCTTTAACATGAAAGACAATACAGGAAATCTTTTCACAACCTATTACAAAATATTTAAAAGCAAATAAAAAACTGTTAAAAGATAACAGAATTAGTAAACTGGATAGTATATAATGGTAAACTGACCTACTTATCCAACATTCTTCTCATTATAGGAAATAAAGTATGCATTCAGGAATAGGCAAAGCTGATATTTAAGCTAGCATATTTGGTTAAGCAAAATCAACGCTTAACTGCTATAAAAATAGCAAGATAAATACAACAAAACAGTTTCAAATGTACAACTTAAGAAAATAAATAGATTTTTATATAAGGAATTAAAAATAGTTTTCTTTTTCAAAATGAAGAGAGCTCATATAACGTAGGTAAACACATTTAGTGGTTAAAGAAGACAGTAACTTAGTTGTGAAAAGAAAAAAAACCTGACTAAAATTAGGGGCCATATTGTTTTTCAAATTATTCTTTAAAATATTTGCTAAAATATTTGTCCCATGTACAACTAAATTATGCAGTCACTGCACAGGGCAGAGTCATTTGTGCCAGAAACAGTTCCACAATTGTGATCAATCCAAATTTATGTTCAAACAGCTGCCCTATTCCATTACTCAATGCAGATGTTAAGCTATTTGTTGAAACACTTAAGATAGATTGGATAAAGTCTTGCCCTCCCTGACATTAAATGATCAAAAGGGTTTTGTAATTAATAGACAGTCATCGTAAAACATTAGAAAATGTGTAATTATAATTATGATTGATGCAGAGAAGACTTTGTTTATAACTTGTTCTAGCAGTACTTGTCGTGTGTTCTGTCAAAGTGCCATCTCTTCTACGCTATCATTAATGTTGTAAGTACAATTTGCAGCATCCAGTCAGCCTCAAAAGTTAAAGGGACACTGTAGTCACCTGAACAACTACAACTTAACTTAGATGTTCTGGTGTCCATAGCCTGTCCTTGCATGCTTTTTAATGTAAACACTACCTTTTCAGAGAATGGAGACGTTGAACACTTACCATAGAAATGTGTTGATTTAATGCTGATTGACACAGTGCAGCGTTTTGCCACGCATGCTAGATAGTCTAACAATGCCTTCCTATGGGAAAGCATTGAATTGGCTGAGATCATCAAGATTGCTGATTTCAGGCAAGGGGACAGAATGTGGGCGGAGGCAGTTGGAAGAGTTTAACCCCTTAGTGACCAGATCGCTTTTCAATTTTCTCACCGTTTGGGACCAGGGCTGTTTTTAAATTTCTGCGGTGTTTGTGTTTAGCTGTAATTTTCCTCTTACTCATTAACTGTACCCACACATATTATATACTGTTTTTATCGCCATTAAATGGTCTTTCTAAAGATACCATTATTTTCATCATATCATATAATTTACTATAACATAAATTATAAAATATGATGAAAAAATTTAAAAAAAACACTTTTTTCTAATTTTGACCCCCAAAATCTGTTACGCATCTACAACCGCCAAAAAACACCCATGCTAAATAGTTTCTAAATTTTGTCCTGAGTTTAGAAATACCCAATGTTAACATATTCTTAGCTTTTTTGGAAAGTTATTGGGCAATAAGTACAAGTAGCACTTTACTATTTCCATACCATTTTTTATCAAAATTAACACAAGTTACATTGTAACACTGATATCTGACAGAATCCCTGAATAACTCTTCACATGTATATCTTTTTTAAAAGTAGACAACCTAAGGTATTGAACTTGGGGTATTTTGACTCTTTTCGTGCTCTTTTCATGCAACCATTTTACCACCAATCTATGCCAAATTTAAAAAAAAAAATGAAAATAATTGGTGATTTTTTTGATACACATAGCAATTTAAGAATACATGTACTGAGAACTTTAAGGGTTACTGCCAAAGAACACCCCAATATGTGTTCAGCAACATCTCCTGAGTACAGTGATACCACCCATGTATAGGTGTGTCGGGTTCTTTCTGGGTTAAAAGACCTTATTTGAAGGGTGCGCATTCCAGTTTTCTAACTTGGAATTTTCACAGCTGGTCATCATGCACTCATGTCCTATTTGGGACATTTTGAAGCCGGCCAACGTAATTTACCCCCATCACACTATATATTTGAAAAGTAGACAACCCTTGGGTATTCAATATGGGGTATGTCCAGTCTTTTTTAGTAGCCACTTAGTTACAAACACTGGCCAAAGTTAGCATTTATATTTGATTGTGTGTTAAAAATACAAAAAATAATTATGAACGCTAACTTTGGCCAGTGTTTGTGACTAAGTGGCTCCTAAAAAAGACTGAACATACCCCATTTGCAATACCTTGGGTTGTCTTCTTTTGCAAATGGTATGCCATCATGGGGGTAATTCTCATTCCTGGGCAACCATACGCTCTCAAAGGCAACCTAACCAATCTGGCAAATTTCAATGTAAAAAAATGACCTTATATTTAACCCTGTAACTTTCAAAAACACTATAAAACCTATACATGGGGGCACTGTTATACTCAGGAGACTTCGCTGAACACAAATATTAGTGTTTTAAATCAGTCGTATTACAACAAAGATATCATCAGTGAAAGTGCCTTTGTGTGTGAAACATGCAAAAATACTTCCCTTTCACTGACAATATCATCACTGTGATATGTTTTACTGTTTTGAAACACTAATATTTCCGTTCAGCAAAGTCTACCGAGTAAAACAGTACTCTGAATGTACAGGTTTTAGGATGTCTTGGAAAGTTAGAGGGTTAAATATAGTGCTAGCAAATTAAATTCTCTGGACTTTTGGCCTGGGTTGTCAGGCAGGTCCCCCAAATTGCAATCAATAAAATTACTTAATTATGTAAAAATATTACATAAATCTGCACATAGAATTTAAATATATATACATATTTATATATTTCAAGTCTACGTGTATCTTTATGAAATTATTTATGTAATTATGTATATCGATATATATATATATATATATATATATATATATATACTTCATATTATTCTTATTTATTTATATATATGGACATATGTATATATTTCGTATTATTTTTATTTATATATACATATATCTAAGTGTATTTTGATATCAATATATATATATACATATATATAGATATATTGATATCAAAATACAGTTAGAATAAAATTACATATATATATATATAATTTAAATTTTTCGAATTATTTTAATTTTTTTAATTTATATTTAATTAATTATTATTATTTTTTTATAATTATATATATATATTCAATATATATAGTTATTATATATATATATATATATATATATATTATACATATACGTGTGTAATTTTACTCTAAGTGTATTTTTATATTAATATATTTATATATGAATAAAAAAATACACAGACTGATGTTATATTTAGGATAAGATTATTTTTTATAAGTTATATTTAATTTATTAACTTTATTATTATTATTTTTTACTTTTTTAAAAAACTTTTTTCACCAGCAGGGGACTGCCTGTCAGTTGCCCCCCCCCCACCCCCCCCTGGATTTTTCAGCTTGTGCTGCTATTTTTGGTTTGTGTGAGAATACACTGCAATACCAGCGCCGGCCAGTAGGTGGCGCTGTGAATGTTGAAAGGCAGGAAGCTACAGCTTATCCCCGCCTCTCAATCATGACTGAAACCGCAAGGGAGCAACACAGAGGCAGCCTACAGATCAGGTAAGTGAGGGATGGGGGGCACTATTACCCCCCTCACACCCTCAGCATCACCCCCCTTCACTATCACCACCCCCCGCTCACTATCACCCACCCTCAGCATCACCCCCCACTATCACCCCCCTCAGCATCAGCCCCTCTCACCCCCTCAGCATCACCCCCTCCCTCAGCATTAGCCCCCTCACTATCACACCCCCTCACCACCCTCAGCATCACCCCCCCTCACTATCACTCCCCCCACTATCACCCCCCTCACCACCCTCAGCATCACCCCCCACCACCCTCAGCATCACCCCCCTTTACTATCACCACCCCTCACTATCACCCCCCTCACCACCCTCAGCATCACCCACCCTCACTATCACCCCCCCTCACCACCCTCAGCATCACACCCCTCACTATCACTCCCCCCACTATCACCCCCCTCACCACCCTCAGCATCAGCCCCCTCATTATCACCCCCTCTCACACCCTCAGAATCACCCCCTCCCTCAGCATTACCCCCATCACCACCCTCTGCATCACCCCCTCACTATCACCCCCCCTCACCACCCTCAGCATTACCCCCCTTCACTATCACCCACCCTCACTATCACCCCCCCTCACCACCCTCAGCATCACCCCCTCACTATCACTCCCCCCACTATCACCCCCTCACCACCCTCAGCATCAGCGCCCCTCATTATCACCCCCTCTCACACCCTCAGCATCACCCCCTCACTATTACCCCCCATCACCACCCTCTGCATCACCCCCTCACTATCACCCCCCCCTCACCACCCTCAGCATCACCCCCCTCACCACCCTCAGCATCACCCCCTCACTAACACCCACCCTCAGCATCACCCCCCACTATCACCCCCCTCACCACCCTCAGCATCAGCCCCCCTCACTATCACCCCCTCTCACACCCTCAGCATCACCCCCTCCCTCAGCATCACCCCCCTCACTATCACCCCCATCACCACCCTCTGCATCACCCCCCTCACTATCACCCCCTCTCACCCCCTCAACATTATGCCCCTCCCTCAGCATCACCCCCTCACTATCACCCCCCCTCACCACCCTCAGCATCACCCCCTCACTATCACCCGCTATCACACCCTCAGCATCACCCCCTCACTATCACACCACCCTCAGCATCACCCCCCTCACTATCGCCTCCCCTCACCACCCTCAGCATCACCCCTCACTATTACCCCCTCACCACCCTCAGCATCACCCCCTCACTATCACCCCCTCACCACCCTCAGCATCACCCCCCCACCACCCTCAGCATTACCCCCCTCACCATCACCCCCTTCCTCAGCATCACCCCCCTCACCATCACCCCCTCCCTCAGCATCACCCCCCTCACTATCACCCCCCTCACCACACTCTGCATCACCCCCCTCACTATCACCCCCTCAACATTATGCCCCTCCCTCAGCATCACCCCCTCACTATCACCCCCCTCACCACCCTCAGCATCACCCCCTCACTATCACCCGCTATCACACCCTCAGCATCACCCCCTCACTATCACACCACCCTCAGCATCACCCCCCTCACTATCGCCTCCCCTCACCACCCTCAGCATCACCCCCTCACTATTACCCCCTCACCACCCTCAGCATCACCCCCTCACTATCACCCCCTCACCACCCTCAGCATCACCCCCCCACCACCCTCAGCATTACCCCCCTCACCATCACCCCCTTCCTCAGCATCCCCCCCTCACCATCACCCCCTTCCTCAGCATCACCCCCTCACTATCACCCCCCCCTGATAACCCTCAGCATTACCCCCTCCCTCAGCATCACCACCCTCAGAATTACTCCCCTCACCATCACTCCCTCCCTCAGCTTCACCCCCTCACCACCCACAGCATTACCCCCATAACCCCCTCCCTCAGCAGCATTACCCCCTCCGTCAACATCACCCCCTCCCTCAGCATTACGCCCCCTCACCATCACCCGCCTGTCCCACTCACCATCACCCGCCTGTCCCTCTCCCTCTCACCATCACCCGCCTCTCCCTCTCACCATCACCCGCCTCTCCCTCTCACCATCACCCCCCTCCTCAAGCAGCTACCTCATACACATAGGGTACCAGACAAAAATGCAAACATGCTCACAGAGACATACACACACACACACACACACAAGGATACTCTCTGTCAGACACACTCTCAGGCACATACACAGGTAAACTGTGCATCAATGTGTATATGTGATAGTGTGCATGTATTGCATGTATTGCAAAAAACTATTTTTTTTCACTTATTTGTTAGTGGGGCCTCATGTTTGAGTTTCGCCTAAGGCCTCATAAAGTCTAGAGCCGCCTCTGCAGAAGGAGCCTCAGAAGAAAAAGAAGACTGTGTCAAATGAAGGAGAAGAAAATGAGACTGGAGCACTTCATTCTGGACACCACATCATAAGGCTTTGGTACCTGGGCCTGGCAGGGAAACTTTGGACCTTCTCATCTCCCCAGGTAAAAAAAAAATATCAGTGTTAATGTGTTCACTTTAATTTACTGAGTGTCAGGAAACACAGAGGGCCGCTGGGTAGGGGTGCCGCTGATTGGCTAGAGGGTCAGCTGCCACTCTAAGCCAATCAGTAGCTCCCCATTCATGAAAACGTAAAAAAATGTATGAATCGGGAACTAGCGATTGGCTTAGAGCGTCAGCTGACCACTCTAGCCAATCAGCGGCACCCATGCCTGACGTCAGTCTGCACTTCCTGACACTCCATTTAAGAAGCTGAATACCACTGAGCGACCTGGAGATCTGGATGGGGGAAGCCTTTGGGGGTAAACCATTTAGAGTGGTTTCACCCCTTAAAGGAAAGAGAGCGCCCAGGGGCCTCCTTGCATCATAGCATTTTAATTTAGTTGAAGTTGTTATGGTGACCAGAATGTTCCTTTAATTTGATTAAAGGAACACTATAGTGTCAGAAATACAAACATATATTCCCATTGTACAGCGCTACGGAATTTGTTGGTGCTATATAAAAAAATAAAATAATAATAATAATAATAATATTCCTGACACCATAGTTGTAAAAAAGCTATTCACCCTGGCTTTATGTGAAAATGACTATGCTCCTTCCCTTTCATGACACTGTCATGGATGTCATTACAATTATTCCCCCCCCCCCCCCCCCTGGAAAAATTCCTGCGGACGCCCATGATGAGAAGCACTCATTTCCATTTTTAATTACAGTTCAAAGCAAGTGAGACTGTCTGCCAAGTTTAGGAAAAAGATTGACGTGACAGAAAATGCTAACATTTAGTCCATAAGCATTTAATCAGCTGATCCAAATCATAGAGTCAAAAGTCAAAGCAAAAGATATTTGTACATTTTGTTAAAATTAATTAGAGCCTTGGTCAACAGATTTGTTTAATTTTTTGCATGATTAGCTTTTGCAATAAAATGCAACTCCTCCCTTTGTATTTTTATTAATGTTCTTCATTAAATCATTACCTTTGCTGTCAGGTCCCTGGTTAACACCTTAGAGCAGCCAGACTGTTAATTTCAATCATCTGACTGACAAGTGTTTGTTGTGTTGAAGGGCAAAAGTTGATGATAAATGGAAGGAATTAGGAAATATAAGGAAGTGTTTTCTAGGGATTTCTAAGCCCTTTGCTTCTGTAGGGGCCTTTAAGGCACCAGTTGTTTTGCTAGGTTTTGCTTCAGGGGAAATAAAGAGAACAGCTGAAGTGGTATGGGAATGTGTTATATTGCAAAGCAGGCAAGATTCACAGGAGCTGCTCCCTTGTTACATACCTAATCATCTGGGTTAAACTTCAGCAACACTCTTAACACTTGTCATGAGGATAATAATAGGAGGCAATAGCATGTATGATGGTAAGGGAGACAGAAATAAAGCATCGGGGGGAAAAAGAACAGTGCAAAGTGATGTAAAATACTTCATGTAGCAGAACTGCATTTATCTACAATGGTTTTATTAAAATAAACCCAAATGCCGGATTTAAGGTGCATTAACACTTACATACCTCATAACAATGGGAAGCATGGAACTGAGATGGGAATGGGTAGAAGGGGTGGATTTTTAGTGGTGGGCAAATACCAGTAATGCAGTTTGTATCCGTGATAATGCTTGCACCTATACCAGCATGTAAGGTTGAAAAAAGACCAGTGGCTTTAGGGTAAATGACCCCTCTTAAAACCAGTCCGATACCATATACCCTATCTCTGGAATATGTTCTGTCAATCATATTATTACACCAAATATTTGAATGGATTCTGACTATTATATTAAACCTATATTTATAAACTAAACCCTACACCTGCTGTATTAACAGCAAGTCAAGCTGTGTTAAAGGGTCACTAAAATCCCCCAGACCACCCCAGATCAATTAAGTGATTTGGGTGCAGTGGACCTGCCATGTTAACCTTAGAATGTAAAACACTGTAGTTTTCTAGAATCATTAATGTTCACATTCATAGGCGTGCGCACGGGGTGTGCCGGGTGTGCCTGGGCACACCCTAATCCCCGTGGCACGCCTATGTATTGAGTCCTGCAGGAACAGCGTTCCTGCACTTTTATTTGAGCAGGAACGCTGTTCCTGCAGGCACTCAGCTCCCCCTACCTCCCCCTATGTTCCCCCTGTCATGGGGGGGAGGGGGGGGCCAAGAGGTGAAGGACCCCCACCCCCCGGTCAAGCGCCGGTCTCCACTCAGCCGCGGCGAGGGAGCTGTGTACTCTCTGCTTCCTCTCGCCGCGTGGGCTGTCTGCTGTAGTGCGGCTGAGTGGAGACCGGCGCTTGACCGACCCACTGGACCCCAGGGACAAGTCCACGCCAGCACTCCAGGTAGGGAGGCTGGGTGGACATTTTTTAATTAAAAAATAATAATTTGTATGTATGTGTCTGTGAGTGATTGTGTCTGTGAATGTATGTATGTGTGTCTGTGTGTATGTGTCTGTGAGTGATTGTGTCTGTGAATGTATGTATGTGTGTGTGTGTGTCTGTGTGTATATGTCTGTGAGTGAGTGTGTCTGTGAATGTGTGTGTGTCTGTGTGTATGTGTGTATGTGTCTGAGTGAATGTGTGTGTGTGTCTGTGAGTGAGTGTGTCTTTGAATGTATGTATGTGTGTGTGTCTGTGAGTGAGTGTGTCTGTGAATGTATGTATGTGTGTCTGTAAGTGTGTCTGTGAATGTAGGTGTGTGTCTGAGAGTGTGTGTGTGTGTGTCTGAGAGTGTGTGTGTGTGTCTGTGAGTGTGTGTGTGTATGGGTGTGTGTGTGTGTATGGGTGTGTGTGTGTGTATGGGTGTGTGTGTGTGTATGGGTGTGTGTCTGTAGGTGTGTGGGTGTCTGTGAATGTGTGTGTGTGTGCACGCGTATATATGTGTGTCTGTGTATGTGTCAGTCTGTGTGTGCACGCATATATATATATATATATATATATATATATATACACACACACACGTGTATATTTTTTTGGGGGGAGGTGGGAAAAGAGTTCCCACACTTTATTCCCCAGGACTTCACCGGAGATCTCCGGATCTCCCCTGTCAGCTCACGCAGAGTCGGCGCTATCTGAGTGCCGGCTCTGCTTTAAGCCTCCATGGGCTGGCGGGGAGATCAAAGATCTACCTCACCAGCCCACAGCAACATGGAGGGAGGCAGTAGAGGGCCCGGGGAGCTCTAGACAGCAGCTCCGCCAGGTTCCTCTCACGAGATCTGAGCATTGCCACGGCAACACTCAGATCTCGCGAGAGTTAACTCTAGCCCCGCAGGCTAGAGTTCACTCTCCACTGGACCACCAGGGATGGCACATGGCAGCAAGGATCCCCCCTCCCTATATAAGGTAGGGAGGGGGGATATTTACTAATCTGCCCCCACCTCCACAATCCCTCCAAACATACAGCCCGCACGCTCACACACACAGTACACTAACCGCACCCTCACAAACACACAACACCCTCACACACAGCACACTAACAGCACCCTCACAAACACACACAAACTGCACCCTCACAAATACACGACACCCACACACATCACACAAACGGCACCATCACACGCACACATCACACAAACAGCACCCTCACACACACAGCACCCTCACACAGCACAGTAACAGGACCCTAACAAACACACACACAAACACCCTCACCGACATAGCACACTACCAGCACCCTCACACCACCCTCACACAGCACACGAGCAGCACACACATACACAGCAGTGTATGTGTGTGTGTGTATGTATGTATGTATATATATATATATATATATATATATATATATATATATAATATATATTACATATATACACATGCGCCGTGTGTTTGTGCTTTAGGGTGCACACCCTAATGCAATAGGCTGCGCACGCCTATGTTCACATTACAGGTTAAATACAACTCTAGCGGCCATCTTCCTGGCAGCCACTAGTGGTGATTCCTCCTCCAGATCTGAGTGAAACAGGGTCCTGCAATCACATACTGCTGGTGTGAGGAGCTTGGCATTTGGTTACGCATGCCTAGTTTCAATTCATTGTGTCTCTGTGTAGGTCGGGGTAGGCAACCTTCGGCACTCCAGATGTTGTGGACTACATCTCCCATAATGCTGGCAAAGCATCATGGGAGGTGTAGTCTAAAACATCTGGAGTGCCGAAGATTGCCTATGCCTGGTAGGAGATCGTGGGTCATGTCAGCTTGGATGGTGACCTCACTGAAGGAAGCACTGAAAGGCTGCAGTGGATGAGTCTCAGTAGTAGAAATAAGATCAGTAAACTTTATTTAACTTAATTTTACTGAACAATGCTGACAAAGCTATAAGGGGACTATTTTAGGGACTATAGGTTCCCTTTACCTAAACCTGCACTGCATGAAAATCTTAAGCAGAGCAAAACCACACTGTGCTGTATGATTTGCTTGAACTATGGCACACTTTTACAAATTATGCAATTATAGATGTTATTTCTCTCTCAGCTTTACATGGGACTTTGAGCTAACAATGAGAGGAGCCATTATTAGACCTTTGGATTTTTAGGACCCCACTCAGACTTCAACCCCTGTTAGCCCTTACCAAGCAATGCCTGTGCAAACAGGAACTAATGGCAGGGTAATAGATAGCTGTGCAAGATGTAACATATTTGTATGGACAAAAATAACCCTGAACTGCACATTTTAGAGTGGCCTTTTATTGTGGCCAGCCTAAGGCACACATGTGCAATAATCATGCTGTCTGATCAGCATCTTGATATGCCACACCTCTGAGGTGGATGGATTATCTCGGCAAAGGAATAGTGCTCACTAATGCAGATTTAGACAGATTTGTGAACAATATTTGAGAGAAATAGGCCTTTTGTGTACATAGAAAAGGTCTTAGATCTTTGAGTTCAGCTCATGAAAAATGGGGGCAAAAACAAAAGTGTTGCGTTTATAATTTTGTTCAGTTTAATAATAATAAACATATTGAGAATACATACAATTAATAACAATGAGCAAAGCTTTGTCCAGGTAAAGTGTACTGTTTTTAAAATATCGAGGTCATATTGTAAAATATCATGTTCATAACAAATGTTTTATTTAGTTAGTTCCCGTGGCACTGAAGGGGGAGGAAGGGGTTAATCCCTTACCTCTTTTCCAGCACCGGGCTCTTGGAGGAAGAAGTTAATCTCTTACCTATTTTCCAGCGCCGGGCGCTGGGACTCTCCTCCCTCTTCTTCCGTCCTCGGCTGAATGCGCAATGCTTTCCTATAGACGCTGGCGTCTTCTCAATGAGACATCCAATAGATGCTGGATTAACCCATATGTAAACATAGCAGTTTCTCTGAAACTGCTATGTTTACAGCAAAAAGGGTTAAACCTAGATGGACCTGGCACCCAGACCACTTAATTAAGCTGAAGTGGTCTGGGTGCCTATAGTGGTCCTTTAAGATTTTCAGTAATGCACCAAGAAAAAATAGAAACGTATGGAAACATTATTGGCTTTGCGTGTTCTGTCTTTAACTACTGATTGAAGAATTTAATTGGGTGTTGGCACAAGGCTTATTGAAACCTCCCAACTTTAGTATATATTAAAGAAGAACAAGGGGTGTTCCGGGGTAAAGGGGAGTGCCAGTGATGCTACTTGTGATGCAAACAATTGGTTGCCTGTTTAAAAGGGGCCGCAAAGAGGCTGATTGACTGCTGAAGTGCTCTCTGCAGGGTCGCCGTGCCTACAGCACTGTGCAAGCGTGCCTAATGATGTGCTGGATCGGGATGGTACCATGGTCCACCCTAATGTTGAAACCAAAATAGGAATAGTCCTGCCTAATTCAGTTCAGTTAGGAAGCCAGTGACTGTAACACACTCTAAACGTTGATGGGAGAATTATGTAAATGATCTAGTAATTAATCTGGCATGGTCTAGTCATGAGTCTTTAGTTGTTTTAAAATTATTCATTGTTTTACACCAATATTCCATCATTGTCCTGTGATGATTCCAGGTCTGAATTTCTATGTTATGCTTTCAACAGTGCCTTGAAAAAGTATTCACCTCCCCCCCCCCCTTGACTTTTTACCTATTTTGTTACATTACAGCCTTAAGTTCAATGTTTTATTAATCTGAATTTCATGTGATGGATCAGAACACAATAGTCTAAGTTGGTGAAGTGAAATAAGAAAAATATATACATAAAACAATTGTTTAGAAATAAAAAACAGAAAATTGGCATGTGCGTATTTATTCATCCCCTTTGTTATGAAACCCATAAAAAGCTCTGGTGCAACCAATTACCTTCAGAACTCACATAATTAGTGAAATGATGTCCACCTGTGTGCAATCTAAGTGTCACATGATCTGTCATTACATATACACACCTGTTTTGAACGGCCCCAGAGGCTGCAACACCTAAGCAAGAGGCACCAGTAACCAAACACTGCCATAACGACCAAGGAACTCTCCAAACAAGTAAGGGACAATGTTGTTGAGAAGTACAAGTCAGGGTTAGGTTATAAAAAAATATCCAAATCTTTGATGATCCCCAGCAGCACCATCAAATCTATCATAACCAAATGGAAAGAACATGTCAAAACAGCAAACCTGCCAAGAGACGGCCGCCCACCAAAACCCACGGACCGGGCAATGAGGGCATTAATCAGAGAGTCAGCACAGAGACCTAAAGTAACCCTGGAGGAGCTGCAGAGTTCCAAAGCAGAGACTGGAGTATCTGTACATAGGACGACAATAAGCCGTATGCTCCATAGAGTGTCATGGCAGAGTGGCAAGAAGAAAGCCATTACTTTCAGCAAAAAACAAAATGGCACGTTTTGAGTTTGCGAAAAGGCATTTGGGAGACTCCCAAAATGTATGGAGGAAGGTGCTCTGGTCTGATGAGACTAAAATTGAACTTTTCGGCCATCAAAGAAAACACTATGTCTGGCGCAAACCCAACACATCACCCAAAGAACACCATCCCCACAGTGAAACATGGTGGTGGCAGCATCAGGCTGTGGGGGTGTTTTTCAGCAGCCGTGACTGGGAAACTGGTCGGAGTTGAGGGAAAGATGGATGGTGCTAAATACAGGGATATTGTTGAGCAAAACCTGTACCACTCTGTGCGTGATTTCAGGCTTGGACAGAAGTTCACCTTCCAGCAGGACAGCGATCCCAAACACACTGCTAAAGAAACACTTGAGTGGTTTAAGGGGAAACATGTAAATGTGTTGGAATGGCCTAGTCAAAGCCCAGACCATCTGTGGTCAGACTTAAAGATTGCTGTTCACAAGCGCAAACCATCCAACTTGAAGGAGCTGGAGCAGTTTTGCCAGGAGGAATGGGCAAAAGTCTCAGTGATAAGATGTGGCAAGCTCATAGAAACTTATCCAAAGCGACTTGGAGCTGTGATTGCTGCAAAAGGTGGCTCTACAAAGTATTGACTTTAGGGGGGTGAATAGTTATGCACATTGACTTTTTCTGTCCTATTTGTTGTTTGCTTCACAATAATAATAAAAAAAAGTCTTCAAAGTTGTGGGAATGTTCTGTAAATTAAATTATGCAAATCCTCAAACAATCCATGTTAATTCCAGGTTGTGAGGCAACAAAACACGAAAAATGCAAAGGGGGGTGAATACATTTGCTACACACTGTATGGCTTATCTGGGCACAAAGCACACTACTGCGAGGTGGACAGTGTTTGCTGTTAATGTAGAAAATAGCAATTTAATTTTCTTGTGAGCAAATTTTGTATGTAACACGTAATCTGTTGTATGCCAAACATTCAAATGAGACTGTCCACAGTTACCCAGAAAATTCAGAGACCTTGCAGATGTAGATATTTTGGTTTACATTGCAAGCGTCATATTTAAAAAGGAGTAAAATAAGAAAACTAAAAGAGAACATTTTATGATGGAAAAAGTAACACCCTGGATTTTGACAGCCCTCTGGAGTTGTCAGAAGTTGACTATTGCTGTTTACTAACAAACTTAGACAGGTTGTGTAAAGAAATGAAAAATTGATCAATTGAATTTATCTTGAGTTCCCATAATTTGCAGCATATCTCACAAAGCATTCCTTTTCTAGGTCTTTCATCAACTTCCATTTGATGTGTGATGACACTGAAAACGACAACCTATTCATTTCTAAACATTTTCGAGACAAAAGACATCTATTTTATAAAGAACTTCCTATTTGTTCTTACATGACGGATCTTTTCAAAAGCACCACTAACTTTATACCTATGTTGATTAAGATTATATGCTCTTACAAAAAGTACAGGCATACTTAGTTGATCCATTTTTATTTACAAACTACTTATCGTCTTTTTCTTTTTGCTTTCTTATTACTCTTCTGTTAGAGCCATCATGTTACATCAGTAATTTCTTCAGCCGTTTTCGACTTTGTCTATGTATTGATGTAAAATATATATTTTTTTGTGTCAGTGGCTGCCATTGTGTGGTTTTCTTTGAATATTTTAATAATTCATAACCAATAATTGCTTTTTTTTTTTTTATGAGCTGTCACATTTATTTAACTGTGAAACGTGACCTCTGAAGAACTACGGGATAATACTGAACCTGTTGGAAATTTCATTCATTGTACTTAGGAAGTGGATGGTGTTGTTAAAGAGATATATCTGCAAAAACGATTACGTTTTAAAGATATTGTTTTATGTGTAGCACATCAAAGCAAATAAAACCTATAACAAACAACGTAAGATCATTTTTAGAGACAAAAAAGCATTGAGAGGACTTTAATATAAATTTAAAAAAAAATGTGTATTCTTAAATGTCCAGTGGTTTATGCTTGTATCATAAATCAGTGTACATCAAGTCTATTTTAGGACCCAAAGAGGTCCTAGATTTGTGGATGCCCCTATAGAGGTCACAGAATAACACACTCCCTGTCATCTTTTAGGCAGGTGGGAACACAAGGGGCAGTAGGTTGTTGAAACACTAAGCAAGTTTAGGCAAACAAGTCCAAAAGGGGCAATTCAGACCAGGGCCGGCTCCACCGTTAGGTGAACTAGGTGTTCGCCTAGGGCGCTGGCCTGCTGGGGGCGCCCACCGGGATGTTTCATGGTGGGCTCCCCCTGTCTGGGTCCAGAGTGATCTAGAGGATCCCTGTCACAGTATGGTGGGGGCCAGCATGGTGGGGGCGCCCAGAGGATCCCTGTCACAGTATGGCAGGTGCCTGCTCTGCCATCAAATGCCGGTGCCCGGAGGAGTATGCAGGTGGCGAGGGAGGATGTTCTTACAGACTCTCACTCCTCCCTCGCGTGCCCTCTGTGATGCCGTGAGCCGGAATATGACGTAATTACGGCCCCGGCATACTAAACGGCGCTGGAGGAGTGAGAGGCTGCCCCACACTGGACCCCAGGTAGGTGAGTGTTAGAGTGTCTGTCAGTGAGTGTATGTCAATGACTGTCTGTGTGAGTGTATGTCTGTCAGTGAGTGTCTGTGTGTCTGTTAGTGTGTGTGAGTGTATGTTTGTCAGTGAGTGAGTGTATGTCTTCTGTGTGTGTGTCAGGAACTCAGTAAGTGGCTTGTAAGTTCTTATGACAAGAATTATATTTCTGCTTCTACTTGGCATTTCAGGTGTTATCTGAAGTTTTGCAAGATAGTGGATAACTTATAATATTTCCGTCTTTAACCCCTTAAGGACCAAACTTCTGGAATAAAAGGGAATCATGACATGTCACACATGTCATGTGTCTTTAAGGGGTTAAACATTATAAATCTGGAAAAGCATAATGAATACAAGAAGAAAAAGAATTAGGTTCATTTACATAATTTAAATATATTTTAGGTATCTATGAAGAACAGTCTACAAAATCCCTCCAGTGAGGGGAAAAAGTATTTGATCCTCTGCTGATTTTTAACGTTTGCCCACTTACAAAAAAATTATCAGTCTATAATTTTAATGGTACGTGTATTTTAACAGTGAGAGACAGAATAACAAAAAAATCCAGAAAAACAGATGTCAAAAAAGTTATAAACTGATTTGCATGTCAATGAGTGAAATAAGTATTTGACCCCTTCGACTTAGTACTTGGTGGCAAAACCCTTGTTGGCAAGCACAGAGGTCAGACGTTTCTTGTAGTTGGCCACCAAGTTTGCACACATCTCAGGAGGGATTTTATCCCACTCCTCTTTGCAGATCCTCTCCAAGTCATTAAGGTTTTGAGGCTGACATTTGGCAACTTGAACCTTTAGCTTCCTCCACAGATTTTCTATGGGATTATGGTCTGGAGACTGGCTATGCCAGGATGGTGTTTTGGGGGTCATAGGAAGCATTCCTCCTCCTCCAAATACGGCGAGTTGAGTTGATGCCAAAGAATTCAATTTTGTTCTTATCTGAGCACAACACTTTCACCCAATTTTCCCCTGACTCATTCAGATGTTCACTGGCAAACTTCAGACGGGCGTGTACATGTGTTTTCTTGATGATCATTGAAACTCCACGAGGTGAAAACTAGCATGGAGCACCAGACCGAGAGAGACTGACAGTTATTTTGTGTTTCTTCCATTTGCGAGTAATTGCACCAACTGTAGTCACCTCCTTGGACAGCTCTTTGGTCTTGGCCATGGTGGAGAGTTTGGAATCTGATTGATTGCGTCTGTGGACAGGTGTCTTTTACACAGGTTAATGAGCTGAGATTAGGAGCAATCCCTTTAAGAGAGTGCTCCTAATCTCAGCTTGTTACCTGTAAAAAGATACCTGGGAGCCAGAAATCTTGCTGATTGATAGGGGATCGAATACTTATTTCACTCATTGGCATGCAAATCAATTTATAGCTTTTTTAAAAATGCGTTTTTCTTAATTTTTTTGTTATTCTCTCTCACACTCTTAAAATACACCTACCAATAAAATGATAGACTGATAATTTCTTTGTCAGTGGGCAAACGTTCAAAATCAGCAGGGGATCAAATACTTGTCTCCCTCACTGTACGTTCCTTGATTTCATTTACTTGCTATTTTGAGGTTTGAAATAAACATTCTGCTCTTTAAAAAAGAAAACATATAACTTGATAGTGAACGAGTTAACTCACCTCTGCAAAGGCAGGGCTATTATATCATTTGTACCTGTTGCGATTTACTTTAGGAATTTTGTCATTAAAAAGGCTTTTAAAAATGTCAAGCATCATTAATGCACTTGCAGCAGAAGAAGGCAATTTATAATGGTCCTTCTCATTATAGCCGAACCCTAGTATAGTGTTGTAATAGTGTGAACTTAACACACAAAGTTAAAGAGGTTTAACTCTCAAACTCAAATGGACACTGAAGATGCTGTGAATGCTAACATTCATAAGACAGACATCACATGGCTGAGAATAATGAAAAATAATACATACTGTTCCCTAACCCTATATACCTATACAGACCTCTTACCCAAACTCAAGATGGCCGACTACCTGGATGAGTACTCGACTCCTCGGAGGAAGAACCTCTATACCAGTGATGGTGTACCTATGGCACGCGGTCATAGCTCGCCATCAATGCAGAGTAGGCACCTGCCTGCCCAAAACGGCAGACGCCTACTCTGCTTCCATGTCGTGATGACAGAGGGAGGGATCTGAGAAGCAGCTTTCCCGTCCTCCCGCGAGCAGTGTGGAGCGGTGCCGTGGGTTACCATGGCAATGTTCCACACAGCATCGCACGGGCGGGTGGGAGGACTGGAGTGCTGCAGGACCTGTCCCTCTTACCACCACCGGACCTCCAGGGATTTATGTGTTCCCCCCTCCTTCACATAAGGTAAGCAGAAGGGAGGGGGGGGATTCAGATTGTAATAAATATTTGCAGCCCTCCCCTCTCCCCCACCAACACACACAGCAGTCCCCCCCACACAGCACCCCTTTCACACACAGCACCCCTCTCATAAATAGCACCCAGCACCCCCCCACACACACCACACACAAACACACAGAGCACCCCTTTCACACACAGCACCCCCCCCCCACACACAGCACCCCCCACACCCACACAGCACCCCCCCACACCCACACAGCACCCCCCCCCACACACAGCACCCCTTTCACACACAGCACCCCTCTCACACAGAGCACCCAGCACCCCACCACACACACACATACACAATACCCCCTCACTCACACACAGCACCCCCCCCCACACACACAGCACCCCCCCCACACACATAGCACCCACCCACACACAGCACCCCTTCACTCACACATACACAGCACCCCCACACACACACAGCACCCCCCCACACACAGAGCACCCCCCACACACAGCACCTCTTTCACACACAGCACCCCTCTCACACAGAGCACCCAGACTCCCCCAAACACACACAGTACCCCCCCACACACACAGCACCCCTCTCACACACAGCACCCCCCACACACAACACACCCCTCACACACACAGCACCCCCTCTCACACACACACAGCACCCCTCTCTCACACACACACAGCACCCCTCTCGCACTCAGCACCCCTTACACTGTGATAATAATATTTCATATTAATTAAGTATGATTGATTGATCACTATTGAGCAACTCAAACATTTATAGATGGTTAAGATGGCACCGGTAAGCATATAAGCACACATAGCACATATTACTAGATGCAGACTTGAAGGCCTTATGCCACAGCTATTAAGAGCTGACACAGCACTACACCTGTTTACTAAGCTGACACAGCACTTCAGCAGTTTGAGAAACTTCTGCTGCCATCAAAAACTTATGTTGCCATCTCTAGAATAGTACAAAGAAAGCTTGTAGATAAGAGATAATTAACCGCACAAGACTTGGCATAAGTTCTGGTGGTCCTGAACAGTCTGGCCAACTGCCAGGTCAACCCAGCTGCTTGTATCAAGGTCTTTTGCTGAGCTGCACTGATAAGGAACTACTGTCTGTCCTTGAAGACAGGTATATAAGACTAAGGGAATTTTGCGCTCACTTGGAGAACTACCCACCTGTAATGCGGATGCATGTTACTGGTTTCTGCTGTTCCCAGAAGAGAGGATCTCTCCGAGTGACTGCCTGAGTTCTCTCCAGTCATGTGTGGCAAGGAGACAACCAAGCTTCTCTAATGGTGATGTATACTTAAGCTGATATATCTAGATGCTAAGCTGTTTGAAGTAAATGCATGCAACTACTTAAATGAGAGCAAAACTTACTTTGCTTAGATCCCTTTGTGGATAATAAAGTGTAGTGTGAATTCTTATATTCAACTTGGTCTCTGTGTGATTTCTCTTTCCTATAACTCAATGTACTCTATCCGAACTGGGTTGTGTGCCCGCCAATATCACTATAAACCTTATTAGGTATTGACTATTACTTTTTGGATATTGGTGCTTCATGAATTTAATGATTAGGCACAACACACACACACACACACACACACACACACACACAGCACCCCTCATACACAGAACTCCACACACACTCTGCACCCGTACACACAAACACATACACTGCACCCCTCAATGCAGCATGTGTGTGTTTGTGTGTATGTATTCAGCAGTTTGTGTGTACTCCGCAGTCTGTCTGTACTCAGCATTCTTTATGTGTGTGAGTGTGTATTCAGCAGTCTGTCTGTATGTGTATTCAGCAGTGTGTGTATTCAGCAGTCTTTATGTATTGAGCAGTCTGTGTGTGTGTATGTTTGTGAGTGCGTGTATGCAGCGGACTGTGTGTGTGTCGGTGTGTATGTATTCAGCAGTCGGTGTGTATGTATTTTATGTATGTATTGCATTTGTTGGAGATACTTATAAACATAAGCCTAATTTTATCTATAATTAAAATTTTTATTCCTGTGAGTTGTGTGTAGGCAGGGCTCTAGTGCACTGCTTTGCCCAGGGGCCCATAATGTTGTTAAGGTGGCACTGGTGGGTGGGTGTGATGGAGGACTGCGAGGGAGCACTGACTTACGTGCTGTTACAGCACTGCTCCCTCCTTTGATGCTGCCGGGAGACATCAAATTACGTCAATCAGGCACCGCCGCCTGATTGACGTAATTTCCTGTTTTGCCAGCAGCATCAGCAGAGGGAGCAGTGCTGGAACAGCACATAAGTGAGTGCTCCCTCGCGCCCACACCCCTTTACAGCAGCGGGAAGGAGGTAAGGAGCCTGGGAGGACTTCAAACTCCCATCCGCACCACCTGGGGGGAGAGGAGGAGGAGATGCTGGGGGAGAAGGGGAGAGGAAGAGAAGAATCTGGAAAAGGAGGGGGATATGCTGGTGGGAGATAGGGAGAGGAAGAGGAGAATCTGGGGGTGATGAAGAGGAGAATCGGGAGGAGAAGAGGAGGAGATTCTGGGGGGAGAAGGGGAGAGGAGGAGAATCTGGGAGAGGAGAGGAGAATTGGGAGGAGAAGAGGAGGAGATTCTGGGGGGGGAGGGGAGAGGAGGAGAATCTGGGAGAGGAGAGGAGAATGAGGTGCTGGGAGAGGAGAGGAGGAGGAGGAGATGCTGGGGGTGAGGGGGATATGCTGTGGGTAGAAAAGGAAAGATGCTGGGGGGAAAGAAGAGGAGAATTAGTTTGGACAACTGTGCGAGTTGTTTTTTCTAAACTTAAACCTCAGTACTCAGGTTTAATTGCCGTGTTGGCACTTTGAGGGGAAAAAAGTTGGCATGTATTGCGGTTTGGGCACTCAGGCTCAAAAAGGCTCGCCTTCACTGCCCTATACAATCTGACAAACTAGCAAAAGCGCCAAACCCTCTGGCACCACAGAGCCCAGAAGCTCAGCCGGTAATGATGGTCAGCCTTGAAAGAGCTACTTGTGGACCTACAAAGGAACATCCACACTGATGTTGCCTCCCTCCGCGCTGACCTTAACGGTGTGGTAAGCATACTGGGCACTCTGGAGACAGCAACGAATAGCCAAGCTCAGAGGATAGCTGCCCTGGAGTACACAGTCTTTGGCCTTCAACTGCAACAATCCCTAACTGAGCATCGGTTCATGATTATGGAAGACAACAGGAGATGGAAGAACCTAAAGATAAGAGAAATCCCGGAGGAGCTACCAACAGCAGAGCTCCCGCATCTGGTGAGACACCTCTTGGCAGTACTGCTCTCCCCAAAGCAAGCCAAGTCGGTCGTGCTTGACGGAGTATTCCGTATCGCTAAACCAAAGAAGGCCCCTAGCACCTTTTAACATGGCAAAGAAAAGTCTGCGGTACAAGCCCCTCTGAAGGAGGCCTCCCAATACGCATTGAAGGCATGACACTCACATTATATGCGGACATATCAGGAACCACACTGACCTGGATGCAATCATTCCAACCATTCACCTCCCTGTTAAGAGAGAAGAAAATAAGTCCCCCCCTTCTAGCCCTGCTGCAAACTTTCCCCCATGCAGAGCATTTCTCCCTATGTGACATTCTGTCTTCATTGCTAGTGCATCGGGTCTATTACTTAGACACTACCTCAACTGCAACAAAGACAACCCACAAAGTGACACGAGGCTTTTAAACCTTAGAGTCAGGGATAGCTTAAGGTGCGCTTAACAGAATTTACATAACAAAATAACCTAAAATAATATAAAGTAGACATATTGCACTAATCTATTTTTCTGTTTTTGCCTTGAGTGTGGAATATCCTCTCAAAGCAAGGTGGTGTGCTTCCTTGAAAAGCACAACTTTGTGAAAAGTGAGCTATACACCTAGGCTCCATTCCATGTTAGTGTGTCCATAGTACTTTTTTCCACTTCCCTCAGGATCATCTGCACTACAGTATATTTTGTGTTTGTTTTATATTTCATATGCTGCTCTACTGATTCCCCATTTTATCCACATATGAAATAGGGTAAGATAAACTTATTTTTAGCTTTCGACTATTTTTTTTTAAATTTGTAATAATATATTTTAATTTTACTAGATGTTTGGTGTTGGAAGGAAGGGTATCTTGCATGGGTGTTATAGAGCGATTGTTGTTACACGATAACCAATTAGAATGTAATGCCTGTACTCCAACTATTAATCACCTTTTTTTCTTTTTTTTTCAACAATCTTTTTTTTTTGGTCTAGTAGAAGCTTACTGCCTCTACTACACCTTTCAGAGAGCTGGAAACACTCTGTCTGAGAGAATCGTGGCACATTCAGTGAAGGAGCTAGCCTATCACTGCAGAGCTTAGCTCTGGAGAGTTATTTGAAGCTCCAAAACTGGAGCTTACGGCTCTCCAGACTGCAGAGAGGAGCAGGGGTGAACCAGCTTTATAACCATTTTAGGACAGTTTGACTTCTTACAATGGGTGAGGGATGCTTATGGCATCATAACCTTTACATCAGGTGGTAGTGGTTATGGTGCGTTGAGTGTCCCTTTAAAGTGAAACTATATCCCTTAAAATATGGTAAATCAATGGGCGTCCCCAACTTTTATACCAATATGTTTTAGATGCTGCTATTTTAACCTGGATTATGCCTTGATACATCATTGTAATATTGCTTTGTAATTGTATTTGTACCAAACGATTTGTACAGACACACATTACTATTATGAGAAGAACAAGCAACACTGGGAACAAAAAAAGAAAAAGAAAGATGATAGCAACAAGAGCCTTAGAGGTTCTATCAATACTAATCAGATTTGTAGGGGAAGTACTAAATAGAGCCAAAGAGTTAGTGAATAATGACATTACAATATGGAGTAAAGTAACCTAAAAATAAATTGGTTGTTGAATGGAAGATCCTATGACAGGACAGAAACCAGGAAGTTTGGGCATTGTGTTAGCCCACTTATCTAATTAATATCAAGAATCCCAATACTTATCGTTTCATATGTCTGGGTCAGAGGGGTCTGGGATTCCCGCTCAGCACCTACTGTGGGATTGCATAACAGCTTATTGATGAGCAAAGGATTGTGGGATATTTATTCTGACCAAGTTAATTGGAGGAATATGCTGGCCATAAATGCACCTTAAGTTTAGTGTTTTATTAATCAAATGGAAAAACATTAGTTGAAATCATTAAATAAATGAGCTGGATTATGCTTAATGCACTTAACTTTGAGTATGGGATCATCACGAATAAATGAAAACACAAGAGAGAGAAAGACAGAGAGACACAAAAAAAGAAGGATAAATAGCTGGGGCATATAACCAATCATGCAATAATAAATGTCTTTAGAACACCTCAATGTCATTCGTTTCCCAACATCTTCACATATGTTATACGGCTTCTTTAATAAGCAATAACAAATTCATGTTCTTCTAAAAATGCTTTTTTCCTCATTCTCAGCAGATATATCTTCTCAGACATTCCAAGTGCTAGTAAATGCTGCCACTGTGCTTAGCCAGTCACTGACACTCACAGACACAGAATGATGCACATAAACACTTATAGTCTGACTGACAAATAAACAGATATATACACACAACATGCACAGGTTGATACACACAGACTTATACATAGGTTGACAATCTGCAGAATGTATTGAGACACACACATACATCTCTCCAAACATTTCAAATAGTCAAAGTGTGACATTTTAATTTTAGGGGTATGAGTGTGGCCAGGTGCAGGGCTGTTCTGAGATATTTTAGGTGACTTAATAATAGCATTTTTTTTCCATTAAAATATAATTTAGAACAATGTATCTTACAGACTGATACACAGACTGATTTCTATACATCCGTTGTAGTTTTGGGGTATTGGAGTTACTGTATCTTGACATTAAATGATTTATAAAATGTGACAAAAGAGACCCATTTTACAGCTGAAGAGTGTTCCTGGTTGATAATCTTTGCGATAAAGCTAGAGGTAAACTCGAACGAAGAGCTAATTTGGGATCCTAAAGGATTCCTACAAGCCTTCCTAGTGACATACTCACTAATAATGCTGGAATGTCACCTGTGTACATGCAGCACCTGTCAAACTAGCCTTTGAGAGCTACTGAAATCTGTGTGGGTCCTGCATTGTTTGTGCATCATTTAGTTGTAGAGCATGATGTGACCTGGCTTGTGTTTTGTGTTCATTTCGGATCTCAGGCTCAAATAAGTAGTTTTAGCTATCAAGCTTTTTTAGCTTTGTTGGTGGTAGAAATGTAGGAGGTGGGCTGGTGCTGGTGCTGTTGCAGGTGTCTGGGAATGCAGATGTTCTATAAAAGCAGAGCCAAGGTAAACCAGATGTCTGTGCGCTATCAAAAGTGCCAGTTCCTCTTTAATATTTCCTTTATAATGTTTTTGCATAACCCAAGGTTACATCTTACATCCATTGGATATAGCAAAGGTAATATGAATCTGCTAATAACCCGTGGCAGTGCCATGCAAACTGCAAACATTGCTTCACAAGTCGGTGGGAAAGTCAACAATGTCCTTGACCGTCTCACCACACGTATATGGTGAAAGGAAAGCATGTAGCAGTCTTCTATCCCTGGAAGCAAATGGTCTAGCCACTAGTAATTGGTATACCTGTATACATAGACAGGTTATAGAATTAATATATATATATTGAATAGGAGCCAGTAACTCATCATTTAGTGCAGAAGTTCCCAAACCAGTCCTCATGGCCTACCAACAATCCAGGATTTATGTATTTCCTTTTTTTTTTTTTTTATTCCAATGGAAATACTGACAAAACCTAGACTGTTGGTGAACCACAAGGACTAGTTTAGGAAACACTGATTCAGTGGTTAAACTCCTTTATAATACGCAGCTGTTTGTTCTGTGCCTACATGTTTTGCAAGATATGCTTGTATCCAATACATCATCAAACATTACAAATGCCATGCTGATTATTACAGAAAGAAAACAGTTTCACAGAAAAAGCTCCCTGAATTGTAGCATAAACTAAACGGTGGCTATTATATCAATCTGCATTAGCTTGTACTTAGTTTGAGATTCTGCTTGTGTATCAATGCTTCACTGTAGAGTATGTAAGTACTTAATAATTTAAAGATAATAAAAATTCATGGTTGGCTTTATAAAAACAAATGTATATACCAATTGTCTAGAGCAGTGATGGCGAACCTTTTTGAGCCCGAGTGCCCAAACCGCAATACATGTCATCATTTTTCCCCTCAAAGTGCCAATACGGCAATTAAACCTGAATACTGAGGTTTAAGTTTAGAAAAAACAAATCGTACAGTTGTCCGAACGAATTCTCCTCTTCTTTCCCCCAGCATCTTCCCTTCTCTACCCACAGCATATCCCCCTCTCCCCCAGCATCTCCTCCTCCTCTCCTCTTCTCTCCCAGCACCTCCTTCTCCTCTCCTCTCCCCAGATTCTCCTCCTCTCCCCTTCACCACCCAAAATCTCCTCCTCTTCTCCTCCCGATTCTCCTCTTCCTCTCCCTCAGATTCTCCTCTTCCTCTACCTATCTCCCCCCAGCAGGGCCGGTGCAAGGATTTTTGCCGCCCTAGGCAAAAAAAATATTTGCCGCCCCCCCCCCCCCCATATGTCCTGCCCACTATGCGACATCACAATGCCCCGCACATATGCTCTGCCATATGGGCCAACGGCCGTCTGCACAAAGTGTCTTTTATCTGAAAAGACAGTGTGTTTACATTAAAAGGCCTACAGGCACATGCTATAGACACCAGAACCACTACATTAAGCTGTAGTGCTTCTGGTAACTATAGTATCCATTTAATGTGAGGTAAATTAGAGATTAGTGCCACTAATAATATATTGGATTTCCTACTTACCACCAGATGAGATCAATAGGCTGATGATGGGCTCAGTCTGGCTCCACAGGTCTGATGTAGAACAGGAAGCAGTGCCATTTTTTGGGGCCCCTTACACAGCTCAAGGTCTGGGCCCCCAGGGCTTGACCGTGAGTATGCCTACAATGCCCACACATAAATCCACCTACATGGCCGACCCATGAGTTCTCTCACAGGTAGTGGAGTGTATGCGTAGGGGATGTGTTATGTGTTATTGTAGAGGATGTAATGTTTGTGTTCTTATAGAATGTAGTGTATAGAGATACCAATTTGTGTAAGGGATGTAGTGTGTGTATAGTGGATGCAGTGTGTGTTTGCGTGTAAGGAATGCATTGTAGGTTTCTGGGTGGGTGTGTGTGTGTGTAAGGGATGCAAGGTGTGTTTCTGTGTATGTACCTGAATGCAGTGTGTGTCTGTAAGGGGTGCATTTAGTGTGTAAGATATGCATTTTGTTTCTGTGTGTAAGAGAATGAGTGTTTGTGTGAGCGTAAGGGATGCATTGTGTGTTTCGGGTGTGTCTGTGTGCAAGGATGCATTGTATGTTTCTGTGTGTGTCTGTGTGTGGGGTGGGGGGGTGAATTGTGTATGTGTGTAGTGTAAAAGAGAGGGTTTGTGGGGTAGGATAGGGACTGAGAGGGGAGCAGCTCTTTATTTAAAAAAAAAAAATCATAGTGCTCTCCCCTCCTGTCAATTAGTGATTTCCCCTTCCCTCCTGTCCCTCAGTGTTCTCCCTTGGCCCCCTGTCCCTCTGCAGTCCCCCCTTGGTGGTCTTCTCACTCCCCCCTCTCCCTCTTAGTGGTCCTCCCTCCCTCCTTCAGTGGTCCTCCCTCCCCCCTTTGGTGGTCCTTCCCCTCTTCCCTCCCTTAGTGGTCCTCCCTCTGGCAAACCCCTAGTGGACCTTCCCCCCTCCTCCCTCAGTGGTCTTTACTCCCCCCCTCCTCCCCCAGAGGTCCTTAGCCTCCCCTTTTCCCCCAGGGGTCCTTGGTCTACCCTCCTCCTCCCTCAGTGGTCCTTAGTTCCCCCCCTCCTCCCCCAGTGGTCCTTTGTCCCCCCCCTCCTCCTCCTCCCCCAGTGGTCATTAGTGTCCCCCCTCCCTCCTCCCCCAGTGGTCCTTAGTGTCCCCCCTCCCACCTCCCCCAGTGGTCCTTAGTGTCCCCCCTCCTCCCCCAGTGATCCTTAGTGTCCACCCTCCCTCCTCCCCCAGTGGTCCTTAATGTCCCCCCTCCTCCCCCAGTGGTCCTTAGTCCCCTCCACCCCCCTTGTGGTCGTTAGTCCCCCTCCTCCTCCCCCAGTGGTCCTTAGTCCCCCCTCCTCCTCCCCCAGTGGTCCTTTGCCCCCCCTCTCCTCCCCCAGTGGTCCTTTGTCCCCCCTCCTCCTCCTCCTCCCCCAGTGGTCCTTTGCCCCCCCTTCTCCTCCTCCCCCAGTGGTCCTTAGTGTCCCCCCTCCCTCTTCCCCCAGTGGTCCGTAGTGTCCCCCCTCCCTCCTCCCCCAGTGGTCCTTACCCTCCTCTTCCTTCCTGCCAATGTAGCGTGGCCGGGCAGCGCGGAACGCAGCATGAGGAGACGTACCGGGGATTCCGGGTGCAGGGATCCGGCACCCCCTGCTAAGTTGCGCCCTAGGCGGCTGCCTAGGTCGCCTTACTGGTAGTGCCGGCCCTGCCCCCCAGCATATCCCCCTTCTTTCCCCCAGATTCTCCTCTTCTTCTCCCATTCTTCCCCAGCATCTGCTCCTCCCCTTCTCCCCCAGCATCTCCTCCTCCTCTCCCCCCAGCATCTCCTCCTCCTCTCCCCCATAATCTCCTCCTCTTCCTCTCCCCCAGCATCTCCTCTTCCTCCTCTCCCCAGCTTCTCCTCCTCCTCCTCTCCCCAGCTTCTCCTCTTCTCTCCCCGCAGCATCTCCTCTTCTCTCCCCCCAGCTTCTCCTCTTCTCTCCCCCCAGCATCTCCTCTTCTCTCCCCCCAGCATCTCCTCTTCTCTCCCCGCAGCATCTCCTCTTCTCTCCCCCAGATTTTCCTCTTCTCTCCCCTAGGCATCTTCCCCTCACTACCCCAGCATATCCCCCCTCCCCCAGTATATCCCCCTCTCTCTACCAGCACATAAATAATGTTTTTTTTTGTGTGGGTGGGAGTTTGAAGTCCTCCCAGGCTCCCTACCTACTTCCTGCTGCTGTAGTGGGCGCGAGGGAGCACTGACTTACGTGCTGTTCCAGCACTGCTCCCTCTGCTGATGCTGCCGGCAAAACAGGAAATTCGGCCGCCCCCACACAGCAGTGCTGCGCAGCATGAGGAGACGCACCAGTGATTCCGGGTGCAGGGATCTGGCGCCCCCTGCTAAGTTGCGCCCTAGGCTGCTGCCTAGGTCGCCTTACAGGTAGCGCCGGCCCTGCACCCCAGCATATCCCCCTTCTTTCCCCTAGATTCTCCTCTTCCTCTCCCCTTCTTCCCCAGCATCTGCTCCTCCCCTTCTCCCCCAGCATCTCCTCCTCCTCTCCCCCCCAGCATCTCCTCCTCCTCTCCCCCAGCATCTCCTCCTCCTCTCCCCTAGCATCCCCTCCTCCTCCTCTCCCCCAGCATCACGTCCTCCTCCTCTCCCCCAGCATCTCCTCCTCCTCTTCTCCCCAGCATCTCCGCTTCCTCCTCTCCCCAGCTTCTCCTCCTCCTCTCTCCAGCTTCTCCTCTTCTCTCCCCGCAGCATCTCCTCTTCTCTCCCCCCAGCTTCTCCTCTTCTCTCCCCCCAGCATCTCCTCTTCTCTCCCCGCAGCATCTCCTCTTCTCTCCCCGCAGCATCTCCTCTTCTCTCCCCGCAGCATCTCCTCTTCTCTCCCCCAGATTTTCCTCTTCTCTCCCCTAGGCATCTTCCCCTCACTACCCCAGCATATCCCCCCTCCCCCAGTATATCCCCCTGTCCCTACCAGCACATAAATAATGTTTTTTTGGTGTGGGTGGGAGTTTGAAGTCCTCCCAGGCTCCCTACCTACTTCCCGCTGCTGTAGTGGGCGCGAGGGAGCACTGACTTACGTGCTGTTCCAGCACTGCTCCCTCTGCTGATGCTGCTGGCAAAACAGGAAATTACATCAATCAGGCGGCGGCGCCTGATTGACGTAATTTCATGTCTCCCGGCGGCATCAGTGGAGGGAGCAGTGCTGTAACAGCACGTTATGGGCCACCAGGCAAAGCAGTGCACTGGGGCACTGCCTACACACAACTCATACACATACAGACAGACTGCTGAATACACACTCACACACAGACAGAATGCTGAGTACAGACAGACTGCGGAGTACACACAAACTGCTAAATACATACACACAAAAACACACATTGAGGGGTGCAGTGTATGTGTTTATGTGTACGGGTGCGGAGTGTGTGTGGAGTGCTGTGTATGAGGGGTGCTGTGTGTGTGTGTGAAGGGTGCTGTGTGCGAGAGGGGTGCTGTGTGTGTGTGAGAGGGGTGCTGTGTGTGAGTGTGTGGGGGGTTGCTGGGTGCTCTGTGTGAGAGGAGTGCTGTTTGTGTGGGGTGCTGTGTGTGTGAGGGGGTGTTGTGTGTGTGGGGGGTGCTGTGTTTGAGAGGGGTGCTGTGTGTGTGTGGGGGTGCTGGGTGCTCTGTGTGAGAGGCGTGCTGTGTGTGGGGGGGTGCTGTGTGTGTAAAGGGGTGTTGTGTGTGGGGGGGTCTGGGTGCTCTGTGTGAGAGGGGTGCTGTGTGTAGGGGGGTGCTGTGTGTGTGGGGGTGCTGTGTGGGGGTGCTGGGTGCTTTGTGTTAAAGAGGTGCTGAGTGTGTGTGTGTGTGTGGGGGGGTGCTGTGTGTGTGTGTGGGGAGGTGCTGGGTGCTATGTATGAGAGGGGAGCTGTGTGTGAAAGGGGTGCTGTGTGGGAGCTGTTGGTGGGGAGGGAGGGCTGCAAATATATTATTACAATCTGAATCCCCCCTCCCTTCTGCTTACCTTATGTGAATGAGGGGGGACACATAAATCCCCTGCCACCGCGATGCTGTGTGGAGCGTTGCCATGGTAACACGCGGCAACACTCCACACTGATTGCTGGCGGGAGGACGGGAGAGCTGCTTCTCAGGTCCCTCCCCCTGTCCTCCCGACACGGAAGCAGAGTAGGCGCCTGCCGTTTTGGGCAGGCAGGCAGTGGCGTCACTAGGATTAATTTTTAGGGGAGGCACATGGTGGGCCAGGGACAAAAGTAGGGGGGCACATTTAACCCCGCCCTCACCGCAGTTTGACCCCGCCCCTGCCGCATGGCAAGCCCCTCCCCTGACACAATTTGTTGTTTTTGGTTTTTTTAATAATCCCTGGTGTAGAATTTTCCTCCAAGGATTACTAAAAAACAAACACATTTCCCTTGATACAGTCCATACACACACACACAGACTGCTGAGTCCTTACACACACAGAGACACAGACTGCTGACCATACACACACACACAGACTGCCGAGTCCATACAAACTGCTGAGTCCATACACACACACAGACTGCTGAGTCCATACACACACACACAAACTGCTGAGTCCATACACACATACAGACTGCTGAGTCCATACACACTGCTGAGTCCATACACACACACAGACTGTCGAGGCCATACACACACACACAGACTGCCGAGTCCATACACACACACACAGAGACTGTCGAGTCCATACACACACACAGACTGCCGAGTCCATACACACACACACAGAGACTGTCGAGTCCATACACACACACAGACTGCCGAGTCCATACACACACACACAGACTGCCGAGTCCATACACACACAGACTGCTGAGTCCATACACACATACAGACTGCTGAGTCCATACACACTGCTGAGTCCATACACGCATACAGACTGCTGAGTTCATACACACATACAGACTGCTGAGTCCATACACACACAGACTGCTGAGTCCATACACACACACTGCTGAGTCCATACACACATACAGACTGCTGAGTCCATACACACACACACACACACACACACACACAGACTGCCGAGTCCATACACACACAGAGACTGCCGAGTCTATATACACACACACAGACTGCCGAGTCAATACACACATACAGACTGCTGAGTCTATACACACTGCTGAGTCCATACACATACACAGATTGCTGAGTCCATACACACATACAGACTGCTGAGTCCATACACACACACAGACTGCTGAGTCCATGCACACACACAGACTGCTGAGTCCATAGACACATACAGACTGCTGAGTCCATGCACACACACAGACTGCTGAGTCCATAGACACATACAGACTGCTGAGTCCATACACACATACAGACTGCTGAGTCCATACACACACACAGACTGCTGAGTCCATTCACACATACAGACTGCCGAGTCCATACACACACACACAGACTGCCGAGTCCATACACACATACACACTGCAGAGTCCATACCCACACACTGCTGAGTCCATACACACACACACAAACTGCTGAGTCCATTCACACACACAGACTGCTTAGTCCATACACACATACAGACTGCCGAGTCCATACACACATACAGACTGCTAAGTCCATACACACACACTGCTGAGTCCATACACACAGACTGCTGAGTCCATACACACACAGACTGCTGAGTCCATGCACACACAGACTGCTGAGTCCATGCACACACAGAGACTGCTGAGTCCATACACATACACAGACTGCCGAGTCCATACACACACAGACTGCCGAGTCCATACACACATGCAGACTGCTAAGTCCATACACACACAGACTGCTGAATCTATGCACACACACACACACACACACACACAGACTGCCGAGTCCATACACACACACAGACTGCTGAGTCCATACACACACACACACAGACTGCCGAGTCCATACACACACACATACACACACACAGACTGCCGAGTCCATACACACACACTGCTGAATCCATACACACACACAGTCTGCTGAGTCCATACACACACAGACTGCCGAGTCCATACACACACACATACACACACACAGACTTCCGAGTCCATACACACACACTGCTGAATCCATACACACACACAGACTGCTGAGTCCATACACACACACAGACTGCTGAGTCTATACACACACACAGACTGCTGAGTCCATACACACACAGACTGCCGAGTCCATACACACACACAGACTGCTGAGTCCATACACGCACACACAGACTGCCGAGTCCATACACACACACATACACACACACAGACTGCCGAGTCCATACACACACACTGCTGAATCCATAGACACACACAGACTGCTGAGTCCATACACACACACAGACTGCTGAGTCTATACACACACACAGACTGCTGAGTCTATACACACACACAGACTGCTGAGTCCATACACACACAGACTGCCGAGTCCATACACATACAGACTGCTAAGTCCATTCACACACACTGTTGGGTCCATACACACACAAACTGCTGAATCCACACACACACAGACTGCTGAGTCCATACACACATACAGACTGCTTAGTCCATACACACACACATACACACACACAGACTGCCGAGTCCCGTTACACAGCCTATAAAATAGTAGATCTGTTCCCAAAACCTAAACTGCAACAGAATGTCTAAAATCAGTGTATAAAATCAGTCTCCTCACGCTGCGGCTCCCTCCTCCGCGCTGTCTCCCTGCATAATGCTGGGAGGAAGTGACAGGCTGTCACTTCCGGGAGGAAGTGACAGGCTGTCACTTCCTCACAGCCGGCCGACATTACAGGGGCCCGCTCGCGGTCTTAAAGGACCACGACACCCGACTTGGCCCCTGTTCAGCAGTAATGTTTCCCCGGTGCTATAATCATAGCACCGGGGAAGCATTCCGTGACACCCCCGTTTACACATCTTGGCGCTGCGGCACGCAGTTTGGGAACCGCTGGTGTAGACACAACTCTCTGACTAAAGCACATCTGCACAAGTTCTTTCTATATTTGTACTTGTACTGACAATGTCACCACTGATACCCAACTCACATTAAAGTGATAAAATGTACCTGCCTGATATAGATGCTGTACTGCGAATGTATCTATTGCACATCAAGGATGCATGGTACTGTTGGTGGGAACTTGGTGTTATATAGGTCTACTCAGTAAAGAGAGAATTGCAGGGAATTGAGATGGGAATTTCAAACCTTAGGTCCAAATAGTGCAGATGAATGGGGTGAATTTTCAAGGTAGTAATTGATAGCTGTGCTGCAAAGTGTCCCTGGAAAAAGATTTCAGATGTTGTCAACTATGTAAAATTAAAACTGAGTGTGAGAATGAAAACTGGGATTGACATACTCACTAGTTCCAGTCAACCCAAGAAACTCTTTAAGTAGGATAAGGCTGTGTATGTAAGTTTAAGTGTATTGGACTGGAATGCTCATTAATCCCAGCCAGCCCAGAAGCTACATTTCTGCCTTCCCAAAATTTAATACCTGGGTTTCCTGCTGTCCCAGGGTAAATGGTTCCTTGTTCCAGACTGCGTTAAGGCTATCATGCAACTGCCTATGCTCAGGGCTGGTACAAGGACTTTTGCCTCCCTAGGAGAAAAAATAAATGTTGCCGTCCCATTCGCTCCACAGTGGTCATATAGGTTTAATCCCACTAAATAAAACATTGCCTTACCTTAACAGGTTAAACAAGACTCTAGTGGCTGTCACACCTCCACTACAATGCCATGGAAGTGCATAGCGCTTGCCACTTATGCGCTTCAGGTCCCCAATACTCCTGTATGAGAAACATTGGACTGGACCAGCGTTGCCCCATTAGTGACATTGAGTGAGGTAAGGAGGCAAACAGTGCAGATGGAGTCTTGGTGCTTGATATGTAAGTATTTCCCCCCACACTTAAAAACAAAACAAAAAACAACTAATTTTTATGGTGGGGGAGGGGGAACTTGAATCTATGTAGGGACAGAGACATTATAGTATTTGGAATACAGGTTTAAATTCCTAACACTGTAGTGTTCCATTAAAAGGATTGATTTAAAAAAAATAATAATTGAATGATCCTTTTTGCCAAAAAGCAATCACCTATAGCGATAGATGCATACATACACATATACATACACACAAAAACTTGCACGCATTCACTCATTCACACACACACACAATGGTCCACACAATTACAATCAGTGAACAATGCACACACAAATTCACTGACTCACCCAGAGTGACACACACACTGACTCAAGCAGACATATACTAACTTGTGTAGACCGACATACACACACTTACACTTACCCAAGCATACACACACATACACACACACACTGACTGATGCAGATTGACACACACACACACTGACCCATGCAGACACAGACCCAAGCAGACACACACACAAATTACCAAAGTAGACACCCACACTAATCCAGACACACACATAGACCCAAGCAGATACACACACTGACCCAAGCAAGCACACATACACATACACAATGATCCAGACACACTCACTGACCCATGCAGACACACAAAGAACTGAGCACACACACACACACACACTGATCTAGACATACACACTGACCCAAGCAGCCACACACACTGACCCAAGCACATACACACACACACACACTGACTCAAGCAGACACACAAACTGATCCAAGCAGACACACACAATGACCTAAACACATAGACACATACACACTGATCAAAGCATACACACACACTAATTCAAGCAGACACACACTGATCCAAGCATACACACACACACACTAGTCCTTGCTATTCCCGGAAAGTCAGAAACAGCAGAGATCATGCAACCGTGATCTTATTAAGAAATCACAAGACCGCACCGTTATGCATGCCTACAGTCGGCCTGCCCTCCATCAGCCCGCCCTCTGTCAGCCATCAGCCATTTCATTTCCACACGGTGATAGAGAATGGACACATTCAGGAGCACAGCTCACAATATTGGCCACAGGAGAAATCATTCTTTTACTGCCATTTAGAATGAATTTAGATTAGTGCCCATTGTGGCATCTGTGGAATGCTTTTTGTTGTTTTTTTGTGGTGTTGTGACTGTGTTAAACGTTTGCAGCTGAAAACAAGTTACTTGGGTTGGGCTTCTCATACTTTTTTTTTGTTCCGTTTATTTACAAATAATTTTCTTTCAAAAATAAATAAATATATATTTTTGAGCAAAACATTTAAAAAATGATAATGAAAAAATTACTCATTAAAAAGTTAGTGTTATGGCGCAATTTTTTGATGGGGATTCCACGATGTTGGTATACTATATCAAAGGGTTCCACAGGAAAAAAATATTGGGAACCCCCTGCCCTGGGGGAATATTTTTTCCTTTGATGGTAGATACACATTGTATAAAAGCTGGAATATCCTTTAGACATACTAGTAAATGTTCTACTGTCTCCTATAGCAGGTTGTTACGGTACACCCAGGTATAAAAGGGGTTAATACCGCTGAGGACATTCACCTTCCGAATGGAGAGACAGCTAACGAAAGCTCCAATCAGCCGAACAGGAACCATATGAAATCCTTCACATATCAAACAGCCAAACGAGTAAACTATACGAATCCAATACGAAGGATTCATACATCCCTGAGGAAGTCCAGAAGAGGACGAAACGCATTGGAGTTGTTTATTTTGTTTATATGAACTTTTATTTTATTTTATCTTTGCTGTTGCTGCCTGCAGCTTTTGCTGTGATTTTATTGGCTGATACAAGTGGATGCCACCTTGGTGTGGAGACATGCTGTCTTTGCTTTGAGACATTGTGAGTGCAATATATACAATAAATTGTTATATTTTTATACAATCTGCACTATCTATTTTTCCCTTTTTTTGAGTGGGCAAGACGATTTACTATATATCCAGAATTGCATTGCTGGAGGTTCTTCATACTTCACTAGTTCCCTAATACTAAGAGAGATACACCTGAATTCATCTAAATTTTGTGAGTTTTCTACCACCCCCACCCTCTATATGTGTTAATTGTATTACACTATTTTTATATCTCTCCATATATATATATATCTAAGGTAGAGCACATGAACACTATACAGTTTGTATTTTCCATCATTATCACTTTGTGGTGAATAACACAGTCCTTCCCTTTGGTTTTTTCCTTTTTATTACTATTGCATTTTGAGTGTCTGTAAAGGAACACTTTAAACCTTGGGGATTCTGTGCAATATATAGCACAAAATGCTAACACTTGGGCTTTTATACGAATACCCCCAAGTACGAGACCAAGCTCCGTATTGAGGGTTAAGCAGAGATCTGATTTATTGAGGGCCACCTGCCCAGTATTTATGCAGGTCTCCCACCTAGTGGACACTCCCCTGGGGGACCAGATGGAAGACTGGGACAATATGGATATAGTAGCCAACCACAGTGGCACAAGCATAAACACTCCCCTTTAGCTGAGAACAACCCTCCTCTCTATCCTGGATATAATTGGGAAGTAATCCAATTATCTCCACTGATAGAGGCCAAACTCCATTTTGTACATAATAAAAATACATAAAAATCAATAACTCCAAATTACACGAATAGAATAACCACATTTAGCGTATCCCCAGATAGCTTAGATCTGAGCGCACATTATTACCCAATGGCGCTCAGTTCTTATACACACAGTTCAATCGCCATGGAGCCAAAGTATTTCACATTGTCTTTCAGTATATGAACGGGCTCCATGGGATGGCTATCTGGGGTAAGTCATTTCGTGCAAAAAAGTACCGAACGGACTGGCGTTCGTATGCTGGAAGGCAGAGAAGGGAGGTCGGTGGTTTCAAGGTGTTCGGGAGAAATAGTGTCCGTTTTTAGTTCCAGGAAATCATTGAACACCGCTGATTATTTGTGCGTCCAAGATGGCCGCCGCCATACGAACTACGACCACCCAGCATACCGTTGATAATTAGGAGGTGTCTGCGGTTAACCACAACGTTCTAATGAGGCCACGAGGTTAACCAGCAGCACACTTCCAGGCTGGGTGGCCGGCATGTTCGGCAGTTTGTTTGTGAGTTTAGGAAATAAACGAATGAGGGGTATGGACAGGCAATTAAACGAAAAACAGATGAACCCAGCAGGGTATAGGCACAGTTCCAAGACACAGACCACTGCGCTATTGGTTCCAATACCCCTCCTATGGCTGAGAGAATTGGGTGCCCTGGGGGTTTCTCAATATTTTTGTGTATTTTAGGTAATGTCCACATTACCTGTATTTTAGGGGTTAACTGTTTGACGAATTGGTACTGCTCATTGGTAATATAGAAAGCCTCCAGACCTCTTAGCCTCCAGACAATCACAGTAACAATCTCTAGGTAGGTGGTCAAAGTAACATAAACATGAATGCCAGGACCCCAGGTTTCCCAGCAGAACATTACAGAACATTACAGAGCATAACACTGAACAGAACAGAACAGAGCATAACATTGCTTCCACCAGCCTGCCTTCTTCCAGTAGAAAATCCTGCTGCCATCTCTTCCCCAAGTAAGCGACACACACAAACCCAGCCATCAACCTGATCTTCAACCTGACCTTCTTCCATTGCTCCATGGTCTAGTTCTGATGCTCTTTAGACGCTGGACAAGGCACTCTGACCAGTCTGCAGCTACACAGCCCCATATGTAGCAAACTGTGATGCACTATGTGTTCTGCTACTTTTCTATCATGGCCAGCATTATGTTTTTCAGGAACTTGAACAACTGTAGCTTTTCTGTGTAATCAGACTAGATGGGCTAGCCTTCGCTCCACACATGCATCAATGAGTCTTGGACGCCCATGACCTTGACACTGGTTCACCAGTTGTTCTTTCTTGCACCACTCTTGGTAGGTACTAACCACTTTATACCGGGAACAATCACAAGACCATTCAGATCTTTTCGCTTGACATTTTTCCTGCATCCAACACATGAAATTCAAGAACTGAATGTTCACTTGCTGTCTAATATATCCCACCCCTTGGCAGGTGCCATTGTAACAATATAATCAATATTATTCACATCAGCTGTCAGTGGTCATTAAGGGATCCTATAGTGCCGGGAAAAAAAAGGTTTTCCTGGCACTATAGTATCCTGGAGTTTCCTATGGGGAAAATCTGACACTGGAGGTCAGCATCAGATAATGGACCAAAAGTTAGATAGCCACAGAGGGTAGACTTAGAGCTGCAATGTAAACATTGCAGTTCTCTGGAACTGCAGTGTTTTACATTGCAGCACTAAGTGCAAAAGCAAAAAGATAAGTTCTGCGCTCACTCCCATCACTCCTGGGCGCAGCAATGACTACAGTACACATCAGCCCCAATATATAGTAAAAACCAAAGGAAAAAAAGTTACCTGCGCTCTCTCCTTAATCCCGATGTATATTTAGACAAATGGAGGTCATTTAGTTACTCCAATGGCCATTGGAGGGAATGCCCATCTGCCAACGTCAAGGCAGACCCCCCTAATCAGGTCCTACACTGACCCTCCACACTGCTTCCTTGAGCTTCTGGCAAAGATATCTCTAATGAGACAGAGAAGGGTATTTTTTATATACACCCCTATATACTTATTAACCCTTAATAGGGAACACATGGGATGGGCAGCAGCATTGTAACAAAGCTGTGTGATACAAAAAGTGAATGCACATGTCCAAAAAACTCCTGAGTCTGCAAGGCTCCAGGAAAATTGATACAAGGTCTTCACAAGATGGTACATAATTCCCTCCACAGTACACAGCAACACAGCCCCAGACATGTGCTGGCGCTGCGGAGAGGAGAGGGGTACCTTTCTCCACCTATGGTGGGACTGCACCCTAATCCGAACGTTCTGGGCTAAGATCGCCCAGGTGATCTGGGAAGTAACAGACAAAGAAATGCCACAGACACCAGCTCCCTACCTCCTTCACCACACGACAATGCCCACACCAGCGTACAAACAATCAGTGATTCCTAAACTCCTCAACGCGGTGAAAGCCATCATCCCCATCTACTGGAGACAACCATGCTCCCCGCCAATCAATAGGTGGGTGGAGGAGGTGGAAGGTACAAGGAGGTTCGAGTACTTGAAGGCGACCACGGTACAGGCTAAAGAAAAGCATACAAAACGCTGGTTTTACTGGCTGAGACTCATATCCTTGAACGACTTCGTGCAACACCTAACCGCTACCTGAACAACCAGAGTTTAAGTGAACAGAGACCGAGCAGACACCACCAGTCCACCCCTGGGGCGGGAGGAACTGGGGCGGCGACCGGGGACGCTGTTCACATGAGATTGATGCCCCCCGCCACCACCGTCCCCATCCTTCCCCTCTCTTCATTCTCATCATCCAGCCCGCTCTTTGTTCCCCCCCTTTTTGTCTTTCCCTCTTCTTCTTCTTCTCCTCTCCCCTCTCTGCTCCTTTCTTCTACTCCGGGGACTTCACCCGGAATGAAAACTGATCAAAACTGACTGTAATGAGAAACCCTTACACACATTACTAAATTGACCAGGCATGAGATGAGACCTAGCAAGCATAACCTGCAAGACAGCCATGGAATGCATAGTCAGGGGACACCCCCAAGAACCCACTCCGCATCCGGTATAATGCCGCACCCCCTAAACATAAACATACACACAGTCGCCTAATAGGCGCTCAGACTACACCCTAACCCAACTAGGACAGACAGCGATTCCAACCCGGCCACCAAAAGGCTAGTTGGCCCACCCCACAGTGAGACGCCAAACAATACCCTTGCCCTACCTCAGTTCAACACCTTTTTGAAACCTGTTCCATGTCTGATATCTCCCTACCCACACAAGTACAAAACTACTTATTACAAATGGCGGCCCAGCAGGAGTAACCAGACTAACAGTCCAACCACAACAACCATGGTTTAGGAATATACTATGCCTCTGGGCAGGCAAATTTCAAGGTACCAATAATATACCAATGGAGAACGCAGTGTGGGAACCCTGGACCACGCATCATGCCAAAATACCTGCTCTAACACCATGGTAGGAATGGTAACCTAAAACTCCTTGCACCGCTTACAACATAACCCCTGCGTGGGAAACCTGTTTGTCTTGTTGATCATTATGTTATGAACGATAACGCATACATAGCCTCAGCGCAGGCAAACATCATTACATCAGTGCTCTGCCATTGCTGTTCAATATATTGTTACTTGTATATGCACTACATCCCCTGCGAGGGAAAACAGTTCCCAATATTGTCTAAATAAAAACAGATTCAACACAAAAAGTGAATACAAATACAAAAAGATAAGCCCTGCGCTTACTCCCATCACTTTGTTGCAGGGCTATTTGCCAGCGTGTGAGACTTTTCCCAAGTCTTCCTCCCAAGCTAGCATGTATGGCAGTTTGTCCTGCACACCTAGTTCCATAAGGAAAGTCGTTTTATCGTATGCAGTACTTTTAGGCAGCATCTACCAAACACAGGAAGCCGTGAGATGTCAACTTGAGTTATTTGTTTAGACTGCAAGATATTTTAGAATCTTAAGTAGTTCTCTGTATGTGATATAAAACTCTGTCTGCAGTTGTGAGAATTGCTTAATAGCAGTATTGTCACAGAGGTCATGGATCTTACAAATGACACTCTGAATCCATATCTACAAATGAAGGCTGTACGATACTGTCGTCAGCTATTGGAATGGGGCTATAGCTAGAAGCATCTTGGAATTTATGAATCCATATATTCCAACTTTTCAGTATAAATTTGTGGAGGACAGTTTACAGCCTTGAATTAATGCTAGAGGCAGGAAGGACCAAAGTAAATGCTCTAGCTTGTGTAGATTAAGATGTGAATTTTCAAGGGAGAGCCAGATTGGCTTTACCCTACCTGTTAAGACGCGCATGCCCAGTGACAGGATTGAAGCCCTACATTAGGTGCGAATGCCGGGAATACCTAATCCTCCTTTATGGTGAAGTAACCATAATAAGCGGTATGGAACCCTTGTGCGGTTTCCTCTTCCATATATGAGCGTTTATGAGGGAATGAAATTTTGTTCAATAAAATGCTCATTAGTGCTATAGACATAGTTCTAAGAGGAATACAATATGCGAAAGAGCCATAATTTTTTTATTCCATTTCAATTATTACATATACAATTTTGACAAGCAATATTTTCAAATAAATATTTCCTGTATATAGTAACAAGACAAACATTTACGCAGAACCTATTACTTTCATACAACCATTCTTTCTGGTGCAAGGGGTACTCTCAAGAAGGTCTCAGTCCTTTGGATGCAAAGGGCTAAAACATTAGACATGTGCAATTTGTTTCGGGCCGAATATGAATTCGGAAGAATTTCGGGCAATTCGGACATTCGGGTACTTCCGAATGTCCGAATAGCAGAAGTGCCGAATTGCCGAAGTGCCGAATTACCGAGGTTCCGAAATTACCAAATTTCCGAAGTGGCGAAGTTGGCGAAGTGCCGAATTGCCGAAGTTCCGAATTGCCGAAGTTCTGAAGCACAGTGTTGCCTAAGTACTAATATACTTACCCAGTGGAAGAAGAAGAATGTTACACTGTATACAATTTTAAATAAAAAGTATACAAACATAGCCAGGATTCAGCTGTAAGCATTTGCAACACTTACAACAATCAAGTAACATACATTCATATAAAATGTAAGTTACTTGGGCAGTCAGTGTAATGACAGGAATGAATATCGTATATACTCGAGTATAAGTCGAGTTTTTCAGCACATTTTTTGTGCTGAAAAACCCCAACTCGACTTATACTCGAGTCAATGTCTGTATTATGGCAACTTACATTGCCATAATACAGACAAGGACCGCCGGGCTTGTAATGATTACAGAGCTTGTAATCCTGTTAGGGCCTGGCAGAGAGCTGTTACTTACCTTTCCTGCAGCTCCTGTCAGCTCCCTTCTCTCTCCTCCGGTCCGGTCAGCTCCCTTCTCCTCCACTGCAAGTCTCGCGAGAGCCGCGGGGTCAGAGCGTTGCCTCCTACACAGCCCATCCACTGGACCACCAGGGAATGGTCCCTGGCCATGTATCAGGCAGGGAGGGGGGACAAAAATAAATAAATACAAATTTAAATAATAATAATAAAATTAAATATTAATACTATTACAAAAATAATAATAATATAAAAAAAATATTTATAATAAAACAATAAAAAATAATATTAAAATAATAATAATTAAAAAAAGTAATGAAAATGCCCACCCCCCACAAAGGCTCTGCATCACATATAGTGATGTCGCAAACATAAAATTTTCGGTTTGCTAACGGCGAACGCGAACTTACGCAAATGTTTGCGAACGGGCGAACCGGGCGAACCGCCATAGACTTCAATTGGCAGGCGAATTTTAAAACCCACAATGACTCTTTCTGGCCACAATAGTGATGGAAAAGTTGTTTCAAGGGGACTAACACCTGGACTGTGGCATGCTGCAGGGGGATCCATGGCAAAACTCCCATGGAAAATTACATTTTAATCTGGGTTTAATCCATAAAGGGCATAAATCACCTTACATTCCTAAATTGTTTGGAATAACGTGCTTTAAAACATCAGGTATGATGTTGTATCGATCAGGTAGTGTAAGGGTTACGCCCGCTTCACAGTGACAGACCAAACTCCCTGTTTAACGCACCGCAAACAACCGCAAACAGTCCATTTGCACAACCGCAATCTCCCCGTTTGCACAATGTTGGATACAAGCTAGCCATGTCCCGTTCCTTGTCCTCACTGATGTCATTGAAGGTCTCTCTTCCTCCACCCAGGAAGCGGGAGATGGAAAAAGATGTTTGGTCGGTCCTCCTACTTCAAATTTGGGGCACTGCACGTGCAATCTAATGTGCCACCAGATAGGAGTGGTGTGTTAAGTACTCCCCCTCATCAGGCCTTTTTTAGTCGAATGTATCGCCCACAGTCAGTCCCTTCGGGATCCATCCCTCATTCATCTTAATAAAGGTGAGGTAATCTAGACTTTTTTGACCTAGGCGACTTCTCTTCTCAGTGACAATACCTCCTGCTGCACTGAAGGTCCTTTCTGACAGGACACTTGAAGCGGGGCAGGCCAGAAGTTCTATCGCAAATTGGGATAGCGCAGGCCACAGGTCAAGCCTGCACACCCAGTAGTCAAGGGGTTAATCGCTCCTCAGAGTGTCGATATCTGCAGTTAAGGTGAGGTAGTCTGCTACCTGTCGGTCGAGTCGTTCTCTAATGGTGTGGCGATGCGTAGGACTTAAAAAGCTCTGCATGTCCTCCATCAACAACACGTCTGTAAAGCGTCCTGTCCTTGCCGGCGTGGTCGTGGGAGGAGGAGGAGGATTACTTTCACCTCTTCCCCTTTTAGATTCACGTTGTACTGTGACATCACCCTTATACGCTGTGTAAAGCATACTTTTTAATTGATTTTGGAACTGCTGCATCCTTTCCGACTTGCCGTAATTCGGTAACATTTCAGGCACTCTCTGCTTATACCGGGGGTCTAGTAGTGTGGACACCCAGTACAGGTCGTTCTCCTTCAGCCTTTTTATACGAGGGTCCCTCAACAGGCACGACAGCATGAAAGACCCCATTTGCTACTCATGTCCTGTTCCTCGTCCTCAGTGATCTCTCTGAAGGTATGTTCTTCCCCCCAGCCACGTACAACACCACGGGTACCAGATAGGTGACAATAACCCCCTGGGATGCATGTTGTGGTTGGTCTTCCTCCTCCTCCTCAAAGCCACATTCCTCCTCTGACTCCTCTTCCTCACAATCCTCTTCCAGCGTTGCCGCAGTTCCAGCAAGCGATGCTGATAAGGCTGTTTCTGGTGGTGATGGTGACCACAACTCTCCCTCTTCACGCTCATCTACGGCCTGATCCACCACTCTTCGCAGGGCACGCTCCAGGAAGAAAACAAATGGTATGATGTCGCTGATGGTGCCTTCGGTGCGACTGACTAGGTTTGTCACCTCCTCAAAAGGACGCATGAGCCTACAGGCATTGCGCATGAGCGTCCAGTAACGTGGCAAAAAAATTCCCAGCTCCGCAGAGGCTGTCCTAGCACCCCGGTCATACAAATACTCGTTAACGGCTTTTTCTTTTTGGAGCAGGCGGTCGAAAATTAGGAGTGTTGAATTCCAACGTGTCGGGCTGTCGCAAATCAAGCGCCTCACTGGCATGTTGTTTCGCCACTGGATATCGGAAAAGTGCGCCATGGCCGTGTAGGAACGCATGAAATGGCCACACACCTTCCTGGCCTGCTTAAGGACGTCTTGTAAGCCTGGGTACTTATGCACAAAGCGTTGTACGATCAGATTACACACATGTGCCATGCACGGCACATGTGTCAATTTGCCCAAATGCAATGCCGCCAACAAATTTCTTCCGTTGTCACAAACCACTTTTCCGATCTCCAGTTGGTGCGGAGTCAGCCACTGATCCACCTGTGCGTTCAGGGCGGACAGGAGTGCTGGTCCGGTGTGTCAACCCTAAGACGGCGTGACACTGCCGTATCCGGGATGTGGAACAGTACCTGGGAGCTGGGGGGTTGCCGTTGATGTGGAGCAAGACGCAGCAGCAGAAGAGCACTCAGCCGAGGAGGTTATGGAAGAGGATGGAGTAGTAGGAGTAGAGGAGGTGGCAGCAGGCCTGCCTGCAAGTCGTGGCGGTGTCACCAACTCCTCTGCAGAGCCACACATTCCATGCTTGGCAGCCGTCAGCAGGTTTACCCAATGCGCAGTGTAGGTGATATACCTGCCCTGACCATGCTTTGCAGACCAGGTATCAGTGGTTGGAAATTGACTGATCCTCCACTAGGGCAAGACATTTTAAACCAAAAAGAGGCCACAGGCACTAAGCACTGTAGCATATATGTATGGTGGCAATAGAGGGTTAATAAGTAGAGTTGAGCAGACACTTGGGTGTTCGGGTTCGCCGAGTTCGGCTGAACTTCGGCAAAGTGCGAGTTCGGGCTCGAACTTGACCCGAACCCCGAACCCCATTGAAGTCAATGGGGACCCGAACTTTTGGGCACTAAAATGCCTCTTAAAAAGTCCTGGAAAGGGCTAGAGGGCTGCAAAGCGAAGTGAAATGGGGGTAAGAGTAGGACAAGTGCCCTGCACTTTTTTTTTTTTTTAAATTGGAGTAGCCCCCAAAATATTGGGACATATATAAAAAGAAACATTTGCGGCCTGCGGTGCATTTCTTGCAGTCCAATAACGCCATCAGGTTTTTAAAACTGTCCGTCTCCACCAGACGGAATGACAGCATTTCAAAGACCAGGAATTTTGAAATGCTGGCATTCAGGGCCAGGGATCGCGGGTGGGTAGGGGGGTACTTCCTCTTTCTCTCCAGTGTTTGGGAGATGGACAGCTGAACGCTTCCATGGGACAGTGTGGAGATGCTGGACAATTGTTTATCTGGCTTGCTGGTGCAGGAACCCACCCTCCGAGCCATTTGTAAATGACTGGCCTGATAACCGTTGAAATGACCCCTCTTCCTCCTCCTCTTCCTCCTGTGCCAAATCCTCTTTCATCATCGACCAAAGTGTTTTTTCAAGGAGACATAGAAGCAGGATAGTAAGGCTGAGAATGGCGTCATCGGCACTGGCCATGCTAGTGGAGTACTCGAAACAGCGCAACATGGCACACAGGTCTAGCATGGAGGCCCACTCATTGGTGAAACTCCACTATCGCCTGCTGCGGCTCGCACAGTCTCTCCAGCATGTGCAAGGTGGAGTTCCACCTTGTGGGCACATCGCATATGAGGCAGTGAGAGGGAAGGCCGAGCAGCAGCAGGGTGAGAACGCCGAAAGCGCGTATAGACGGCCCGCACTTTCTGCAGCAGTTCTGATATATCTGGGTAGTTTTCCAGGAATTTCTGCACCGCCAAATTCAGCACATGCGCCAGGCAAGGGATGTGAGTCAAACTGGCTAGGCCCAGAGCTGCTACGAGATTTCGCCCCTTATCGCACACCACCATGCCGGGCTTGAGGCTCAGGGGCAACAACCACTCATTGGTCTGTTGTTCCATGCTTGTTCACAGCTCCTGCGCGGTGTGGGGTTTTTCCCCCAAACATATGAATTTTAAAACAGCCTGTTGTTGTTTCCCCCTGGCTGTGCTGAAGTTGGTGGTGAAGGTGTTATGCTGACTGGATGAGGAGGTGGTAGAGGAAGAGGAAGCGGAGTAGTAGGAGGAGGCAACAGGAGGCAAAGCTGTGTATCCAAATAAAAAATGTCAAACGTTGTATCCTGGAACTGTGTCCCATCCGGTTACTGGGGAAATGTGTCTGACCTATTCTAATCAAAGGGGATAAGCATCGGTTACCCAAGTCCCGCTTCAATTGGTGGCAAGCGGCGGGATCCCATGTCCTTGCCAACAGACCCATGGACTACAGTGCTCTAAAGTGACCTACACTGCAGGACTTGTGTGGAGCCAGAGGAATAACGCCTGGTGGGCGTAACAAGGCCAAATTGACTGCTGCGCTCATGGAGGACGACCAGGCACGCAGTGAGGCAACAAACCCCAGCCAGGGGCCAGGGATGAGGAGGAAGTGTTCAAGGAGGTGGACCGGCACCTGGTAAATTACCGAGAGCCACCATCAGAGGAGATCATCAACAGGAGCTTTTTGGAGGTGCAAGCCTACGTCCTTGCCAATAGACAGAGGGCGACCTCCATTAACCCAGATGAAGGAAGAAGGGAGCAGAGGGTGCCGGGAAGCACAACCACCCTGGCCCACAAGCTACCATACAATGCCTTCAAAGAGTTCAAGGAAGCAGAAGAAGGCATCAATGACTTTTTACAAGACTTTGAACGCCAGTGCCAACTCCAGGACGTGCATCCCAGCAACTGGGTCACCAGCAATCCCACCGAAAGTTTAGGGAGACCCGGAAAGGGGAGAAGGACTCCCATGCGGAGTGGGCATGCTGCATCACAAGGGCCACCCAGAACTGGCTCAACTCCCATCAAGCCAAGTTCCCGGAGGAGATCACCCAACTCGTCTTGCTAGAGCACTTTTACAATGGGCTCCCCAACGACACGGCTGGCCAGCCCCAGACCCATGAAGTATTGGTATGAGCTGCTGAAGCTAGCTCACGATATCCCCTTGGCAGGGCATTTGGGCAGGAGCCGGACAGTGTCTCGGCTCACCCAAAGCTTCTTCTGGCCAGGCATCTCTCAGGATCTGAGGCAGTACTGCCAGATGTCTGCCAGAGAGTGGGGAAGAGAAGGGACTGGCACAAGGCCCCCCTCCATCCCCTACCTATTAGTGAAGATCCATTCGGCAGAGTAGCTGTCGACATTATAGGTCCCCTAGCCAAGCCTAGTCCCTCTGGTAAGAAGTACATTCTGACTATCGTGGACTACACGACTCGGTACCTTGAGCAGTATTTAGGCAGAGACTGTGGCTGAAGCCTTGATGCAAGTTTTCTACCGGATGGGTTTTCCCCGGGAGATTCTCTCAGACCAGGGCACCCGGTTTACTGCCGAAATGACCCACCAACTGTGGAGATTGTGACAAACTCTACCTCTGCCTTGGGGTATGTGCAGGTGTCACCATGTGTACACATAATATTAATCATTTGTCTTATATCACATTTTTCTGGCTGGAGCAGAACACTTTTCAAAGTAGCTTCACTCCCTGAATCAATTAGTGCTAGTACACAATTCCCTTCCACCATCACCACTTTTTTTTTTTATTTTTTTTTTTTTTTTTTTAATTCTTTATTTTTGTTGTGCACATATATATCACAGGCAGGTAAGAGGTGCCCCAAAAGCAGTCCTCCAACATATCCCACGCTTAACATGCGGGGCACTAGATGAACAGGCACATTTTATAATATAATATTAAGAAATAGAGACAGTCTCTTGTGTAGGTAGCTAGGTAGTTAATTCAAGTTAAATCATTGCGGTGACTATGCTTTTGATATCTAAACGTTAGTTACATCGCTTTAGTGCTATTAGTGAACAATTCCGTTACACAACGTATTTTGCTTGAGTAGAGTAACGCATTATGAGTAGGCATTAAGCATGCATCGATTAGCAGTAGGATACAGTTAGTTACTATGCTGTAAATCACTAAACAATGCTGGCACATAAGATATGTCATGAAAGAAAAGAAAGAGAAAAAAAAAGAAATTATAACATACAACAAAGCCTTGTTAGTAAGCAATTTGGTCACAGTTTAAGAAAAAATATGCTTAACAATAGTATGCTCCACTGTCTGAAGTACAAGGCTCTATATTAGTAGATGAACAAGTGTAGACTGCACACTGAGCAATACATTTGAGATCCTTATATAGGTTGAAGTGGCTTAAACAATATGCTAGACAATTCCTGACACCCAATCTGCACTAATTAGAGTATAAGAAGTTAAGTGTGCTAGTGAGTTAAGCAGGCTAGTGCAGGGGTGTTAAGTGAGCTAGTCACAGGTTAAGCATGCTGTGTAAAATTTGTAACATGCCTGACCAATGCCAGATGAGATTTACAGTTATGTTATCTATCTGTTGCGAAATCTCTTATCCTCTAACTGCCATAATTAACTGATTGATTCTCAAGTATCTTATTGAATACAGTACTGTAAAAAACCATCGGGGTTTACACAATAAGAAAGAAAAACAAAAACTATCTGTCGTAAACTCAAAACTGATTTCCAAAACGTAGGCAAAAATATCAAGGTGTGACTTGAGCTGGAGAATATTTTCACAACTATATGGTCCTGAATATTACAATTTGGCTTTCAACTCGCTATACACAGTTTAGCAAATAAACCCCCTTTTCTGTACTGCTCTACTTCTTTTCTAAAGGGAGCGATAGTGTAACACCTCATATTTCCTTGTCTTTGGACCGCTAACTACTTATAAAACGGGCAAAGGAAGATGCACCCTATTTGCAACCTCATCTTACATACAAAGGCACTTAAAGTAAAGCGGGCAGACTAAGGAGCGTTAAATTCACAGTTACCGTAGTCACATTAAAAATCAGGGCAATAATCAGAACTGAAAATAAAAATGAAGTGCAGTGCAGTCCCATCCTTGAATTTCAGGTTGATATGAAATCGGCGGGGACCCATGAGGGTGCCATCCGGCTGAACGGGTCGACTCCTTTCCTCAGCCGATGCCCTGTCTCTGGGGCGGTCGTTGGTCCTGTTGGAGCCGACAGGTTTCCAGCTGCGATCTGCTGTGTGTGGGAGTGTAAGGCTGTTCTGCCGCTGGGTGCCGGTCGTTGGATGCTAGGACCGCAAAGTGATAGGGAGGTAGGGTCCTGTTCTGTGGCTTGAGGTCGTGAGTGTCGACGTTTGAGGAGCCCGGCACCGTTTCCCGCCTTTTTGGATGTCGACTCCATTCCAGACTGGATGCTACTCTGGATTTGTGAGGGGGATTCATCTGCAGGTTGCGCCGGATAGCTGGGCGGATCCAGGCTGCCACCTCTCTCATTGCCAGCCTGTAAAGCTGTCTCTGGGCCTTGAGCTTTGCCCATAGGTAGGTGCGCAGTCGGTCGATGTACTCCAGTGCGTGCTTGGGTGGTTTAGTGAGTGTTTGTTTGTTCCTAAGCTGCTTCTGAGCCGCCATCTTGGCTGGGCCCTGTAGGTCTCGCTTGGTTGAGGGTCTTGTCGTCGTCCCTGCTGCCATTTTGGCTGGGCCCAGTAGTTCTCGTGTGGTCGACAGCTTATTCATCCCCATGTGGGGTCTGCTAGTGTGCTTGTCGCTTGGTCGGTCGCTTGTGCCGGGATATCCCTCACCGGCAAGGGGGGGGTGATCGGGGTCTTAAGCGTTACAGTCAATTCCCGCTGGCCCGTCGGCGGGGAGGTCGGCCGCCTCTCCCACGCCAGTGCGCACAGGTAGGCCGCAAATCAGCGTCTGCTTCAGAGTGCCTCTCTGAGTCCGGTGGTCCGGCCAGGTAAGTCCCCGGGTGCCACCGCTGCTCTGCTGTGCCAGATTTGAGGGCTCGGTGTGAGTTAGAGATTAAAAGTCACTTGTTAGCAGGGTTTTCTCCCAGAGCTCCTGTTCAGTGCGACCAGTCTGCTCAGCGGTCAGGCCCCGCCCCCCACCATCACCACTTTTAACTGTGCTGTAACACCACCACCAGTCACCATACACATCTTTAAGCAAGTCAATACAATCCTATGCAGAGCCCTTAATACTATGTCACATTGTATTGTCTCTTCACTCTCAGGACAGTTATATGTAATATGTCCTTGCATGTGGCAGTTGAAGCATCTGAGTTTTTTCTCAGTCTGGTCTCGTAGCCATAATGGGACTTTTGGGTACATTCTACCATCATATTTATATTGTCCCAGGCTCAGTATCAGGTTTTGTCCTTTCTTTCCAGTTTCCCCGCTTATTTGGTTGCGAGCGGATCTAGGCTGAGGATCAATACTGTGTGGCTCCTTAGCAGCCAAGTTCCTCTCAATCATCAGCTGCTTCCACATCCACAGCAGCTTCTGGTTTGACACACTCTCAATGTCCAAGTTACTTTTAAACGCAAACTTTACAAAGGTTTTGCGTGTAACTGACTTTTCTATATCACTTATACGTCCAATTCTTTCATGAGACGAATTTGCTGGGTGCTCAACCTCTTCAAGACCTGGTTCTATCACCAGCTCATCCTCCACTGGAACAGGTCCCTCCATGAAGGGCTTCACAACATCCTCCATCTGTTCTGTGAATCACTGGGAACCTTCCTTGCTTTCTACAGTTAATGCTACAGGTGTCACCTCTATATCCTTAGGGGGTTTGCCAGGGAGGCTGTCTAGAGCAACCTCCTCCTGCATGAATGCAGCCTTTGATCTCAGCTCCATCCCATCATACTTGGCCTGGCCTGGCCTGGAGCGCTGTTCTTGTGCCGTAGGCCCAGACTCCCGGCTTAGCTCATCTTTCCTTTGCCTGGTTTCCTCCCCAGGGTTATCCTCTGCTTGCTCAGCCTTAAGTGGCCACCTCTCAATGTCAACAATGCTTTCCTCTGGGCTGTCTGGCGGTCTCCCTGCTCCCTTGGGGGTGTCCAGAGATGCAGTCATGGCCTCTCGCTGGGTCAGGACAGCCCCAGTCTCAAACAGCCGGTCAGGCATTCCGAGTCCCACCTTTAATCCCATGACTGTGTTCCCAGAATCTGGCAGCTGTTCCAGGTAGTCAGTGCGCCCAGGCCTTATAGCAGTAGTCTTTGCCAGCAGTTCCAGTTCTACGGCTCCCGAACAATCATTTAACATCTTTGTAGCAATACCAGGTGTCTCTGAAATATTTAATTCTGCTATGCCAATGTCACCTACTTTGTAACTTTCGCCTTGGTCTGGCTTAGCTGCGGACGTGCCCATCTTATCATCACAGTTTGGTTCTGTAACTGTCACTCTCTCTTGACTTAGATCAGAAGCAGCTACTTTGCCTTTCTTATTTTGACTTCGTTTTGCCACTACTTCTCTGCCTTGCTTTTCTCTGCCAAACTGTCCAACAGCTGGTTGCAATTTTTGGGTAGCCTCTGCTACTAAACAGTGCACAGCATTTTTTAGCTCAACTGGGGTGCTTTGCTTCTCTCTATTAAGCTCAGCTCCTTCGCTGTTGTCTTCTCTGACTCCCCAAGTCAGTCTGCTTTTCATGCCTTTAACTTGTTCACTTGGGTGAACATCAGCGGCTTCTGCTTCATTTCTCTTTCCCTGGCTGTATCCACTAGCTTCACTTACACCTTCCGGGTGGTTTTTGCTTACGACCAACACTTGGCCTTGCGTACATTTATTTCTCATCTTTGTAGTTTTCTTTAGGATGTTTCTGCATGCTTTAGTCTTATCACCTTTACATGGTGTATTTTTACTTGTCTCATTCTTTATAGCACAAACCGACTTTACACTGCTGGCCTCAGTCACAGTCTTTCTTTCTCCTTTTGTTGCCTTGGGAAGATTTATCAGTACCTTTCTGTTTCCAAATGTCTTTCCAGCTTTCTCTTGAAACATGCAAGATTCAGTTTCTGAGCTTGAAAATGTTTTTGTTTCCAACTCTTTTTCTAAGACTTCATCTGTTGTGATGTCACTCAGAGCAAGTTTGAGGCTTTCACGTGAAGCTGCAATGTTTTGATTTTCATATAAACACTTGCCAACTTCAGTAATCAGTTTGTCTTGTTCTCCCTTCTGATTCTACTGCCCTTTCTTACTTTGGCGCATGTCATCAGTGTCACCATCACTGCCTCTTGACAATTCTGCATTTATCATTTAGCTTTGCTGGGCTCTTTACTAACTTTATTTCTTTTTCGTCCCTGGAGGATCCAGCTGGCTTTTCACCCTCTTCCACCTTATCACTACTTTCAGGCTCAGTTATATCCTTCTTGCCTTCTAATTCCGGTTCTCTCTCTTCTGCGTGTTTCTGTCAGGGTACCTGTTGTCTCTACCTCAGAGGAGGTGAGACACTTAGACGTTCATCCTCTCAGAGGGGTTGACTCACTCGTTCCTCGCAGTTCTCTCGGCCGTTTACACGCCGGCCGCGAGGGATCCGCTTCCTTTTATGACGCGGCGCTCAGTAGCCGACGTCATGACGACAATCCGTTCCGACCTGTCAATCAAGTCCCGAGCACGAATCAGGACTCGTCGGGGGCGTGATTACCTATCTAGAACCAGGGTATAAAGTAGGGCTTTCTGCATTTGTTCATTGCCCTGTAGTGGTTCTAGCTTGTCTAGTCACTCAGTGCTCTTGTTATCTATTTGTCTCTTTGGTTTTGACCCGGCTTGTTTGTTCTACCCTGCTTACTTCTATTACCCTTTGACTCGGCTTGTCTCTCGCTTATCTGCTCTCTCGTTCCCTCGACCTCGGCTTGTCTCTAGACCATTCTTTGCTTACTCCTTACGTTAGTCCGGCCATTCTAAGGTCCGGTATACGTACCTACCCCCTGTTTGTACTTTGCGTGTTGGATCCCTGTCCCGATCCTGACAGTTTCTCAACATCACGCTTTGCTGCCTCAATGATTTTCAGTTTGCGAAAGACTTCTTCTACTGCCTCTGTCATCTTACGCAGGATGTCAGTAGCTTGGTTACTGGGTCCCTTGTCCCCATGCTCCCTGCAGGGGGCAATCTGCAAAACCTCAGTAAGGGCAGCTCTATGCTCCTGCTGAGCCTCCCTCAGGTTCTTAACCTGTGCAGCCAGGAAATAGTTGGTGTCTTGTTGTATAGCAGTGGCCTCTTGTTGTACAGCGGTTGCCTGTACCAGAGCCTTCAGCAGGTCCTCCATTATAGCACCAAGCAGGTAACAGTCTTAAAGGTACAGTGCTACTTATTTGATTAGCAGGTCTGCCAAAATAAAAGTCCTCAAGCAGACTACCAGATGACTGGCACACCCACAGACCCTCAATGTGCTACTGTGCCTGCATCCTCCACCATATTGTTATCCTTGTCAGCAGGTAGCACGGTCCTCTAGGGTAAACAACAGGCACAGTCCTTTGGTTTTCATATAATCCAGGCAACTTTATTGGCATAAAGTCCACACAGCAACACAACTAAAACATAAATATAACAGGTTTCCCCTTTAAACAAAAACCTAGCTCGTCTGAGCACTGACTCACTTTTAATATCCCTCTCTATCAGGGTTAAACTAACAAAAACATATCACACCAACCTTATTAGATAGCAACACTCTGCTAGCTAGCCTGTTGCTTTTCTTTCTCCACTCCCAGTGCTCCAAGCCAGCCTTGACTGCTTCCTCCTGCACTCCCAGTGCTCCAAGCCAGCCTTGACTGCTTCCTCCTGCACTCCCAGTGCTCCAAGCCAGCCTTGACTGCTTCCTTTCTGCACTCCTAGTGCTTAGTATCCTTGACTCTCTCACTGGATAGAACAGCCTCTCTCCTACCTGCTTCCTGGGAGGAAGCCAGCAATCCCCCCGGTACCTGCCTAGCAGGGAGTGGTTTATTCCCACTGCTACAGCTGATTATCTGCAGCTGAGCAGTGGGTTGGAGACAGTCCAAAAAACCCTGGCCTGGATCTCCCAAGAAAACCACTAAACTGTGGAGTGGGGAATTGGCCCACCCTTCTCTCCAAATGCTCCACCCCAGGGGCCCATAACTAAACATAGCTTTGTGTTGTGCAACACACAAACTACACATACTTCCCCTGAGGTTAAAAGGCATCTCTGCCTTCACTTTATCACAACCGCCACATTCACCGCCTCCTCAACCTATGGGTCACTTAGTATAAACTATGTACACAATAGCAGAGGCTTGTGAAGGCCTTTTCTCCATGCATCAGGAGTTGAGCTCAGTTTGAACAATGAAAGAGAATACCCTCTCTCAAATGGATAATTATGTTGATCCTCCTGACAGCCATGCTTTAGATTTTGATTTATGTTCTTCCAAAGCTAAAATCAAAGATTCCATCTTGTGGTATTTTATGGCTCATCTGTATTTTTTTTTAGGTTTTTTATGTTATTTTATTATTATTATGATATTTATAGAGCGCCGTCAAATTCTGCAGCGCTTTACAATGGGTGGACGAACAGACATGTAGTTGTAACCAGACAAGTTGGACACACAGGAACAGAGGGGTTGAGGGCCCTGCTCAATGAGCTTACATGCTAGAGGGAGTGGGTAAAATGACACAAAAAAGTAAGGATAGTATTAGACTAGTGACAGTTGCAGAAGAGGAATCAGTTGGGAGCGATTAACAGTTTAATTGATTCGCTTTTATGAAGTGGGTTTTTAACGATTTTTTGAAGGAGTGGAAACTGGGTGAGCATCTAACGGAGGAGGGAAGCGAGTTCCACAGGAACGGTGCAGCCCTCGAGAAATCTTGAAGGCGAGCATCAGAGGTGGGAGTACGGACAGAAGATAGACGTAAGTCTTCAGAAGATCGTAAGGGCCTAGATGGGACATACTTGTGTATAAGTGAGGATAGATAGGTTGGAGCAGCATTATGTAGAGATTTGAAAGTGATTTCTCTATCCACATTTGTTTGCAGGGCACTTGTCCTACTCTTACCCCCATTTTACTTCCTTTTGCAGCTCTCTAGCCCTTTCCAGGAGTTATTTAGAGACATTTTTGTGGCCAAAAGTTCGGGTCCCTATTGACTTCAATGGGGTTCGTGTTCGGGATCAAGTTCAGGGTCAAGTTCGAGCCCGAACCCGGACTTTTTTTCAAAGGTGTCCGCTCAACTCTAGCTGGGATTAAAAACTACCATAGATGTTCTATTTCTGCCAGTACTTACTGGGGAGGGGTTCTCATAAACTGAGCAACACAGCCTTGTTTTATTTGAAATTATCACAGAGACTATAAGAACTAAGACAACAACAAAAAAAATCTGTATCAAATATTTAAATTAAAAAACAAAATTGCAAATCAACTATGTTTAAATAGAACAAATAAGAAAAAACAGAACTATAATTCCTGGAAAACCAGGAAGAATAGATGGGTGGATTGGCGCTATTGGTGAGAGATGCAACTACTCCCAAGTGCTACAGAATCACCAAAAAGCACAATGAACATACATAAAAAACAGCAATACAAATTTAGGGAGGTGCAAAAGAAGATAAATAATGAACAAGTGTATACTTATATTTAGGTGAATCTTTGTTTCAACCTAAAATTAAAGAAAAATGCATAGCATAATACTGTAACACTTGAAGATAGAGTAAATCGGAGGTAATGGGTCACTCACGATCTGCAGAGCCTTGGAAATCAGGCTCTAGCTGTAGAAGCATGTGAATAATAAGCTTATTCAAGCTGTCTCCACTGGTATCTGGTAATAAGGCACCTTTCCCACACCATAAGAAACCACAGCGGAATAAAATAAAATAGAAACGTTTTTACTTGTTAAAAATGATAAGAATAAAGGCACAACACGTTTCAATCGTAACAGGCCTTCCTTAGGTGCATAATCTATAAACTACATTTCATTCTGATTTATACATATAAATTGATTAGACAATCACAAACACATGTTAATTAGAGGACCATATATGGTCCTTCCGACTTGCCTCCGCCATATTGGGAAGGTCAGATTTTTCATTTCTCAAACGATCTCCTAAAATACACATTTATCTAGCATTATAAACATAATTAAACATCATATAGCACATAGACTTTCATATCAATATTGTGTGTTTACTCAGATTTCCCATTTATCCTCTGGCTTTTTTTCGGCTTATTTTCTCCGTCCGGGATTCCAAGATGTCGGGTACCTTCTGGTTATTCTGACGTCATGACGCCGACGTGATTCGTCCCGGCATTTAGACACATCATGTGATCGGAAGGTTCTTCGTTTCACATTATTAGATGAGGGAAAAGGAAGTCCTCTATAGAGAAAAGTGCCATTTTGGAATCTGGCATAAAGTCCACTTAATATTCATTTTACAGAGGGAAACTGATGAATAAAAAAAGTATCAAATATTTGGTAATCAAAAGGTGACTACATAAAACTGAATTTCATACACAAAACATCCCACCATAAGGAGAAGTTAAATAGAATATATACATTTAAAATTCATATAAATAAACATATAAAATAAATTAAATTGTATGGAAAAATTAAATTAAATGAGAGCTGCCATTTCGAAGTCCAAGTTGAGTCCACCCGGAGACAAAGTCTCCAAATTGAAAATCCATCTCATTTCACAGCGATTTAGGGCGGACTCAACATGGCCTCCTCTCCAGTGGCAGTTGTTTTGTTGAATAGCATGAAAAGTGAGCCCAGTAGGGTCTCCTCCATGAACATTAAGAAAATGAGAAGACACATTATGTTTAAGAAAACCTCTCTTTATGTTGTATATATGCTCACGTATCCTTGTTTTGAGGCTCCTAGACGTCCTCCCTACATATTGTAGCCCACAAGGACACGTGAGCAAGTACACCACATTGCTGGTGTGACAGGTGATAAACGACTTAATTTTAAAAATCTTGGACCCTATTTTAGACTTGAATTCTTCTATCTGTTTGGGTTTGTTTTTAAGATTTTTACAACCCATACATACTCCACAATAATGAAATCCCTTCTTTAATGATTTATAATTATTCAGAAAATTATCCTTCTGTTTAGGCATATCTAGATAGCTTGATGTTAATTTTTGTTTTCAATTTTTCGCTCCCCTAAAGATTAATTTTGGTCTCTCCTCTAAATATGGTAGGATCTCTCCATCTTGCTGGAGGATATGCCAATTTTTTACTAGGACCCTTTTTAATGCTTTGTGTTCCTGATTGTAATTAAAAATGAAGGGTATTTTATCTTGATTTTGAACTGAATTTTTCTGTTGGCATTCTAATAAGGGATCTCTATCCATTGATCTGATTTTCCGGATTTCTCGATCCAAATCGTCAGTACAATAACCTTGATCAATAAACTGACCTTTAAGAAATTCTGCTTGGAAATCAAAAGACTCCAATTTAGTGCAGTTGCGTCTCATACGGAGAAACTGCCCTCTAGGTATATTACTAAGCCAGGGATGGAAATGGCAACTTTCTTTATGAATATATCCATTTACATCCACTGGCTTGAAAAAAGTACGTGTAACAATGTTGGAATTTTTTATGGAGATTTCCAAGTCAAGGAAATTAATGCTCTGTTGACTAGACTCTTGAGTCAAAAGAATATTCCACCGATTAGAATTCAAGAAATTAAAAAAATCCAAAAAGGAATTAGAATCTCCTCTCCAAATAATGAAAATATCATCAATATAACGTTTGTATAGGGCCAGGTTCGCGCTCCAGCTATGCTGGGAATAGACAAATTGTTTTTCCCATTATGCCATAAACAAATTGGCATAGCTGGGCGCGAACCTGGTCCCTATAGCACTGTAAAAAGAAATCTCCCTCAAACCAAAAAAAATTGTTACGAAGGATAAATGAAATACCTTCCATTACAAATTCTACTTGATCAGTTGGATATAACATAGAATTTTCTAAGAAAAAACGTGTGGCTACACATCCAATATTGTGTTCGATGCATGTATAAAGACTGGTGACGTCACACGTGACAAATAGAAAGTCACTTTCCCACTTAAAGTATTTTAATATATGGAGCAGACTCATAGAGTCTTTTAGATATGAGGGGCTATTTTTAACAAGTGGTTGGAGGAGAGTATCAATGTACTTTGAAACGTTGGACAGAAGGGATCCCACCCGGAGACTATAGGTCTCCCCGGGGGATTATGGATATCCTTGTGCAGCTTGGGTAGTATGTACACAACGGGTATTTTCGGGGATTTGATGTTTAAAAAATCATATTCTTTTTTATTTAGAATACCCTTTGAAAAGCCTTTGTCAAGAAGACCAATAAAGTTCTTCTGGATATCAGCTTGGGGATTTTTATTGAGTTTCAAATAGGTTTCATTGTCTTCTAGTTGTCGATAAATTTCCAGGACATAATTTCCCTATCCATAACTACCACTCCTCCCCCCTTGTCTGCAGGTTTTATAACTATCTGGGAATCTTCTTTAAGACTTTGTATTGCTGATATCTCTGATTTGGTTAGATTCCTTTTTTTATTAAGCTTAATCTTTTTAATATTATTAATGCATGCTCGTTCAAACACTTTCATGGAGTTGGACTTTAGATGAATAGGGCAAAAGATGGAGGTTTTAGGTCAGTATGAATTAAGTCCCCTACATCTTGTCTGGTTGGATCTTCAGTAATAGGTTTTTTGTCGAAGAATTTTTTTATGCACAATTTTCTCATAAATCAGTTGATGTCTGTATAGGCATCAAACTGATCTATGTGACAGCTGGGTACAAATTTGAAAACCTTTTCCAATACTTTTATCTGGTCTTTATTTAGGGTTTTCTTTGAGAGGTTAAAAATCTTTATCTCCTCATTATTTTTCCTCTTTGGTCTTTCCAATTTCTTTCCTCCCCTATTTCCCCTTCTTCTACCTCCCTGTATCGTCTTTAGAGAGGGATTGGGGTTCTTATGGATGATTCCTCCCATCCTTTCTCTAAAAAAGGAATAGTACTATTAGTGTCTACTTGGTTAAGAAGTTCATAGCGATTGGCGGTGGGGATCTCTCTTGTCTGTCTCCTAGGCAGCCTATTGTCATTATGGGGATATTTCGATCCATGGCTAACATGGGTAGATCGATTTTCTTTCCCATCATAGCCATGGGTCCTGGTGTTTTCCCTTTTATCACGGCCATAAGTTTTTCCTTGATTGTTCACTCTCTCTTTATGTTTGGGTCTTGTGACCTCAATACACTCAGATCTTGAACTTTGTCTCCTTTGGGGTCTATTTAGAGGCTGATTAATAGAAAAGGATTGAATCTTATTTCTCTGATAGATTTCACTAGATTTGGATCTCCCCTTAAGGAAATCTTTTGGTTTTTTTCGGATATTATTGGTGGCATAATCATTAGTGTCTCTTTGGTATTTTTTTCTTTTTATTAATGATAATCATGGATTCTATCTTATCCAATCTTCCCATGATTGGATCCGATATAGATTCAAAATCCCTAGTTCCAATATAAGGTTCTAACTTCATGCGGATTTCATTAATAATTTTATCCCAAACTTCCAGATTTCTTTTCCTCTGTTCAACTATAATTTGCATCATGGTTATAGAGAAGGATTCTAAAGCTCCTTCCCATATATCCATGAATCTCTTATCATCCCTATCAAAAGTAGGGTATTTGGTGAATCTAAGACCTCTAGGTGTTATTTGGTCATTTAGATATTTCTCCATAGTGAACACTTCCCACTTAATCCTTAATTCTTTAGTCAATATTTTTTCAAGGACGGAACTCATTTCGTTAAGATTATCAGTGATTATATATTTTTCTGATGTTTCTATTTCTATTTCCTGAAAAATCTCAGCGGTACATTTATGCATTCTGGTTCTTTTTTCAAATATATCCATATTTTTCTTAATAGCAGCCCACACCCGGGTGATTTTGAATACAACAAATAAGAAAAAACAGAACTATAGGGGGCGGGGCTTGGAGGCCATGCTGAACGGTCGCAGGCTGCAGGAGCTCCTGCTTCAAACCGACTGAATGGCAATATGCACCACTCTAAAGACGACTTACAGCTACAAAAATGCCACCACAAGCAAGGGGACAACGGGGTGCACAAATCGGTACCCATCCAGCGACGTTTCCACCGGTATGCACCCGACACCCCAGCAAGGCCTACTAGCATGGCGGGCACAGGGGAGACGGCCGCTCTCCTGCCGCCAATGATGATGAGACCGTGGACCCAGAGCCCCCGAAGCCTGCAAAATGGCGTCTAGCCCGCACGCCGCAGCCATGTACAGTGCCAAGGAAGAAACCGAGCTCCGTCTCAATGGCTTATTCAGCGCTTTATGGGAGAAGCTTGAGGCATTCTTCTGGCCAGCAGCACAAGGTACGCCACCAGACAGCACTACACAGGGCTCAATAGGGGAAGCCGGAGGGACAGCAGTAATTCCCCACCCAGACCTCACTCCCAAGACGAGCAGGCATCCTCACCGGGCCGCTCCAAAAGCGGCAAAAAAGAAACCTACAGAGAGCAGGCAAGGCCTGAAAAAGGCCATCATGGGGCAACCAGCAAGCAGACACCATCGGCTACACCGCCTACTTACCAACTCCAGGCGCAAGACCTGGAGAGACACAGCCTTTCGAGACAGACCCAAAATGGCGGACACAGCGAACCGACCGCGCAGGAAACCAAGCAGCCCGCGACCGAGCTGTCAGGGTACCTGTAGTCTCTACCCCTGAGACGGGTAGAGACTTAGACGTTGTTCCATCCAGACGGCATGATTCTTCCGTTCCTCGCGGTCCCCTCGCGCATGTAAACGCCGGCCGCGAGAGAACTATGCCTTTTTGTAACGTGACGCTCAATAGTCGACGTCATGACGCTATTCTAGCCCGACCTGTCAGTCAAATCCCGGACACGAATCAGGCCTCGGCGGAGGCGTGATTAGTCTCTAGAACCAGGGTATTTAAGGGAGCTCTCAGCATTTGCTCATTGCCCTGTCGTGGTTCTAGCCAGCCTAGTCACACAGTGCTCTTGTATTCTCTTGTCTTTTGGTTCTGACCCGGCTTTGTTATTACTTACCTGTCTTCTCTGTTATCCTTGACCTGGCTTGTCTCTCGCTTACCTGTCTTCTCGTTCCCTCGACCTCGGCTTGTCCCTGACCATTCTATACATAGTTTTACGTTAAGTCCGGCCATTCTAAGGTCCGGTATACGTATCTGCTACTCTTTGTACTCTGCGTGTTGGATCCCTGTCCCGATCCTGACATTACGACAGGGCCAATGGATCCTGCAGGTACAAACTGTCAGCTTGGTTCTCCTGATCCTAGGTTTGACGCCATGGATCATAGAATGGATCAGATGGCACTAGCACTACAGGCGTTACTATCACGTCCTAATAATCCACCTGAGGAGATGCGTAATACTTCTATTCCTCCTGTGGGTTCAGGGCTAGAGGTAGCCACTGTAGGTGCTTCTTCCCGAGTTACCCCACCTGTACGTTATGCTGGTTCTCTTGAGAGGTGTCGTGGCTTTTTGAACCAGATCAGTATCCATTTCGAGCTACAACCCCGTTCCTACCCTACTGATAGGGCAAAGGTGGGATTTATTATCACCTTACTCATTGAGAAGGCTCTGAGATGGGCTAATCCGTTGTGGGAGAATGATAATCCATTAGTCTATAACTATAATGCCTTTGTAGCTGCTTTTAGAAGAACTTTTGACCCCCCTGGCAGAAAGGTCAATGCAGCTAGATTACTGTTGCGCCTTAGACAAGAGAACCGAACACTTGTGGATTACGCACTAGAGTTCAGGTCTTTGGCGGCAGAGGTTAAGTGGAATGAACAGGCTTATATAGACGTATTTTTAAACGGGTTATCCGATATAATACTTGACGAGGTAGCGACGAGAGAGCTTCCCGAGAATTTGGAGGACTTAATTTCCTTTATCTCTCGCATTGACGAACGTCTAAGAGAGAGGCAGAACACTCGAGATAGAACCGGTAGACCTTCCTTTAGACTAGCTCCATAATTTCAAAGTCCTGAAACCAAAACTCCACAGTTTCCAGAACCTATGCAAGATAGGCCTTACTCGCCTCTCAGAAGAGGAGAGACAGTACAGGAGAAGGGAGGGACTGTGTATGTATTGTGGAGTCAGAGGTCACTTACGTTTGAATTGTCCCAATCGACCGGGAAACGCTCGCACCTAAGTTTCTCTAGAGGACAGGCCTTGGGTGTTTCTATTTTGTCCTCTACTCATAACTACAAAGAACACAGGCTTCTATTACCCGTCTCTTTAACTTGGGAGAAGGGAACTTTAGAGACTATGGCATTGATAGACTCCGGAGCTGCCGAGAGCTTTATCGACCAAGTTTTTCTCACCAAACACGCTATCCCATCCCAGTTAAGGAAGACACCTTTGGCTGTTGAGGCCATAGATGGTAGACCTTTAGTTGAGCCTGTGATTTTCCGGGAAACCACACCTCTTAACTTAACTACTGGTATTCTACACAAGGAGGAGATATCTCTACTACTCATTTCATCTCCTTCTGTTCCCATAGTTCTGGGATACTCCTGGCTGAAGAGACATAACCCCATTATAGATTGGAAATCAGGGGAAATTGTCTCGTGGGGTCAGGGTTGTCAAGAGAGATGTTTAAAGAGAGTGTCACCCCTTTGTATTGTTAACACTCTTAATAACTCTACCGACTCTACTAAAGTACAGATACCGTCCTTGTATCTAGATTTAAAGGCGGTATTTGACAAAGGAAAGGCTGATACCTTACCACCACACAGGCCTTTTGATTGCAAAATTAATTTACTTCCTGGTACTATGCCTCCCAGGGGCCATGTATACCCTTTATCTACGAATGAGAACGTAGTCCTAGAGGAGTATATTCGTGAAAACCTAGACAAAGGGTTCATTAGGAGATCCCCCTCCCCTGCTGGGGCTGGATTTTTTTTTGTTAAAAAGAAGGATGGTTCTTTAAGACCTTGCATTGACTACCGAGGTTTGAACAAGATAACCATTAGAAATGCCTATCCGATCCCCTTGATCACCGAGCTTTTTGATCGATTAAAGGGTTCCAAGATTTTCACTAAGTTAGACCTCAGAGGTGCTTATAACTTGGTGAGAATTCAGCAGGGACACGAGTGGAAGACGGCGTTCAATACTCGTTATGGGCACTATGAGTATACAGTAATGCCTTTTGGTCTCTGTAATGCCCCGGCGGTATTTCAGGATCTAATTAATGAAGTTCTTAGGGAGTTTCAACATGACTGTGTTATTGTATACCTCGATGATATACTTATACATTCCAGGGATATTGAGACTCACCACGGACAGGTCAGAAGGGTTTTGCACAAACTTCTTCAACATGGCTTGTACTGCAAATTAGAGAAATGTAGCTTTGACCAATCCCAGACTGTCTTTCTTGGTTACGTGATTTCTGGAGAGGGCTTTGAAATGGACCCGGAGAAACTCCAATCCATTTTAGATTGGCCTTTACCTAAGGGCCTCAAGGCCATTCAGAGATTTATTGGTTTCTCTAATTATTACAGACGTTTCATTAAGGGTTACTCCTCTATTATTGCTCCTATCCCCAATATGACCAGACAAGGGGCTGACACTAAGAATTGGTCTACTGAAGCACTTCTGGCTTTTAAGACTCTCAAGGAGCTGTTTGCTTCCGCACCAATTTTAGTTCACCCTGATACTACTCTGCCTTTCCTACTCGAAGTTGACGCTTCTGAGACGGGTATAGGTGCCATCCTGTCCCAAAGGTTGGGTGTGGACAAACCATTACACCCATGTGGGTATTTTTCCAAAAAATTATCGGGTACTGAGAGCAGATATGACATTGGTGACAGGGAACTCCTATCGGTTATCATGGCTTTAAAGGAGTGGAGACATCTATTGGAGGGAACTTTGCATCCTGTTACCATTTTGACGGATCATAAAAACTTATCCTATATTGGGGAGGCTAAACGATTATCATCGAGACAGGCCCGTTGGTCTATATTCCTTACTCACTTCAATTAGATACTCACATATAGGCCTGGTTCTAAGAATTCTAAAGCTGATGCCTTGTCTCGCCAACATGAACCTTCTGCCATATCTGAGCCGGTTTTATCCTCTATAGTACCTAAGTGTAATATTATCGCTAACACAACTCTCAAAATCCATTCTCCGCTTCTTGATCAGATCAGGAGCTTGCAGCATCTGGCACCTAGACTGACTCCTGCGTCTAGACACTTCGTTCCTCCTGAACTCCAACTGGAGCTTTTACAGTGTCTTCACGAGAGTAAGGTGGCTGGTCATCCGGGCGTTCGCAAAACATATTCCTTGATCTCTAAGGATTTCTGGTGGCCTTCTTTACGGAGGGATATTAAGGATTTTATCGGAGCCTGTGAGGTCTGTACTAAGACTAAACTACCTCATTCGCTTCCTTGTGGTCTCTTACATCCCCTGGAAGTTCCAGAAAAACCTTGGTCCTGTTTGGCGATGGATTTTATTGTGGATTTGCCTGTTTCGAAAAAGCACACTGTTATTCTCACAGTGGTGGATAGGTTTACCAAGATGGCTCATTTCGTGCCTTTACCTAAACTTCCGACTTCACCTGAATTAGCGGAGATTTTTGCTAAAGAGATCTTTCGCTTACATGGGATACCTTCCGAGATTACTTCTGATAGAGGTTCCCAGTTTGTTTCACGTTTCTGGAGATCATTCTGTTCTCAACTAGGCATTAAATTGAATTTTTCTTCTGCTTATCACCCTCAGTCTAACGGAGCCGCCGAACGTACCAATCAAAAGATTGAACAATATCTGCGTTGTTTTGTTTCTGAACACCAGGACGATTGGGTCGGTCTGATTCCTTGGGCAGAGTTCGCACACAATAATCTTGTTTGCGATTCAACTCGCTCTAGCCCCTTTTTCATGAATTATGGTTTTCATCCTTCCATTCTTCCCTCGGTTCCTTCTTCCCAGGGGGTACCGTCGGTTGATACTCATGTTGCCAATCTGAAGAAGTTGTGGGATCAGACTCGACAAATTCTCCTACATAATTCTATACTGTATAAAAAACACGCTGACAAACGCAGAAGGCCGGCTCCTAGTTTTGTACCTGGTGATAGGGTATGGTTTAGTACTAGAAACATTTGTTTGAAAGTACCGTCTATGAAATTCGCTCCTCGCTACATTGGACCCTATAGGATTCTGAATCGAATTAATCCTGTTGCGTATCGCCTAGCGCTTCCCTCTGCCTTACGTATTCCTAATTCCTTTCATGTTTCCTTGCTAAAACCCCTGATCTGTAACAGATTCTTCTCCTAGCTGTTTCCTTGCTAAAACCCCTGATCTGTAACAGATTCTCCTCCAGATTCTCCTCCAAAGATCTCCTCACTCTGTTCAGGTTGAGGGTCAGGAGGAGTACGAAATCAACTCCATCATCGATTCTCGAATCTCCCGGGGGAAAATCCAATACCTGGTTGACTGGAAGGGATATGGTCCTGAAGAGAGGACCTGGGTACCACAGGAGGATGTCCATGCTCCTCGTCTTCGCAGGGCTTTTCATTCCCGCTTTCCATCTCGTCCCGGTTCCTTCCGCCCGGTGGGCGTTTCTGAGAGGGGGGGTACTGTCAGGGTACCTGTAGTCTCTACCCCTGAGACGGGTAGAGACTTAGACGTTGTTCCATCCAGACGGCATGATTCTTCCGTTCCTCGCGGTCCCCTCGCGCATGTAAACGCCGGCCGCGAGAGAACTATGCCTTTTTGTAACGTGACGCTCAATAGTCGACGTCATGACGCTATTCTAGCCCGACCTGTCAGTCAAATCCCGGACACGAATCAGGCCTCAGCGGAGGCGTGATTAGTCTCTAGAACCAGGGTATTTAAGGGAGCTCTCAGCATTTGCTCATTGCCCTGTCGTGGTTCTAGCCAGCCTAGTCACACAGTGCTCTTGTATTCTCTTGTCTTTTGGTTCTGACCCGGCTTTGTTATTACTTACCTGTCTTCTCTGTTATCCTTGACCCGGCTTGTCTCTCGCTTACCTGTCTTCTCGTTCCCTCGACCTCGGCTTGTCCCTGACCATTCTATACGTAGTTTTACGTTAAGTCCGGCCATTCTAAGGTCCGGTATACGTATCTGCTACTCTTTGTACTCTGCGTGTTGGATCCCTGTCCCGATCCTGACACGAGCCAAGCAAGGAGATCTGCAACCGGGACTAATCAATACTCATACAGTCAGTCAAGTAAAGCATGGCGCAGGTTTACAGCGATACACCCCAGCGAACACCTTGCCTACACCTGGCACGTTGCCATGTCTGGACTGCAGGCTCTCTGGACATTGACTGCACCATGGGGCGATGACATTCCCCGAACAGGCAAGGGTTGATCAGACACTATCATCGGGACTGCTGTTATTATCTTTCTATTGTTACTTTCTTTATCTTGCTCATCTATAATTATTTTTTAATCTCAGTGTAAGCACAGGCACCAGGATAGGCATGCAATGCAATTCTTATAGCAAGGTTGCCGCTCTCTAAAGGGCAATTGTTCTGGTCTAACGCTACTATTAGGAATTGTGCAGTTTATCTACCGCTACATATTTGTTCAACCATTATGGAATTCCCGCGCCTGTCTTTGCGGTCTACACAGCAGATAACCCGCTGCCCCTAGCGTATATCGTAACTGTGCCCTATCAGTGCATATTTTACGCTTTCCCCTTATAATATGACAAGCATTATCAACTACCAGGTACCACCTGTTAACACAAAAAGTATATCCTAGCTGCCTCAATGCGTAGTAGTTATAACTAACTAAACTATCAAAGCGAATTAACATATGAGGTTACTTGTCAACCGGCTTAAAAAAACGGGTACCCCCACACACACACACCCAGCCTGTTTAACTTGAGACGTTATCCTGTAATACTCTACTAAGCTGGAATAATTGCCTGGAACTCATTAGTTGTACTAAGCATGTTTTCATAACAACAAAATCGATATAAAAAGCTGTGTACCTACCAATACCACTGTTTAACCTGTTTAATTCTATATATACTGTTGAAGCGTTGGACCCTAATATGTTATCATCCAAAACTAAAAATGTGCATTATACTCCTATGCCACGTTATGTTATAACTGTTTATTGCATTACTGCTTGGAACTGCTATTGTGGCTGACCGAGCCCATTGTGTCAGGGTACCTGTTGTCTCTACCTCTGTGGAGGTGAGACACTTGGACGTTCTTCCTCGCAAAAGGGTTGAATCACTCGTTCCTCGCGGTTCCCTCGGTCGTTTACACGCCGGCCGCGAGGGATCCACTTCCTTTTATGACGCGGCGTTCAGTAGCCGACGTCATGACGACAACCCAACCCGATCTGTCAATCAAGCCCCAAGCACGAATGAGGATTCGTCGGGGGCATGATTACCTGTTTGGAACCAGGGTATAAAATAGGGCTTTCTACATTTGTTCATTGCCCTGTCGTGGTTCTAGCTTGTCTAGTCACTCAGTGCTCTTGTTTCTGTTAGTTTCTTTGGTTTTGACCCGGCTTGCCTGTTCTACCTCGTTTACCTCTATTACCCTTTGACTCGGATTGTCTCTCGCTTACCTGCTCTCTCGTTCCCTCGACCTCAGCTTGTCTCTAGACCATTCTTTACTTACTACTTACGTTAGTCCGGCCATTCTAAGGTCCGGTATACGTACCCTGTACCTGTTTGTACTCTGCGTGTTGGATCCCTGTCCCGATCCTGACATTACGACAGGGCCAATGGATCCTGCAGGTACAAACACTCAGGTTGGTCCTTCCGATTCTAGATTTGATGCCATGGATCACAGAATGGACCAGATGGCTCTAGCGCTGCAAGCTTTATTATCTCGATCTAGTAATCCACCGGAATAGATGCGAGCCACGTCCATCTCCTCTGTAAGTTCAGGTCTAGAAGTAGCCACTGTAGGTGCTTCTTCCCGTATTACACCTCCTGTACGTTATGGTGGTTCTCCGGAGAAGTGCCGTGGTTTCTTAAACCAAATTGGTATTCATTTTGAATTACAACCTCGCTCTTACCCTACAGATAGGGCAAAGGTTGGATTCATTATCACACTCCTCATTGATAAGGCTCTGAGAAGGGCCAATCCTCTGTGGGAGAATGATAACCCGTTAGTCTATAATTATAATGCCTTTGTTGCTGCTTTTAGAAGAACTTTTGACCCTCCAGGTAGAAAGGTCAATGCAGCTAGATTACTATTGCGCCTTAGACAAGATAACCAAACCCTTGTGGATTATGCACTAGAGTTCAGGTCTTTGGCGGCAGAAGTTAAATGGAATGAACAGGCCTATATAGACGTATTTGTAAACGGATTATCTGATGTAATTCTAGACGAGGTGGCTACTAGAGAGCTTCCTGAAAATGTGGAGGATTTAATTTCTTTTATTTCTCGTATTGACGGAAGTTTAAGAGAGAGACAGAACACTCGAGATAATATTCGTAGACCTTCCTTTAAACTAGCTCCTTTATTTCAAAGTCCTCAAACCACTATCCCAGTTTTTTCTGAACCTATGCAGATAGGCAATACTCGCCTCTCAGAAGAAGAGAGACAGTACAGGAGAAAGGAGGGGTTGTGTATGTATTGTGGAGTAAGAGGGCACCTTCGCCTAAATTGTCCTAATCGTCCGGGGAACGCTCGCACCTAAGTTTCCTAAGGACAGGCCTTGGGTGTTTCTATTTTGTCCTCTATACACAATTATAAAGATCACAGGCTTCTGCTACCTGTTTCTTTAGCATGGGAGAAGGGAGTAATAAAGACTATGGCATTGATAGACTCCGGAGCTGCTGAGAGCTTTATTGACCAAGTTTTTGTTTCTAAACACTCTATCCCATCTCAGCTAAGAGACACCCCCTTGGCCGTTGAGGCCATAGATGGTAGACCATTATCTGAACCTGTGATTTCTCATGAGACTATACCTGTTATTTTGACTGTTGGTATCTTACACGAGGAGGGTATATCCTTATGCTTATCTCGTCCCCTTCTGTTCCTATAGTTCTGGGGTATCCATGGTTAAAGAAACATAACCCTATTATTGATTGGGAGCTAGGGGAGATAACTTCATGGGGTCAGGGTTGCCAGGACAGGTGTTTACAGAAAGTCTCACCACTTTGCGTAGGTAATACACCGGTTAACTCCACCCAGTCTACAGACTTACAAATACCGTCTCGGTATATAGATTTAAAGGCAGTCTTTGACAAGAAGAATGCTGATACTTTACCTCCACACAGGCCCTTTGATTGCAAGATTAATCTCCTACCTGGTACTATGCCTCCAAGGGGCAATGTATATCCTTTATCCACTAAGGAGAACTTAGTCTTAGAGGAGTATATCCGTGAGAATCTAGACAAGGGATTCATTAGGAGATCATCCTCGCCTGCCGGGGCCGTTTTTTTTTTGTGAATAAGAAGGATGGCACGTTAAGGCCTTGCATTGATTACCGAGATTTGAATAAAATAACTATCAGAAATGCATACCCAATCCCTTTGATTACTGAGCTCTTTGATCGTTTAAAGGGTTCCAAGATTTTCACCAAGTTAGATCTCAGAGGGGCGTATAACTTGGTGAGAATTCAGCAGGGAGACGAGTGGAAAACAGCGTTCAATACTCGATATGGGCACTATGAGTACACGGTAATGCCTTTTGGGCTCTGTAATGCACCGGCAGTATTTCAGGATCTGATCAATGAAGTTCTTAGGGAATTTCAACAGGATTGTGTTATTGTATATTTGGATGATATACTAATACACTCTAGAGAAATTGAGACCCACCACAGACAAGTCAGAAGGGTATTGCGCAAACTCCTACAACATGGGTTGTACTGCAAATTGGAGAAATGTAGTTTTGACCAATCTCAGATAAACTTTCTTGGTTACGTGATTTCTGGGGAAGGCTTTAAAATGGATCCGGATAAACTCCAGTCTATTTTAGATTGGCCATTACCCAGGGGTCTCAAGGCCATTCAGAGGTTTATTGGATTCTCCAATTATTATAGGCGCTTCATTAAAGGATACTCTTCCATTATTGCTCCTATTACCAATATGACCAGACAGGGGGCTGACACTAAGACTTGGTCTACTGAAGCTCTCGTTGCCTTCAAGACACTTAAGGAACTTTTTGCTTCTGCACCAATTTTAGTTCACCCCGATACAACTTTACCTTTCCTACTCGAGGTAGACGCCTCAGAGACAGGTATAGGTGCCATCTTGTCTCAAAGGTTAGGCGTGGATAAACCATTACATCCATGTGGTTTTTTTTCCAAGAAACTATCTGGGACTGAAAGCAGATATGATATTGGTGACAGGGAACTACTAGCTGTTATCATGGCTTTAAAGGAGTGGAGACATTTATTGGAGGGGACCTTGCATCCTGTTACTATTCTGACGGATCACAAGAACTTGTCATATATTGGGGAGGCCAAGCGCTTATCCGCCAGACAAGCTCGTTGGTCCTTGTTCCTCACCCATTTCAATTACGTGCTCACTTATAGACCTGGTTCTAAGAACTCTAAGGCCGATGCTTTGTCTCGCCAACATGAACCTTCTACTATATCTGAGACGGTTTTGTCTTCTATAGTTCCCAAGTGCAATATCATCGCCAACACTAGCCTCAGGATTCATTCTCCGTTGCTTGCCGAGATTATGAAGCTACAACATCTGGCCCCTAGACAGAGTCCTGAGTCACGGTATTTTGTTCCTGCTGAACTCCAACTAGAACTGCTACAATGCTTTCACAATAGTAAGGTGGCTGGGCATCCTGGCATTCGTAAGACATGCTCCTTAATAGCCAAAGATTTCTGGTGGCCCTCCTTACGTAAAGATATTAGGGATTTCGTCGAAGCATGTGAGGTCTGTATGAAGACTAAACGACCTCAGACGCTTCCATGTGGGCTTTTGCATCCCTTGGAAATTCCCGAGAAACCATGGACCTGTTTGGCTATGGACTTCATTGTCGATTTACCTGTTTCTAAAAAACAGACTGTGATTCTCACGGTGGTTGACAGGTTTACTAAGATGGCTCATTTCGTGCCCTTACCTAAACTTCCATCTTCTCCTGAATTGGCTGAGATATTCGCTAAAGAGATATTTTGTTTACATGGGATACCTTCCGAAATTGTTTCTGATAGAGGTTCCCAATTTGTTTCCCGTTTTTGGAAGTCATTCTGCTCTCAAATGGGTATCAAATTGAATTTCTCTTCTGCCTATCATCCCCAGTCTAACGGAGCTGCTGAACGCACTAATCAAAAGATCGAACAATATTTGCGTTGTTTCGTTTCCGAACACCAGGACGATTGGGTTGGTCTGATTCCTTGGGCAGAGTTCGCACACAACAATCTCGTTTGTGATTCTACTCGTTCTAGCCCCTTTTTCATGAATTATGGCTTTCATCCCTCCATTCTTCCCTCGGTTTCTCCTTCCCAAGGAGTACCGTCGGTTGATGTTCATGTTGCCAATTTGAGGAAGTTGTGGGATCAGACTCGACAAATTCTTCTGCATAATTCCATGTTGTTCAAGAAACACGCTGATAAACATAGAAGGGCGGCTCCAGTCTTTGTTCCAGGGGACAGGGTATGGTTGAGTACCAAAAACATTCGCTTGAAGGTTCCTTCTATGAAATTCGCTCCTCGTTACATTGGACCTTACAAGGTTCTGACTCGAATTAACCCAGTTGCGTATCGTCTGGCTCTTCCATCTGCCTTACGCATTCCTAACTCCTTTCATGTTTCCTTGTTAAAACCCCTAATATGTAACAAGTTTTCCTCCACTGCAACCTCTCCTCGCTCTGTTCAGGTTGAGGGTCAGGAGGAGTATGAAATCAACTCCATCATCGATTCTCGAATCTCCCGGGGGAAGTTACAATATCTGGTTGATTGGAAGGGATATGGTCCTGAGGAGAGGTCTTGGATACCTCAGGAGGATGTGCATGCGCCTCGCCTCCGCAGGGCTTTTCACTCCCGTTTTCCATCTCGTCCCGGTTCCTTCCGCCCGGTGGGCGTTTCTGAGGGGGGGGGTACTGTCAGGGTACCTGTTGTCTCTACCTCTGTGGAGGTGAGACACTTGGACGTTCTTCCTCGCAAAAGGGTTGAATCACTCGTTCCTCGCGGTTCCCTCGGTCGTTTACACGCCGGCCGCGAGGGATCCACTTCCTTTTATGACACGGCGTTCAGTAGCCGACGTCATGACGACAACCCAACCCGTTCTGTCAATCAAGCCCCAAGCACGAATGAGGATTCGTCGGGGGCATGATTACCTGTTTGGAACCAGGGTATAAAATAGGGCTTTCTACATTTGTTCATTGCCCTGTCGTGGTTCTAGCTTGTCTAGTCACTCAGTGCTCTTGTTTCTGTTAGTTTCTTTGGTTTTGACCCGGCTTGCCTGTTCTACCTCGTTTACCTCTATTACCCTTTGACTCGGCTTGTCTCTCGCTTACCTGCTCTCTCGTTCCCTCGACCTCGGCTTGTCTCTAGACCATTCTTTACTTACTACTTACGTTAGTCCGGCCATTCTAAGGTCCAGTATACGTACCCTGTACCTGTTTGTACTCTGCGTGTTGGATCCCTGTCCCGATCCTGACACATTGTTATATCACGCACAACAAAAATAAAGAATTTAAAAAAAAACAAAAAAACAGAAGAATAGATGGGTGGATTGGCGCTATTGGTGAGAGATGCAACTATTCCCAAGTGCTACAGAATCACCAAAAAGCACAATGAACATACATAAAACAACAGCAATACAAATTTAGGGAGGTGCAAAAGAAGATAAATAATGAACAAGTGTATACTTATATTTAGGTGAATCTTTGTTTCAACCTAAAATTAAAGAAAAATGCATAGCATAATACTGTAACACTTGAAGATAGAGTAAATCGGAGGTAATGGGTCACTCACGATCTGCAGAGCCTTGGCATGTGTTAATTAACATGTGTTTGTGATTGTCTAATCAATTTATATGTATAAATCAGAATGAAATGTAGTTTATAGATTATGCACCTGAGGAAGACCTGTTACGGTTGAAACGCGTTGTGCCTTTATTCTTATCATTTTTAACAAGTAAAAACGTTTCTATTTTATTTTATTCCGCTGTGGTTTCTTATGGTGTGGGAAAAGTGCCTTATTACCAGATACCAGTGGAGACAGCTTGAATAAGCTTATTATTCACATGCTTCTACAGCTAGAGCCTGCTTTCCAAGGCTCTGCAGATCTAGTATTTTAGTTTTGTCATATCTACGGGCCTATCCCCTTCCACAGTAATCTATGGTTGTATATAGAGTTACTGTTTGTAATGGTACATCAAAGACCTCCAGTGGTAATCTTCCAAACATACAAGAACTAGTGTTTTTTCGTTTTATCATGGTGTAACACATCCTGTTTAACATTCATCTTCACAGGTAACATTTTGTGATTACCTTTAGTTTTTTATTCATTGATGTAATACAAGATGAAGCACACGTCTGCCTGATTTTCCAGGAAAATGTGATCGTTCAGAAACACAAAGTCCCAGTTCCACAGCTTTCTGTAAAATGATAAGGATTTTTGTAATTTTGTAAAAAAAAAAACATCTTTTTTTTATATCATTCCAAGTTCCATGACCAGTTCAGTGTTTTGAAGTGATCATGGTGCTTGGAGTATGTAATATACAGAGTTTCACTATGCAGCCTAGGAGACCCAAGATCTCCACCAGCCAATCCTAACCTATTAAGTAAAGGGAAGTTATGTCACCAGAAGAGGATTGGTCTGCATGGAGACCTTGGTATAGGATTGAAAGTGTGTGTTTATTATTTTTATTTTGTAATAACATATTGCCTTTGTTGTGCCTCCCCCTTTGTGTAAACCAATCCAAGTTTGTGTATTTATACCCCACGTTATTTAGACTCTAAGCTCATGTTAGCATGGCCACCAAGTCGAAGTCCCCCAACACTTCTAGTTCCAGCAGATCAAACTTCCCTGATGCATATGTGTATGTTTTGATCCTCTATTATAAACATATTCCAATTCACTCATAAATAACAAAGATTGAAGGAAATAACTTTAGTTAGTACATCCACTAAGCTTAGGACATGGGACATTTAGGGTTAATGTTAGGGTTCAAATTAGGGTTAGGATTAGGGACTTTAGTTTATATTTAGTGATATTTTACATTAGGGGAGTATATATAAATTGTGAATTTTCACACTTTATTTTAACCTTTACCCCAAAGGTTAGGGTTAGAATAGAGTGTGAGAGAGGTTAATATCACTTACCTAACCCTAATTTGAACCCCCACTTAACCCTAAATGTCCCGTGTGCCTAAGCTTAGTGAATGCACTAACTATAATGAAAGTGTAAAACTAGCTTTACTTACCTTCCAGGACCTTGCTGTGCAGGAGTAGCAGGAGTGCTAGCACACATGTGCAGCACAGGATCCAGCTGATTTCCCTCACCGGAAGTGACAAGGGTAGGGGATTTTCACATGGTAGGGAATTTGGTAGAACATCAGAACTGTAATTACAACATAATAACATACAGGTGAAAGAAGATTTCGGATGACATCAGACGAAGACACCAGCTCACCCATTGGTACGGAACATGTTAGAGGATCCAAGGACTCAATATTGTATTCATATTACATTTTGTTTTATTTAAATAACAGTCTTTATTTTTAATTTTTACTCTTTATATATCTTAATAAAGGGCACTGAGAACACTTTATATCTTGATCCTGACTATTCTACCAGGTTCCATTGGGGGAAGTGTCACCCTAAACAGACACTAAGTGTTACAACTTGGAGCCAGTTCTAATAGGCTCACATTAGTGTGCTTGATTTTATCACCCTAAACCAGTGATGGTGAAGCTTTCTGAGCCAGAGTGCCCAAACCGCAATACATGTCAACTTTTTTCCCCTCAAAGTGCCAACACGGCAATTAAATCTGAATACTGAGGTTTAAGTTTAGAAAAAAACTACTTGTACAGTTGTCCGAACTAATTCTCCTCTTCTTTCCCCCCAGCATCTTCCCTTCTCTACCCACAGCATATCCCCCTCTCCCCCAGCATCTCCTCCTCCTCTCCCCTTCTCCCCCCAGCACCTCCTTCTCCTCTCCCCAGATTCTCCTCCTCTCCCCTTCTCCCCCAGAATCTCCTCTTCCTCTCCCCCAGATTCTCCTCTTCCTCTCCCTATCTCCCCCCCAGCATATCCCCCTCCTTTCCCCCAGATTCTCCCCTTCCTCTCCCCTTCTCCCCCCAACATCTGCTCCTCCCCTTCTCCCCAGCATCTCCTCCTCCTCCTCTACCCCAGCATCTCCTCCCCCAACATCTCCTCTTCCTCCTCTCCCACAGCATCTCCTCCTCTCCCCAGCTTCTCCTCTTCTCTCCCCCCAGCATCTCCTCTTCTCTCCCTGCATCATTTCCTCTTCTCTCCCCCAGATTGTCCTCTTCTCTCCCCTAGGCATCTTCCCCTCACTACCCCAGCATATCCCCCCTGCCCCTGTATATCCCCCTCTCCCTCCCAGCACATAAATAATGTTTTGTTTTTTTTTGGTGCGGGTGGGAGTTTGAAGTCCTCCCAGGCTCCCTACCTCCTTCCCGCTGCTGTAAGGGGGTGTGGGCGCGAGGGAGCACTGACTTATGTGCTGTTCCAGCACTGCTCCCTCTGCTGATGCTGCTGACAAAATAGGAAATTACGTAAATCAGGTGCCACCGCCTGATTGACGTAATTTCCTGTTTTGCCAGCAGCATCAATGGAGGGAGCAGTGCTGGAACAGCACGTAAGTCAGTGCTCCCTCGCAGCTCTTCCTCCCACCCACCCACCCACCAGTGCCACCTTAACAACATTATGGGCCCCGTGCAAAGCAGTGCACTGGGGCCCTGCCTACACACAACTCACAGGAATAAAAATTAAAATTATAGATAAAATTAGGCTTACATTTATTAATATCTCCAACAAATGCAATACATGCATACAATACATACACACAGACTGCTGAATACATACACACCGACACACACACAGTCCACTGAATACTTGCACACAGTCCGAGGCATACACGCACTCACAAACATACACACAGACTGCTCAATACATAAGGACTGCTGAATACACACACTGCTGAATACACATACAGACAGACTGCTGAATACACACTCACACACACACAGAATGCTGCATTGAGGGGTGCAGTGTAGGTGTTTGTGTGTACGGGTGCAGAGTGTGTGTGGAGTGCTGTGTATGAGGGGTGATGTGTGTGTGTGTGTGAGGGGTGCTGAGTGCGAGAGGGGTGCTGTGTGTGTGCGAGAGGGGTGATGTGTGTGTGTGAGAGGGGGTGCTGTGCTGTGTGTGCTGTGTGTGTGGGGGGGTGCCGTGTGTGTGTGGGGGTGTTGTGTGTGTGGGGGGTGCTGTGTGTGTGGGGGGGTGATGTGTGTGTGGGGGGGGGGGGTGCTGGGGGGGTGGGGGGGTGCTGGGTGCTTTGTGTGAAATGGGAGCTGTGTGTGGGGGGATGCTGTGTGTGTGTGAGGGGGTGTTGTGTTTGGGGGGAGGGGTCTGGGTGCTCTGTGTGAGAGGGGTGCTGTATGTGAAAGGGGTTCTGGGTGTGTGGGACGGTACTGTGTATGAGAGGGGTGCTGTGTGTGTGGAGGGGGGTGCTGTGTGTGTTTGTGTGGGGGGGTGCTGGGTGCTCTGTGTGAGTGGGGTGCTGTGTGTGAAGGGGTGCTGTGTGTGGGGGTGTTGTGTGTGTGAGGGGTTGTTGTGTGTGTGGGGAGGGCTCTGGGTGCTCTGTGTGAAAGGGGTGCTGTGTGTGTGGGGGTTCTTGGTGTGTGTGTGTGGGGTGCTGTGTGTGTGTGTGGGGTGCTGTGTGTGTGAGTGAGGGGGTTCTGTGTGTATGTGGGGGGTGCTGTGTCTGTGTTGGGGTGCTGTGTGTGTGGGGGGGTGCTGTGTGTGTGAGTGAGGGGGTGTTGAGTGTGTGTGCGTGGGGGGTGTGCTGGGTGCTCTGTGTGAAAGGGGTGCTGTGTGTTGTTGGGGGGTGCTGTGTGTGTTTGTGTGGGGGGGGTGCTGGGTGCTCTGTGTGAGTGGGGTGCTGTGTGTGAAGGGGCGCTGTGTGTGGGGGGTGCTGTGTGTGAGGGGTTGTTGTGTGTGTGGGGAGGGCTCTGGGTGCTCTGTGTGAAAGGGGTGCTGTGTGTGGGGGGGGGTGCTGTGTGTGTGGGGGTTCTGTGTGTGTGAGTGAGGGGGTGCTGTATGTGGGGGGTTCTGTGTGTATGTGGGGGGTGCTGTGTCTGTGTGGGGGTGCTGTGTTGGGGGGTGCTGTGTGTGTGCGTGGGGGGTGTGCTGGGTGCTCTGTGTGAAAGGGGTGCTGTGTGTGTTGTTGGGGGGGTGCTGTGTGTGTGTGGGGGTGCTGTTTGTGTGTGGGGGAGGTGCTGGGTGCTCCGTTTGAAAGGGGTGCTGAGTGTGAAAGGGGTGCTGTGTGGGGGGGCTGCTGTGTGTGTTGGTGGGGGAAGGGGGAGGGCTGCAAATATATTATTATAATCGGAATCCCCCCCTCCCTTCTGCTTACCTTATGTGAAGGATGGGGGACACATAAATCCCTGGTAGTCCGGTGGTGGTAAGAGGGACAGGTCCTGCAGCTCTCCCGTCGTCCCGCTGTCACGATTCGGGGAACCAAACACGCTAACACACACACACACACACACACATAGAAAAGGTGCCGTACCGGACCTTAGAGTGGCCGGGCTAAGCACACAAAGAATATTCAGGAGACAAGCCGAGTAAGGGGAACCAGAAGACAGAATAACGAGAAACAAGCTGAGGTCAAAGGGTAGGAGAAAGTTACAAAGTCAGATTAACAAGCCAGAGAGTACGTAACCAGAAACACAAGTACAGAAGCAATACTAGCAAGCAAAGACCACAACAGGGCAGGGATGAACAGGAAAGGTAAGTATTTAAACCCTAAGGTTAATTCTGATTGGATAATTTCCAATCAGAATTAACAATCACACGTGGGAGATATCTAAACCTCCCACTGTGATTGAGGCACTGTGCCTTTAACGCCGGGTCAGGTGACTGACCCCAGCGTGTAATATATTGGGCGGTCTCCCAGCGTGCAGCGTCATGCATGCTGCCGCTGGGGGACGTGGAGGAAGACGCGGGCGGCATCCGAGGCTGGAAGGATGCCGCTCACCGAACCCACGAGGAGGAGGGGACCGCGGACGGCTGAAGGGTGAGTACTGCGAGCGGAGTGCAGCCTCCCCTCGCAGCCGCCCGCGGTATCCCGACACCCGCCCGCGCGATGCTGTGTGGAGCATTGCCATGGTGACGCGCGGCAACGCTCCACACTGATTGCTCGTGGGAGGACGGGAGAGCTGCTTCTCAGATCCCTCACCCTGTCCTCCCGACACGGAAGCAGAGTAGGTGCCTGCTGTTTTGGGCAGACAGGTGCCTACTCTGCATTGATGGCAAGCTATGGCCGCATGCCCACAGAGAGGGCCCGGCGTGCCACTTGTGGCATGCGTGCCATAGGTTTGCCATCACTGGTTTAGAGGGTGATCTAGCAAGGCTCTGTACTAACCACAGTGACCTGCATGGGACACTGCCTAGGAAGAAAAAGCAGGAATTTTAAAGCCCTTATATGTTTTGGTATTTAGAAGCCAATCCTGAGAGGGAGCACATAGCTACAGTAATACCATAATTACATGTTTAGTTATTATTAATTAAATATTACTTTCATAAAATATTCATACAACATTCAGCTACACAATGCTTTGAGAGAAAGAAAAAAAAACATAACCCACATTGCACCTGATTTCTTTTTTTATGGGATGCTATAAATCAGTATAAATTACCACTGCCATAATGCTAGTACTGCAACGCAAGGTAGTGAGACTGAGGAACGATACCGAGGAATTTATTCATTAAAAAATAATGGTGATCATTTGAATGAAAAAAAAAAACAAAGTGTAAAGGGTTTATTCTTTAAATGGCGAATTGAAAACTGAACTGGAAAATACAATCTGTGACTATAGTTGGAGATTTTTTTTTTTTTAATCTGTTAATTTGGCATAACTTGTACATTTTCATTTTCATTCACCACAGTTCATTGATTTGGGAATAAGCTCCTATATATTTATATGGATGATTTCAGAATTCCATCAGAGCTATCTTTCCTAGATAACAGAGGGTAAAGTATCTAATTTTTAATACATGGCACTACAATCATTGGTGGATTACAGGATCCTAGGTCTGGAGAAGAAAATTACAATGGACCTTATTACAAAATATTAATTAGCTTTTTTGGTCTCATTTACTTAGGGACACTCTAAGTACCAGATCAATTCAACAAATTTTTTTGAGAAAAGGCAATGTTTACATTGCTGCCTAACTCCATCTTTATTGGCTGTCACTCAGACAGTCATAAGAGGGGATTCTGGTTGCGATCCTGCAGTCTTTACAGGACAGCTGAACACACCCATAGAGATTTATAGAGCCAATGCTTTTTTTTAATTTTTATTCTTTATTTCCATTTTTGAGTGCATATTAGATAACAGAGGAGTGGTGTCAATGCCATGCTCGTAGCCATATATAACAATATAAACATTAAGGCTGTAAACACACATGGCATACTTATACATTGCACTGTTCATGAAAAGGATTAGTCAGTTATAGGGAGTCATTCAACATTAGGTACCCACTTTATGAGCAGATCCTGATTTGAGACCAATATTATCGACCCCCATTGTGCTGTATAATTATTTATACATATAATGCCTTAATGTGGCACTGTCACAAATTACATAATTTAAGATGCTATTTGTCACTCAATATTATAGGAGACCAGAGGCTAAAAATGAAAAGGAGCCTAAATCAGGCATGATTTTTACCCTACCCTAGCAACGTCCTTGATTAAGGAATTATTAATTACAAAGGGAATGTTTGAATTACTAAGTGATGGTTTTACTTATTTAACTCTACACTCATATATAATTATACAGAGTGTCTGTACATTGAATTACTCATTTGGGCATATCCTTTCGAATTTGGCTACAACTAGCATTAGATTTGGCCTTTGAAAAATAGCTGAATTATTATAATTCATATGGAAATTCAGCTTATTTCCAAGCAAAGTCATTTTACCCAAAACTATGCATAGATTAAGGGATGAAACCACAGCTGAATTTGCTTACAAACTGCCTTCAGCAAAAAACAGAATTGTTCTTTTTAATATGCATACATTTGTGAAGTTTATAGCAATTTCAGAAATTAAGACATGGACCAGTAAAACATTTAAAAAGGTAAGTTTTGGGCTAGTGTTAAAATTGCACCATTTCACAGAATCATTCCATTGGGAAATATGATGGTAGTGATCGCTCTAGGGATATGCCATTTTCCTTAGACTTGCTCCAGTTTTGCGTCGATTGAAAAAGGACTACTTATTAGATACTGAAATCAGCTTGAATAACGAATCACTTTTACTTTTGCCTGTTTCAATTCAGAAGTCATAACTCTCCCTAAGCAGGCTCTAACTGTAGCTTGTTCTACTAAATTATGCTTTGCAGATACAATAATATCAATTTTTTCTTGAAATGCTTAAATGCAGCAGAGACTGACAGTTTGCTAAGCAAATATTACTTGCCACTAGTCGCAATGAGGTTAAAATACGTCCTGTTTTCACAGCTGTGGGCTAGCCATGCGCTCTAGATACCAGAAGGTTCTGTTTAATTTGCCTCGTAAATTTTTCTTGTGGAAGTGAAATGCTATTAATGGTGAAGAGAAGTGTCTTAACGACTCGCCGACATTTACTCACAATTAAATCATCATTTGCTTGTAATTTGTATTTATCACAAATGGAAGAAGAAGAATAGAAGGTGATAAATTATGCTCCTAAGCTGCAGAGAGGGTAATGAGGGAAAAACAAAGCTGAAAAGGGGAAAAAAGGATGGTGTTGGAAATATTGGGAATATTTCCTCGAAAGTTATGAAAATCAAAGCAAAATATTTCAATAACACATTTTCCATTTTCTATAATTAATGCATTTATTCTAGCTATTGAAGAACTGTAATCCCCATGATGCTTTGCATTGGTTGCCTATCATGCTCAGCTTTTGGCAACCTAAAGTATCCCACTAATTATAAATGTCACCTCCCATCATGCTCAGCCTTGACTAACTTATCTAATTTATCTTTGCAAACTAGAGCCCTGACCTTTTCTAGATAGAGCTTAGGGTAACTTAATCCTTTGATTATTAAATGTCTAGTATTCATAGTTCATAGAGGCACTATAAGCACCATTACAATGTTTGCTCTTTGCATAGAGAAAGAATCTACAACCTGTGATAATTGTGCTGCCTTTGCATGGCACAGGAGACTGCCAGACCAAAGTGGGCCAGTTAGGGAGATGAAAGCACCTCTCCAGCGAGTTCAGAGCAACCCAGCCCTCTCTCATAAAACCACAGGCAGCCCAACATACACCCAAATACAACAAGCAATCCATAATCCTACACACTTAACATCACAAACAGACTACACACACTCTACACTTTCATACACAACAACACATATAGTCTCTCACCACACACAAATATTATAAGAAACCAACATATAGACACAAATTACCAGACAGCTCACACACATACATGCCACAGACAGACTACCCCACACAAATACACAACACAACAGGTAGGTCACATTACTCACAAATTCTACAACCAACTCACAAACACACTGACAGACCACATACAGCACTAAGAGTGTAGTCTGGAACAAAAGCCAGGGTCAGGGTCCAAAACTGGAGCACAGGGACAATCTGAGAAAATAATCAGGAACATTACCCAAGGTCTGTAGCCCAAAGATGGATAGGACAGGTTACTTTGGGCCAAAACAAAATGAGGCTGCAAGACAGTCAAAGTTGCACATGGCAAGGTAGGCCAGAGCAACTCAAAATTCAGCTTAGGGCAATGTGTAAATGGGAAATCAGTAATTACAAGAACCTCAAGAAATTAGACATTACATCATGACATCACTGAGAAAGAAACATAGGTCCAAGTTAAATATTCCTTGGGCGTTCTGATACCCACACACATAAACAACATCATAAAGTATCCAAGACACCCATACATAAGAGAAAATGAAACAAACAAAAAAAAGAGAATAAGCAACACTCCTGGATCCCGATGGTTCAAACTTTATTCAAGGGTAAGTTACCCTACTAAAATAATGCAACATTTTGGCAAAAATTAGCTTTACTCATGCATAACAGATACAGGATTTCAGTGTGTCACATACATAACTCAAGCTGAATTTCTCAACATTTATAAGTGTCACTTTAAAAATATACTTCAAAGTTTTACTTTGGCACAGCAGTACCAAAATGTTGCCCACCCCTGAAATAGAATATTGTATAAGGAACTCCTCTGTCCTTGTCTATTCTTGTGTTTGCTGGAGGTACCCTATTATGCCTCCCCCCAAATCTTGTGTAGAGTCCATTTATCTAATGTAAAAAGTAGAGATGCTGGGGAAAGGAAGTCCAATAACTTTCAATGAGTCCTTGTCTATCTGAGAATATGAACCAGTACCCATAGAGGTACGCAGAAAAAAAATCTGTAATGGCGGAACCAGGTGTGGACTGAGTGGTCGTGCATTTTGGACTTGGTCCGAGGTTCCAGCCGCGGAAGAAGTCTGCCACCCTGACACTATGGAAGTGGCACATCACTTACATATATTTTTGCCGGCTGCTTGAATCCCACGCTAGTCACAATGACCACAATCCTCATCTTGGTGTTGCTATTCCAGGGGAGGAAATGGGCAGAGGGATATGGAGGAAGACTCTGCTACAGTGAGAGCCTGGGGCAAAGGAGGAGCATGAGAGCCTGGGGCAGAGGAGGAGAAGAGAGAGCCTGGGCCGCGGAGGAGCAGGAGAGCCTAGGGCAGAAGAGGAGCAGGGGAGCCAGGGTAGAGAAAAAGGGTGAAAATGGAAGATGGGACAGAGGAAAATTCCATGCATTTGAAATAACAACTATATTAATTACAACATTTAGCTAATATGAGGGGTACAAATTATGTAAATGATCTGCCAAAGGGTACACAATTGAAAAACCACTGATCAATTGTGACTGCCAGGTGCAAAAGACAGAATTTATAAGAATGCCTTGACAAAGACCAAGTTGCAGGATAAAAAGGTGTGGATATCTACATTTATTTAAAATGTTCACACTTCACACATACATATTTGTTAAATATAGGGATAAGTGAACATAATGTACAATATTGGGGGATGTGACAGTTCCTCTTTAAAATGTAATTTTAAAAAATGTAGTGCAAAATTATTAGAGCACGTTGAAGCATTATTATAATGTCACTCAACATTTTTCATTTGCCATTTGGACATCACAGTTTTAAATGGTTATCACTGTTTATCAGGACTGCAAATTAATGCAGTTTGGGAATAAGAAATGTAATTGTACACAGTTAAATAGGAATAAATGCTGAGACGCTGTATGCATTTTTATAAGCAACTGGCTTAATATGGGTAGAAGGGTGTGATCATCTAATGTAACACAGGCTGCAATATACTCTGGTTAAAAGATTTACTGTTATATACAAGACTTCCTCCACAATAAATAAAGAGATTGAGGTATTTTATCCACAACAAACAATAGAAGGAGGAGATGTGCACTCACGACATGAAGATTCAACTAGCTTTTATTCAATTAATGTAGGAGTATCCAAGTCTCCATTACAGCTTACAAACATAAACAATAAAGGTCAAAGTTTCAGCCCCCAATTGACCTTATCTGACGCCAGCGCATTAGCCCCCCTTTTCTATTATGTTTTCACTGATTCTGGATGTCCTCATGTCGAGCTTGAGGACATCCAGCATCAGTTAGGTGACCTAAGGTCCGATAAGATCCCAGGAGCACCTCTAGTGGCTGTGTAGTAGACAAGTACTAGAGACTGTCTTAGTGCAGCAATGTACACATTCCAGTTTCTCTAAAACTGACATTTCTACATTGCAGGACCAAGAGCAATAGAAACATTGTGCTCATACCACTCCAATGAGCTAAATTGGTCTGGCTGCCTATAGTGTACCTTTAAAAACTGCACATATCGTCTCCTTGTGCCATGACTGTTCCAAATCACTAAAGGGATCATGGTGTTTGGAGTAACACTTCAATTAACTTTAGCAGAATGGTCCGCAAGGTTAGCTGATATTTCTTTCTCTAAACAAGCAGTCAGAATTATACAATAGGGAGGTCTGGAAAACAATGTAATATCTCACATTAATGTGCAAGGTTTAGTTCAATAGTTGTCCAAAAAGGCCACATCTACCACAAGGGTTCACAATATAAGTGTATAAGTGTGTGGATTAGTGTATTTTAAATTAAAGGAATATCTGGCCGCCTGAAGACACACCTAAGGATTAAATTTGCATTCTTTGTATAAATATAGGCTACATCATCAATTTCCAAATTAACTGAGCTAACCCAGCACTGATATTCACTGTTCTTCAATCTGCATGACCAAACTAACATTCTTTATTGACATTTGTTCTGGTCCGTCATTGATTTTGCACTTAGGGATGCACTGAACGTGAAGGATATATGGCATGGAGAAGATCCCGTGTAAGAGCTATAAAGCCAGCTCTGTGTTGAGTTTCCATAATGCTCTACTGCATATGTGAGCTTTACTGCTTCTTTAACGAAGGATGCTTATTTCAACACAGAATAGGAAACAGGCTGAGAGAGCAAAAATCTCCTACATGTAAACAGCAGTCTTTTGCACCATTAATGAATAATGACTCTGAAAGCCTCAAGTCTAAAGATTTCCAAATTATCATTTTCTTTTTTTCTGTGTATACGGGAATTATGTGCAACACAGATAAAGACGAGAATGATTTTGCAAATGTCTATTTTTTCCCGTATTCTCTTAAACCCGAATTCATATTTTATGTGATGCTGATGGTGTCTTAATAGGTGCCACTAATTAGTCCTATTGTGCTAACACAGCTTTGTGAATTAGCCACAGCGTGACAGCTGTTTGTGCTTCCTACACAGTAGGTATGAAAAAAAAAGGGAAGGAAAAAAAAAAAAAGAAAAGAAAACCGAAAGGGAGAGACTAAGAGAGAGAGTGATCAGGAAAGGAAATAGGGATAAACACATTGAGATACAGAGAGTATGTAGCAGACAGAAATCATAAAATAATATTAAAGTAAGTGCTTCTGTGCATTTGAGATTTTTGAGTTTTAAGTCTTCAGATAATGAAGAATCCAATCAAGTAACTAATCAGAAAGATTAAATAAAATTAGAGAAATCTTTGTTTCCTTCATTGCATTAATTTACAGTCTAATTCCCTTGTCTGAAATGAATAGGAAATAGAGATGGCACAGTGGCGATAGAGTAGTTACCGGCTGCTATAAATGAAAAAGGCATGTTTTTTCTGCATATATATATATAAATATATAATATATATATATATATATATATATATATATATATATATATATGAATCTCTCATTCATGTGACATTCGGATGATTCGAGAGGTAATCTAAGGAACAATATAAAGTTAGTAACACATGTGATGAGACCAATCTCGCCACATTTCATTGGAGGAGCCTGGTTGCCCGCCTGCTGCCTTTGGATTATGGACCGGCAGTTAAAGGGTTAATTTGACTGTGCAGAAAGATGTATTTCTCCCTTTCTGCACAGCCGTTCGGTAGATGCTATCTACCGAACAAACAGCCGTTTTTCAGCCTCCCCAGAGCCGTGGGGAGCCGGCAGGCGCCGTTAATTGGCCACCCAGAAGCTGGAGTGTGCCCTCCATTTACCTCCCTGAAGCTGCGGTTAACCGCAGCTTAATTGATTGTTACTGGGTGGCCGCGGTTACACTTAGCGACCGCTAGATGGCGGTGTTCTGGAGCTCCCCGGGCACCCAGCGCTTTTCTGCCCAGCTTTCATGCACCAAACCCGGACACTTTTACGTGCAGGCACCGCTGAACCTCCAGCCCCTGGTTCTAATTCGTACTGATTTGGTGAATGCATGTAAATTCAGTATTTTGTGTTGGAGGAATGTTTTAACCCAGATAGCCATGCCATGGAGCATATTAGTGTAATTAAAGACTTTGGCTCCATGGCAATTAAACTGTATTCGTGTGGTCTGAGTGCCATTCACCTAATAATGTGCACTCAGACCTGAGCTATCTGGGGATATGTTAAATGTATATATTTACTGTACCATTTGTCCCATTATGTATTTTAAAGTGATAGTCTGTCTTTGTGTCCCCACGTGTGTAATGGAGTTTTGCCTTTGTCCTGGGAGATAATTGAATTACTACTCCAGGGCAGAGGGGATGAAGCCAGGATGCATTGTGGGGATGTTTTACTTCTGTATGTATGTAATTGGTACTTGTCTGTCCGTTGTTACAGTCTCCCATTTGGTCTCCTAGGGGAGTGTCCACCAGGTGGGAGACATGCATAAATACAGGGGCAGGTAGCCCTCAATAAACATACCACTGCTTGACCCTCAACACGGAGCCTTGTCTCGTTCTTGGGGGGATTCACTGTATGCTGATAGGGACTGACTGCAAGGAGTGTAAGCCGCTTGGGAGCTTTTCCTGTTCGTCTGCTAGCAGCTATTCGTGAGGTTCCAGTTCGGGAGTTTGGAGTGCTACCTTATTCCCTTGTATGCAGTTCGGGAAATCGGTGCATTCACTTATATCCAATTCGTGAGTTTTGGTGATTTTACAGTAGCTGTGCCTGTCTGTGAAAAGGGGATTATCGCCTAAACAGATTTTAACCCCTTGTCTGCTGAAACGGTCCGTTACAACACAAAACTGTATTGTTACTCTGCCCTCACACTTCCACTTGGCGTCAAATTAAGGGTTAAAAAACATTTTAACACTTACCTGATTCCAGAGTTGAGGACCCTTGCAGCTGGGCTGGGCTCCTCCTACTCTGCACATGTGCAGCAAGCGCCACACTGTCATAAGGACGTCCCCATGGGAAAGCATTGAATCAATGCTTTTCTGTGGGGCCTTAGAAAACACTGACTGTCCTCATGCTAAGTGTGAGAAAATCAAACATTGTTTCACTGAGTCAAACTCTTGGAGACAGCCACTAGGCTTAACACTGCAATGTAAAATTACAGTTTCTCTCAAACTGCAATGTTTGCAGTTAAAGGGCTAAAATGACAGGGACACTGCGACCACTTTAATGAGATGAAGTGGTTTGTTCCCTTTAATCAAGTAGGTTTCAAAAGGTCTGATTAAGGGGATGATTTCCTTCTTGCATCAAACAAATGACACATATTACAGGGCAGCACTTTTTCTTCACTGCCCATCAATGTATACAAAGTATTACCTGGCTTCCTAGGGTACAACAGATCATTAATCATGCTGCTACCGAGATATAATACACAAAGGCACTATTAAAGTATACTAATTTCTTAACTTAGCATGCTGATTTCTGCATACAGGGAGTGCAGAATTATTAGGCAAATTAGTATTTTGACCACATCATCCTCTTTATGCATGTTGTCTTACTCCAAGCTGTATAGGCTCGAAAGCCTACTACCAATTAAGCATATTAGGTGATGTGCATCTCTGTAATGAGAAGGGGTGTGGTCTAATGACATCAACACCCTATATCAGATGTGCATAATTATTAGGCAACTTCCTTTCCTTTGGCAAAATGGGTCAAAAGAAGGACTTGACAGGCTCAGAAAAGTCAAAAATAGTGAGATATCTTGCAGAGGGATGCAGCACTCTTAAAATTGCAAAGCTTCTGAAGCGTGATCATCGAACAATCAAGCGTTTCATTCAAAATAGTCAACAGGGTCGCAAGAAGCGTGTGGAGAAACCAAGGCGCAAAATAACTGCCCATGAACTGAGAAAAGTCAAGCGTGCAGCTGCCAAGATGCCACTTGCCACCAGTTTGGCCATATTTCAGAGCTGCAACATCACTGGAGTGCCCAAACGCACAAGGTCTGCAATACTCAGAGACATGGCCAAGGTAAGAAAGGCTGAAAGACGACCACCACTGAACAAGACACACAAGCTGAAACGTCAAGACTGGGCCAAGAAATATCTCAAGACTGATTTTTCTAAGGTTTTATGGACTGATGAAATGAGAGTGAGTCTTGATGGGCCAGATGGATGGGCCCGTGGCTGGATTGGTAAAGGGCAGAGAGCTCCAGTCCGACTCAGACGCCAGCAAGGTGGAGGTGGAGTACTGGTTTGGGCTGGTATCATCAAAGATGAGCTTGTGGGGCCTTTTCGGGTTGAGGATGGAGTCAAGCTCAACTCCCAGTCCTACTGCCAGTTTCTGGAAGACACCTTCTTCAAGCAGTGGTACAGGAAGAAGTCTGCATCCTTCAAGAAAAACATGATTTACATGCAGGACAATGCTCCATCACACGCGTCAAAGTACTCCACAGCGTGGCTGGCAAGAAAGGGTATAAAAGAAGAAAATCTAATGACATGGCCTCCTTGTTCACCTGATCTGAACCCCATTGAGAACCTGTGGTCCATCATCAAATGTGAGATTTACAAGGAGGGAAAACAGTACACCTCTCTGAACAGTGTCCGGGAGGTTGTGGTTGCTTCTGCACGCAATGTTGATGGTGAACAGATCAAAACACTGACAGAATCCATGGATGGCAGGCTTTTGAGTGTCCTTGCAAATAAAGGTGGCTATATTGGTCACTGCTTTGTTTTTGTTTTGTTTTTGAATGTCAGAAATGTATATTTGTGAATGTTGAGATGTTATATTGGTTTCACTGGTAAAAATAAAAAATTGAAATGGGTATATATTTGTTTTTTGTTAAGTTGCCTAATAATTATGCACAGTAATAGTCACCTGCACACACAGATATCCCCCTAAAATAGCTAAAACTAAAAACAAACTAAAAACTACTTCCAAAAATATTCAGCTTTGATATTAATTAGTTTTTTGGGTTCATTGAGAACATGGTTGTTGTTCAATAATAAAATGAATCCTCAAAAATACAACTTGCCTAATAATTCTGCACTCCCTGTAGAGACAGCAACAATACAGGTGACAAGTGAACACAAATATATAAAACATATAAAAACAAAGCAAAATAAACAATGAAGGTACACTTAAACTTTAGTAAAAATGTATTTGACACTGCAAATAAGTGTTTTATGAAACATCCTAGATTAGAAATGTCCTGAACTAATATTGGTGCTTTCTACAGATAGAACATTACTTAAGATATTTTGTAACAACACTGTGTAAGCTTTGCTCTAAAACAGATTGATAGTTTGAAATGTATTGACCATGAGGTTGCCATATCCCCCCATTTTCCTAGACACTTTCACTTATACATATTGATGGTCAGTACATGAAAAGTGCTACTCTGCATTGTGTAGTATTTTAATGGTGTAGTTAGTAAGTCAGTTTATTAAGTAAGTCTGAATCATATTATAAAAATAAATATATAGATGTAGAAAGTGGAAGATTTAATGAATGAGGTCCTTTGTTAATCTGGCCCTAAGGAGAACCTAAACATGGAAGCAGGACTGGCATAAAAACAGGGATGGATTTCTCATTAGGCAGAGTAATCGCCTGTCCTGCCTTTAGGGTGCCTATTTACAGCCCTTATAATTTCCCTTTTTGAAGCTTAGGTGGGCTGGTAAGGCTAGTGTCCCTTATAGTCTAATAACAATTTTCTTACTGAGTGTATGCTATACATGTGTCTGTTTATACATTTAATGTAAGCATTGTTCTGTAGGAAGAGGTATAGAGGATATGAAGCTTAATGATGTCCCAGCTCCTCCAGTGTCTGCGGTTCGGTGAGTCATTTACACTATATAACAGCTCCTGCTCCTGCAGTTATACTGTCAGTCATAAAAGGAGCGAGTAATCCCTCAACCCCCTCATGCCTATACCCTAAGCACCCATTTTCCCCTAACCCTAAACTCTTAACTTAGTCCCATTTTAAGCACTCAATGTCTAAACCTGAAAAAAAAACCTGTTACATTATTCCTAGGTTTAAAGTAAATACACCATGTACCCCAATACAAACCCAATCATTCTAAACTTCCCTTCTGCTACAACTATAAGAAATATCAAACTTTTAATCCTCTTAAGACCCTATGTAATCTAACTGTAGCGGAGTAGTAGGTTAATCCACTGTATCTCCGCTGGTAGTCAGCATGCAAAATACAGGTAGTGTAGTAATAATCCATTTTTCCCAAGAACTAGACGACACATAGTTTGGGAGTCAACTGAGTTTTTATTCCAAAGTCACCGTATTTATACAAGTCCCCATGCAAGGGGTTTCCATACTGGCATTGCAAAAGGCAAAGCTTACCCTGCAATGCTATTTCCCATCATGCATTGCTGTACTGGAGAGATAATTGCGTAAGAATATAGTGTTAATTACATTATCTCTCCGTACAGCAAAATATACAATTTTACATAAAAATCCATAACTTGTAAATTTTTACTCGGAATTAGCCTTCATTCAATGGCTGGGATCTGAGCGCACCATCTGGCAAAATACCGCTCAGATCCGGTCACTAGAATAGGAAAGCCATTTGAATGAAGGGTTCATACGAACACACATTGCAATTATACCGTAGAAAGTGAACTGTTAGAATATGCGAGTTCGACAGTTTTAAAACTGTTGAACGCCACCCTATTTGCACGAATACATACTTTATACGAAAGACCTGGAAGTCCAGCGGTGTTCGTGCAGTCAAGTAGCTGATTTTAGTTCAAGGCACTCGATGACGAAACACCGCTGGGCTTTCGTGAACAAAGATGGCCACCGCCAGGTGTTTGGTTATACGAACGGCGGCCACCCATAAAACCATTACAGTTCTGTTGTTACAATGTTGCCGGTTCATTAATTGGAGACACACGACTCCCTTGTGTGGTCTCCCGTTCATTCGTTTCACGAACATATTAATCCAATATGATTCGTGAAATAAGCATACGAATGCTGCAGTCTTTAGAGTGCACAAAAAAGCATACAAATACCGTCTTTAACCCTCTGAAGTGGCTAGGTTTACCACAGTAACATTGTGACATTAACCCCTCTCTAACATTACTCCCCTTTACCCTAACCACTTCCAACATTATTTTGAATGCTGCATGCATTTTCACAGCTGTATTCACTCACTATACACAAAGATTTTTTTTTATGTCTGCAATTTCCAGTGAATCAATGAATTCATCAACGTGAGGCTCTCTCAAAAATCCCAAACCTCCAAACTTTTATTACTACATTCTAAGTACAAGCAGACTTCCACTATACGACAAGCTTATAATTTTTAGTACAACTCAAGGTTCTACCCAGTACCGAAACCATAAGTTCTCTCAGAAGATCAGGATTAGGTTTCTCAAAAAAGGCATCACGTATTTTTAATGATTGCTTCATCTTCTACAATCATTTTATTTTATTTTTTTTTAATTTTTTTAGGATTGAGTCTCTGGAAGAGAAATTTGTTTGCTTGGGTGGACTCTCTGAGAGAAGTGTACTAAGCTGAGGATGGTGGGGCTGGCACAGAGTACCCAGTGTGGCAGATGCCTGCTCTGCTGCTGTCTTGTAGCTTCAGAATTTGTGGCATGGGGCTGCTGTACTTAGGGCAGGGCTCCCAACTGTCCCACTATCGGCAAGGCAGTTCTGATTTCAGGTCCTGTCCCGCCATCCTCATTTAGTTTCACTGGTGTCTGCATACCAGGACTCTGTCCCCACGCAGCACAATGTGAAACCATTATTAGGCTAGCTTGCACTGTGCAGCAGGCACTAGGACTTCAGCAGCACTCTCTGTGTGGTCCTTTAGATTGCATTGCATGCATGCTTGATATCAGGTTGACATGCCCCTTCAGTGCATGGACATACCCACTTCTCAGGAAGGTCCACACATAATGGGTGACACCCCTTGAAGGACAGCCTCAATTTCATAGCTCCCAATATGGAAGATATGTGAGTGTCCAGCTCACTCGTGCACCCTGTACTGCTGCTGTGAGCCAGGATGTTATGTCACCCCAGTTCCGCCATTAATAAAGAGATGCAGGGAGCTAGGCATCCCAGCAAACGACTGGACCCCAGGGACAAGGCTCAACTCCAGCTCTCTTTCTAGGTAAGAAAACTAAGGCTGGATGGTCCTCACTGTGTAAAAATAAACAAATAAAATAAAAATGAAGTATGTGTGTTTACATAAACCACACTGATTGATGAGTTTTTTGTTGTTGTTTTTTTTTGTTTTTTTTACTGTTGTCAGTCTGCAATCTATACTTTCAATTATTTAATATTTTTCAATGCTAGCACCCTCCAGAGGTGGTATGTTCTGTGCCAACCTTTTCTTGGGTTGGTTGGAAAGCATCCAAATTTTTGTTGATAGCAGCTTCTACAGGCCTTATGTTCACTTATATTCATATTATATTAATGATTTGTTATTTGTTTGGAGGGGCATTCCCCCTGTGGAGTATTTGAGTTGCAACAATGATACTTTGCATTAACATCATGGAGCAAATAACACAAGTTATTTGTGTTAAATTTGAAATAAGTAAAGGCTCACATTTAAAGCAATGTTTACAGTAAGCCATCCTCTGGATATTCTTCAATTCAAACATTTGTTCAGTGTTATACCCAAAAACTATTTATTATCTTTTTTAATTGATTTCTTTTACTGATGTCTGAGGAAGATTAGATATTATAGAAACACGTATTGGCCAGCTGTTATAACAGGGTGGCATGGCAAAGAGCAGTGATCATTGTTGATAAGATTCATAAGGATCTACTTTTGCAATCAAAATGTTCTAAAACTAGGTTGTGAAAGTTCAAGGATTTGTATTTCCTGACCCTCTACATTTCTTAATAGTTTGTTTTCTTTATCATCAAGTGTAAGTAGCATGGCCAAATCTGTGATATTTTGAGGTTATGTTGACAGATTATTTATGCTGATCCCCAATTAGAGTTTCTAATTTCCAAGGCTGGTCTTCATATTTTCAGCCCATAGAGGACCTTCGCATGACAGTTCTTTATCTCCTAGTCTTTTTCCATCTAACCATTATGGTACTTTGAAAAAGGAAAAAGTAAACGTGTGCTTACACTATACATACTGTCTTCTAATTTTTTGTCAACAGTTACATTTCAAACTTGTACCATGAGGACTTATGTGTACTCTAAATTGGAACAAGCAGATTATGTAACTGCTTGTAAAACTTTTATGGGAATGCAAAATGTATAAATGTTATTTTGGCAACATGCTGTTTTTTCTGGTGAGGGAGTGGGAAGGTACAGAGCACTCTTAAGCAGGGTATTAGCTATTGGAATCAGGTAGGTGCACTGGATCTTCCACCCTCTGAAGGTGGATGATGGGTAATATTTTGTACAGCTACTTCTCTCCTGTTGTTTCACTGAATGTATTAAAGGGACACTATAGTCACCAGAACAACTACAGCTTATGGTATTTGTTCTGGTGAGTATAATCATTACCTTCAGGCTTTTTGCTGTAAACACTGTCTTTTCAGAGAAAATGCAGTGTTTACATTACAGCCTAGTGATAACTCCACTGGCCACTCCTCAGATGGTTGTTAGAGATCCTTCCTGGGTCATGGCTGCCTAAAATGCATCCAAACATTCAGTATCTCCTCCCTCTGCATGCAGACACTGAACGTTCCTCATAGAGATTAATTGATTCAATTCATCTCTATGAGGAGATGCTGATTGGCCAGAGCTGTGTTTGAATCATACTGGCTCTGCCCCTGAACTGCCTCCTTGTCAGTCTGAGCCAATCCTGTGGGAAAGCATTGTGATTGGATCAGGCTACCACTTCTGATGATGTCAGCACACTGCTTGTTTTTCTGAGTCTAACAGCATGCAGAGTTACAGCTTCAAGCTTGAATACAGTAATATTTTTACTATATTTATGGAGGCATGAGGGGCCCAGGGGGGCTAGATGATGGTGTTAACACTATAGGGTTAGGAATACATGTTTGTGTTCTTGACCCTATAGTGATCCTTTAAGATTGGGATTCAGCCTTTTCTGCTGATGAGCACCTATATATTTAATTCTCAGCAGGGACTGCTTTTTGTAGTTACATGTGGTCTCTAATTGTTCTTGCCGAGGACATCATAATTACTCTGCTGGGTAACTTTTATTTAATTGATGTATAACTTTTGTAATTACATTTGATATTATGAAGCAATAATGACAATCCTTGTTAATATGTATTTCATCACTCTGGTTCTATTCTTTTATTTCTTTTAATATTTTTTTCCCATTTCAGGCAACACGTCTGGGTGGTGATTTAGTTGTATGTTATATATGATTTGAGCAAAGCAGTTTGAGAGTTAACTACACCTAGTTCATAAGGCTAATATTTTTTTTAAAGTATTTTCCAGATTTCCCTTGCCCGACTGGTTGTCCTTGATATACCTGACCTGTTATCAGTACATTCTTTATCAAAATAGTGTCTCTGTGATGATGTCCACAATATGACACACGTTCGCATTTGTTGGCATTTGCTGTAGTCTGCTGTGGTTACTATGTAAAAAAAAATAGTCTATATTGCATATGACTTAAATAAGCAATTTACATATAGTCACATAATACCTAACATTTTTTTTTATAAACACAGTCTGGAGACGCAGCCATGCAATAGCTGACATATATGTTGTAGACAATGCACAATTTGAAACACAGTCATGCTAATTACTAAACCCCAAGGCATAACATTAAACCAGGAGAAAGTACTGTGTGAGCCCTCTTAAAACTGTTTGGTAAGAAACTGTCCACCAGGAGGCAGTGCTGGATTGAAAATGAAATATGTATCAGAATGCATCACAAAGTCTGTCTTACCTCCTAGCAGCCAATTCAGCGTCCAGACAGCTCAGCTCAGCACAGTGTGGGTCACACCGCCATCTGCACTTACGCTGTGATACCCTCTGTTTGTTGTTGTGTCTTGTTACATGCTGTGTGTGTCTGGAACCATTTGGTCGTACATACTGTGCGTGTGTTTATGTTGCAGGTAGGTATTGAATTTGTCTGTGTTCTATTGTCTCTGAGTTCTTTCTGTCTGGTATGGTGTGTTGAGCTTGTTTATGTGAAAAGACCCTCCACAACAGGTTTAGGCAACTGACGCCCACAGATGGTAATGGATCGCAACTCCCATCATACTCATTCAGCCTTTGGCTGCCTGGATGATGGGTGTTTTGTTCTATCAATACCCAGTTGACCCATATGATTCCACCCTTGTTCTAGGGCTTACAAGGTGTATGTCTGCACATTTTCCTATCTAGTCATGCCCTCATCTGTGAAATAGTAGGAAATGCAAAATTGGGCAGTGGCGCAGAACTAGGTGAGTGACCAATCTGATGCAGATTCACAATTCATAAAAACATAGCTTTTTTTGGTGAAGTATTCATTTTGGGTTTCATTGTGCCTTTCCACCAGTGCAGTCTCTTTATTCATCGTTCATGTAATGTATTTATTATTATTATGATTCTCCAATATATATCTGGGTGTTGCAAGCACCTTATTCTCCTTAGTGAATAATTTAGGGAAATCAAAGAATAGTTTAAGTGAAAACTCAACATTTTGCTTATTTCAGTGAATCAGCTTAATAAAAAAACACATTTTGTTGTTTAATAAAAGAACACATTTTGTTGTTTGCTCAGTGCCTGGCATCGAGAGTTTAGAATGCCAACATCTAACTGTTTAGAGACTATTACATTGCTCATTCACAATGAGTCTTTATTATTCCAGTATGTTTAGACGGTTATTGCTGCCCGTTTCTTTTGCATATTATTTATGGAGAAAGGATTCCCCCTAGAATTCTTGTCTGTATGTTGAGAGCACGCCACTGTGGATGATGATAGAGTTTTGAATATTCATAGTAATATTGTCGCCATTTAATTTGGGGGGATTATTAACTGAACTGTAAATTGCGGCTTGTTGCCAATCTAAATTGCAGAACATGCTGTCTTGGCGTAATTTGTGCATTTCAATTCTCAAAGCACTGCAACAAACTGTTTGCTTAATAAACCCTTTGGGCTGTATTTCCAGATCTTGTTGAAGGGGTTAATCGTAAAATCCAGGTACTCAGTTACTAGAACTTTCTCTAGAAAAGCAATACAGAGTTACATCAATACGAAGAAAACAATATGGGTGCAGAATAAGTGTCCCCAAAGAGAGCGAGTAATGGCGTTTGTAAGAAGTACGACCGTGACATGCATCTGCAAGAGATTTGAATTTTGTGTGAAGTCATTTTCGAGGCAAAGCTGATGTGGCCCTATGCTACAGGTTAACATTGTGAAGCAGCCTGCATGCGAGCTGTCAGTCTCTGTTTGCGTGCAATATGCTTTGTCTGAAGCCATGCTGATTTTAATTTTAGTATGCATGGCAATCAGGACATTGCACTGCGAGACAAACACTCACTGTGTGCGTATGTATCATAAGGTACACTGAGGAATATGCATCCGAATGGTACAATGTACATAATGCAGATATATGTGGCAAACAAGAGCAAATAACAGAAAGGCAGGTTTTCTTCTTCCGTCTTTTGATTCATAGGTGACAAACAAAATATATAATGGGATCGGAGAGGGATCGGAGAAAATACTGTTATTAAATGTATATTTATAAAGCAGCTGCATATTCCGTGGCGCTGTGCAGTAGTTGACAGTGATATTTAGGTAGGTAATGACTGGCCTCTTGCTAGCACTCATGAGGGAAGGTGCCTAAACCAGAAGTTACAGATTTCCCTGAAATATAATATACACTTTTATAAATCCAGATATTGGATCTCCTCTAAGTCTCAAGTAATTGGGATGATTAGTAACTGTGATGATTATAGAATATGTATCATATTTGTCTGGTGATAGAGCAGTATATGCAAACCAGCTCATATATCTTTGGTCCTGTCTGTGTACTAATATGGTGCTTATATGGTCACGTGTGAGTGCATGTTATGTGCATGTCTTACACATCAACTGTAACTGACCTGTCTAAGTCCCCGGCATGTAAACCATAAGTTGCACATTGTTGACAGAGACTTTGAGCCTGGCCCACTCTTATTAGTTAAGGTATCCTAACCCTACCTACAATGAACTTGTCATGATTCAGTGGTAACTATCATAAGGAGCTACTGTTTAATAAAGAAATATATATTTTACGATATATAATTTATAATGAGACCATTTTCCTAAAATTTTAAATGGATAGTATATACACCATAACCACTTTATCTAATTGAAGTGGTTGTATTGCTTGGCTTACCCTGTTCCTGACTCAAATGCCAGTGTTAAAGATTTTCTAAAACAATTTGGCACTGAATGAGGGTCCCCAGGTGCCCATGGCTCTGACACGTTTTGGAGGTAAGGGTTAGGCAGAATTTAATGCAACATGAGCCACCGTAGATCATACCCGCGATGTGCAATAGTGATAGGCTAAAAGTGCCTAAATGATGGTCGTAGCCTATGAGTTGGTATGGCTAAAGTGGAGTTACAGTCTACCTTAGCCTTTCTTATTTATTACTCTAAATGTATTATCAATAAGCTGATTGTAAATTCCTACAGGAATAGGGCAAACACCTCATCCACTATTTAATTGGTTTGTCAAATGTTGTATTGTCTGTTTGTATTGTACCTATACCTTTTTACTTGAATCAATTGAACCCATGGACAGTGCTGCGGAATCTGTTGGTGCTTTATAAATAAATAAAGTACTGTATATACTCGAGTATAAGCCGAGTTTTTCAGCACATTTTTTGTGCTGAAAAACCCCAACTCGGCTTATACTCGAGTCAATAGTCTGTATTATGGCAATTTGCATTGCCATAATACAGACTGGGGCTGTGGGGGCTGCAGAGAGATGTTACTTACCTTTCCTGCAGCTCCTGTCAGCTCTCTCCTCCTCCGCCGGTCCGTTCAGCTCTTCTGTCAGCTCACAGTGTAAATCTCGCGAGAGCCGCGGCTCTCGCGAGATTTACACTGGGAGCTGACCGAGGTGCTGAACGGACCGGCGGAGGAGGAGAGAGCTGACAGGAGCTGCAGGAAAGGTAAGTAACATCTCTCTGCAGCCCCCACAGCCCCCTCCTACACAGTGCCCATCCACTGGACCACCAGGGAAGGAGAGCCCCCCTCCCTGGCCAGCTAGCAAGCAGGGAGGGGGGACGAAAAAATTTGAGGATTAGTGCGGATGCTGCTCAGTGTAACTCTCTCTCTAGTATCTGCCACTAAACAAAGACATTGTCTGCGATGTTCCCCCAGGAGAGACATGTTAATAGGGCTGGATGTTCACTTTGCTGTAGGTTTTTCAATGTTTAACTCCTTCTGCTAGGGCTACAGGATAGCTAGCATAAGCTATATATATAGTACTGAAGAACTGCATGGGCACCAGGAGTTCTGGAGAAACAGGAGGCACAATTAATAAATGGCAATTATATAAACTTCACTGTGTGTATTATCGTCTTCAGTGTATATGCACAAAATACATTAATAATAATAAAAAAATAATGAAAAAATAATAATATAAAAATAATAAAATAAAAAATAATAATACAATAAAAAATAATAATAATAAAAAACATTTAATGAAACAAAAAAATATTAAAATAATAATTAAAAAATAAAAATGCCCACCCCCCACCAAGGCTCTGCATCACACTCTGCATCACACACACACACGCACACACACTGCATTCATACACACACACTGCATTCATACACACACACTGCACTCATACACACACACTGCATTCATACACACACTGCATTCATACACACACTGCACTCACTCATACACACACACTGCATTCTCATACACACACACTGCATTCTCATACACACACTGCATTCATTATACACACACTGCATTCATTATATACACACTGCATTCATTATATACACACACTGTAAATAAATATTCAATTAATATAATTTTTTAGGATCTAATTTTATTTAGAAATTTACCAGCAGCTGCTGCATTTCCCACCCTAGTCTTATACTCGAGTCAATACATTTTCCCAGTTTTTTGGGGTAAAATTAGGGGCCTCGGCTTATATTCGGGTCAGCTTATACTCGAGTATATACGGTAAATTAGTAATAATAAAGAAGCAAAAACTCTTAATGAGTTGACTACTGATTAGCAACAGCTAAGGAATATTTGTTTTGAAATGTTTTACTACTATAGACTACTATTGAAGGATTGCGGGTGTTTCCCCACGATGCTCCAGTGTGTCGGACCATAGCTACTATTTTTATACCTGTGCTCCTTGGTTTTTCCAGCTATTAGGGAATATGTTAGGGAATAAAAGATTAGATTTGTTTTCTATCTCGGTTATTTTAGTTATCTTTTGCTACTTGGTTGTTAGCTGAACAGAACCTCTTCAACCTATTGTTCCCGTAGATGTTCTTGTAATTGTCCTATTTATAGTTGCATCCCCCTCTTGAAAATATTGTAAAGTGCTACGAAATCTGGTGGCGCTATATAAATGCTGATAATAATAATAATAATAACTGTTCACCATATTCTTGTATCTGTACAGTACTAGTTTAAATGGAAGGCTATTCTAGGTACTTCTAATCATATCCATAGAGTAACGCTGAAGTTTACCTGGGGTCATCTAACCTCAGATTTAATATCACATCTTCTTGTTCTAATATTCTTTTTCTGAAAAAAAACAAAAAACAAAAAAAACAAGAAACCTTTTTTTGGACTTTATTAAACATTCTCATATATTTGAAGGAATCCAACATCTTCTCCATCCCTCCTATTTACTCCAAGGACCTATATTATGTTCTTTATACTCTAAATCAAGCTTGGATTATAACATAAAGCTAGAGCTGTTTAATCAGTATTTCACCAGAAGGCTTGTAAAAATGTAACTTTGAGACAATGGTAATAACATTAATATATCTGAGAATCTGTGGATGGTATTTATATTTCCACTAAAAGAGTGGTGTTGTCTTTGATATCATGGCATTGTTACTAGTAATTATAAAAAATAATAATAATAATTGATGATTATAATAAAAATGAATAATAATTTTTTATAGTTATATTAGCTGTTTGAGACATATTCTGCTCTGGTTAATGTGTTGCAATCTACCACGTTTTGCTTTCAATGCACACTCTCCTGTCATTGAAAATGTTAATATATACTAGGACATGTGGGAAAACCAATACTTAGACTAGAACATGTAAATGGTTTTTGGATCTATACTGGAGGCAATCCTAAATAAGAACTGGGAACTATTTATGGCCAACTATATAACCCATTTACTAAGTAAGTCACTTCTTGTTTGAAAAGAGTTAGCACAGGTCATTTAGATAAATCAATACATGCGGTATATACTTACATAGTGCCAGCAATAAGTACTTCCTATGCAGTGCTGATTAGGTGTGGTAAAGAGTTCTGCATCGCTGTTCCTACAATTGCACTCTTCTGGACATCCATCTCAGAGGTCCCGCCTGGAATCTTCTGAAGCCACTCACCAAACTTTAGAGTCGCACCCTCGAATGCTCCTGTCACAACTGGGACAACTACTGCCTTCACTTTCCATGTTCTTTCTAGCTCCTTTTTTCAGTCCTTGGTTTTTGTCCACCTTCTTCCTGATGTTATAGTCACTGGGTATTGCCAAATCCACCACCACTGTAGTCTTACATTCCTTATCTACAACCAAGACATCAGGTTGGTTGGCCACTACTTGCTTGTTTGTTCTGATCTAAAAGTCCCATAGGATCTTAGCCCTGTCTTTCTCAACTACCCTTTGTGTCACCCCCCATCTTGACTTAGGCAGGTCCAGCCCATATTCTGTGCAGATATTTTGGTATATGTGTCAGGATCGGGACAGGGATCCAACACGCAGAGTACAGACAGTAGAAAGGTACGTATACCGGACCTTAGAATGGCCGGACTAACGTATGGAGATGAGAGAGAATGGTCAAAGGCAAGCCGAGGTCGAGGGAACGAGAAGACAGGTAAGCGAGGGACAAGCCGAGTCAAAAGGGTAACAGAGATAAGCAGAGTAATACAAACAAGCCGGGTCGGAACCAAAAGGATAACTGGAATACAAGAGCACTGCGAGACTAGACAGGATAGAACCACGACAGGGCAATGAGCAAATGGAAGAAGCACTGTTAAATACCCTGGCTCAAGAGAGTAGACACGCCTCCGACGAGTCCTGATTAGTCTCCAGACAGTTGAGTGACAGGTCGGTCCGGGTTGGCGTCATGACGTCGACTGCTGGGCGTCGTGTTACAAAAGGAAGTGGATCCCTCGCGGCCGGCGTGTAAATGGCCGGAAGGACCGCGAGGGACGGAGGAAACAGACCTTCTGGACGGATAAACTTCTAAGTCTCTACCTCTCTCAGAGGTAGAGACTTCAGGTACCCTGACAGTACCCCCCCTCTCAGATACGCCCACCGGGCGGAAGGAACCGGGACGAGATGGGAAGCGGGAGTGAAACGCCCTGCGGAGGCGAGGAGCATGAACATCCTCTTGAGGTACCCAACTCCTCTCTTCAGGACCATATCCTTTCCAGTCGACCAGATATTGTACTCTCCCCCGGGAGATTCGAGAATCGATGATAGAGTTGACCTCATACTCCTCCTGCCCCTCCACCTGAACAGAGCGAGGAGAGGATACTGTGGAGGAAAATCTGTTGCAGACTAGTGGTTTCAGCAATGAAACATGAAAGGAGTTAGGAATGCGTAAGGCAGATGGGAGAGCTAGACGATACGCAACTGGGTTAATCCGAGTCAGAACCCTGTAAGGTCCAATATAACGAGGAGCGAACTTCATGGAAGGCACTTTTAAACGAATGTTCCTAGTGCTCAACCATACTCTATCGCCTGGAACAAAAACCGGAGCCGACCTTCTACGTTTATCAGCGTGTTTCTTAACCAGCATAGAATTGTGCAAAAGAATTTGTCGAGTCTGATCCCACAACTTCCTCAAATTGGCAACATGAACATCAACCGACGGTACCTCTTGGGAAGGAGAAACCGTGGGAAGAATGGATGGATGAAAGCCATAATTCATGAAGAAGGGGCTTGAATGAGTAGAATCACAAACGAGATTGTTGTGCGCGAACTCCGCCCAAGGAATCAAACCGACCCAATCGTCCTGGTGTTCGGAAACAAAACAACGTAAATATTGCTCAATCTTTTGGTTGGTGCGTTCAGCAGCTCCGTTAGACTGAGGATGATAGGCGGAAGAGAAATTCAATTTGATACCCAGTTGAGAGCAGAAGGATCTCCAAAAACGAGAAACAAATTGGGAACCTCTGTCAGATACAATTTGGGAGGGTATCCCATGTAAACGAAAAATCTCCCTTGCAAATATCTCTGCCAACTCGGGAGAAGACGGAAGTTTAGGTAGAGGAACGAAGTGAGCCATCTTGGTGAATCTGTCAACCACGGTGAGGATAACAGTCTGTTTTTTAGATATAGGTAAATCGACAATAAAGTCCATAGCCAGACAGGACCATGACTTTTCTGGAACCTCTAAGGGATGCAGAAATCCACATGGAAGCGTATGAGGTTGCTTGGTCTTGGTACAAACCACACACGCACCGATGAAATCTTTAATATCCCTACGTAAAGCAGGCCACCAGAAGTCCTTAGAGATCAAAGCGTACGTCTTGCGAATGCCAGGATGTCCAGCCACCTTGCTGTTGTGGAAACATTGTAACAGTTCCAGTTGAAGGGCAGGAGGAACGAAATGTCGACCCCCGGGAGTCTGTTTAGGAGCTAGATGTTGCAGCTTTAAGATCTCGGCAAGTAACGGAGAGTGAATCCTGAGATTCATGTTAGCGATAATATTGCATTTCGGAACTATAGAGGAAAGAACAGGTTCCGATATAGTAGAAGGTTCATATTGGCGAGACAAAGCATCGGCTTTAGAGTTCTTAGAACCAGGTCTATAGGTAAGCACATAATTGAAGTGGGTCAGGAACAAGGACCAACGAGCTTGTCTGGCGGACAGTCGCTTAGCCTCCCCAATATAGGATAAGTTCTTGTGATCCGTTAAAATGGTAACAGGGTGTAAGGTCCCCTCCAATAAATGTCTCCACTCCTTTAAAGCCATAATGACCGCTAATAATTCCCTGTCACCGATGTCATATCTGCTCTCAGGACCAGACAGTTTCTTGGAAAAAAAACCACAAGGGTGTAGTAGTTTGTCCACCCCCAACCTTTGTGACAGAATAGCGCCTACGCCTGTCTCAGAGGCATCGACCTCGAGTAGGAACGGCAGAGTCGTATCAGGATGGACTAAAATTGGAGCAGAAGCAAAAAGTTCCTTGAGAGTCTTGAAAGCAACGAGAGCTTCAGTAGACCAAGTCTTAGTGTCAGCCCCCTGTCTGGTCATATTGGTAATAGGCGCAATAATAGAAGAGTATCCCTTAATGAAGCGCCTATAATAATTGGAGAAACCAATAAACCTCTGAATAGCCTTGAGTCCCTTAGGCAATGGCCAATCTAAAATAGACTGAAGTTTGTCGGGATCCATCTTAAAGCCTTCCCCAGAAATCACGTAACCAAGAAAGTCTATCTGAGATTGGTCAAAACTACATTTCTCCAATTTGCAGTATAACCCATGTTGAAGAAGTTTGTGCAATACCTTTCTGACTTGTCTGTGGTGGGTCTCAATCTCTCTAGAGTGTATAAGTATGTCGTCCAGGTACACAATAACACAATCATGTTGAAATTCCCTAAGAACTTCATTAATCAAATCCTGAAATACTGCCGGTGCGTTGCAAAGACCAAAAGGCATGACCGTGTATTCATAATGCCCATAACGGGTATTGAACGCTGTCATCCACTCGTGTCCTTGCTGGATTCTCACCAAGTTATATGCCCCTCTGAGATCCAACTTGGTGAACATTTTAGAACCCTTTAGGCGATCAAAGAGCTCGGTAATTAAGGGGATCGGATAGGCATTTCTGATGGTTATTTTATTCAAACCTCGGTAATCAATGCAAGGTCTTAGGGAACCATCCTTCTTTTTAACAAAAAAAAAACCAGCCCCGGCAGGAGAAGAAGATCTCCTAATGAATCCTTTCTCTAGATTCTCCCGAATATATTCCTCTAGAACTGAATTCTCTTTGGTGGATAGAGGATATACATTGCCCCTCGGAGGCATGGTACCAGGTAGTAAATTAATTTTACAATCAAAAGTCCTGTGTGGAGGTAGCGTATCAGCATTCCTTTTGTCGAATACTGCTTTTAAGTCCAGATACAGAGGCGGTATCTGTATATCTGTAGACTGGGTAGAACTACCTGGTGTGTTAATTACACCCAATGGAGAAACCCTCCGTAAACACTTCTCCTGGCAACCCTGGCCCCATGAGAGTATCTCCCCTAACTCCCAATCAATAATAGGGTTATGTCTCTTTAACCATGGGTAACCCAGGACTATGGGAACAGAAGGGGACGAAATAAGCATGAACGATAAGTTCTCCTCGTGTAAGATACCAACAGTTAAGTTAACGGGTATGGTTTCACGATAGATAACAGGCTCAAGTAACGGTCTACCATCTATGGCCTCAACGGCCAAGGGTGTATCCCTTAACTGGGATGGGATAGTGTGTTTAGTAGCAAAGGCCTGGTCGATAAAATTCTCAGCAGCTCCGGAATCTATCAAAGCCATGGTCTTTAGTACTCCCTTCTCCCAAGTCAAAGAAACTGGTAGCAGAAGCCTGTGATCTTTATAATTATGAGTAGAGGACAAAATAGAAACACCCAAGGCCTGTCCTCTAGAGAAACTTAGGTGCGGGCGTTTCCCGAGCGATTAGGACAATTCAGGCGTAAGTGACCTCTGACTCCACAATACATACACAATCCCTCCCTTCTCCTGTACTGTCTTTCCTCTTCTGAGAGGCGAGTATTGCCTATCTGCATAGGTTCAGGAAACAGTGAGGTAGTGGAATCAGGACTTTGAAATGCGGGAGCTAATTTAAAGGAAGGTCTAAAGTTCCTCTCTCGGGTGTTCTGTCTCTCTCTTAAACGCTCATCAATACGAGAAATTAACGAAATTAAATCCTCCAAATTCTCAGGAAGCTCTCTAGTAGCAACCTCGTCAAGGATTACATCTGATAGCCCGTTCAAAAATACATCTATATAAGCCTGCTCATTCCACTTAACTTCTGCCGCCAAAGACCTGAACTCTAGTGCATAATCCACAAGTGTTCGGTTCTCTTGTCTCAGGCGCAAAAGTAATCTAGCTGCATTAACCTTTCTGCCAGGAGGGTCGAAAGTTCTTCTAAAGGCAGCTACAAAGGCATTATAATTATATACTAACGGGTTATCATTCTCCCATAATGGGTTGGCCCATCTCAAAGCTCTCTCAATGAGTAGGGTGATAATAAATCCAACCTTTGCCCTATCTGTAGGATAGGAGCGAGGTTGTAATTCAAAGTGGATACTGATCTGGTTTAAAAAACCACGACACTTCTCAGGTGAACCACCATAACATACTGGTGGGGTAATACGGGAAGAGGCACCTACAGTGGCTACCTCTAGGCCCGAACTCACAGGGGAAATAGAAGTAGTACGCGTCTCCTCTGGTGGGTTATTAGCACGAGATAATAACGCCTGTAGTGCTAGAGCCATCTGATCCATTCTGTGTTCCATGGCTTCAAACCTAGGATCGGAAGGACCAAGCTGACTGTTTGTACTTGCAGGATCCATTGGCCCTGTCGTAATGTCAGGATCGGGACAGGGATCCAACACGCAGAGTACAGACAGTAGAAAGGTACGTATACCGGACCTTAGAATGGCCGGACTAATGTACGGAGATGAGAGAGAATGGTCAAAGGCAAGCCGAGGTCGAGGGAACGAGAAGACAGGTAAGCGAGGGACAAGCCGAGTCAAAAGGGTAACAGAGATAAGCAGAGTAATACAAACAAGCCGGGTCGGAACCAAAAGGATAACTGGAATACAAGAGCACTGCGAGACTAGACAGGATAGAACCACGACAGGGCAATGAGCAAATGGAAGAAGCACTGTTAAATACCCTGGCTCAAGAGAGTAGACACGCCTCCGACGAGTCCTGATTAGTCTCCAGACAGTTGAGTGACAGGTCGGTCCGGGTTGGCGTCATGACGTCGACTGCTGGGCGTCGTGTTACAAAAGGAAGTGGATCCCTCGCGGCCGGCGTGTAAATGGCCGGAAGGACCGCGAGGGACGGAGGAAACAGACCTTCTGGACGGATAAACTTCTAAGTCTCTACCTCTCTCAGAGGTAGAGACTTCAGGTACCCTGACAATATGATCTCATCAACGTAGTTGTGCCTCTCAGTGTAGGCTATCACTGCGAACATCTTACACCCAGCTGCTATGTGCTGCATTGTCTCTGAGGCCTTTTTGCACAGTCTGTACCTTGGGTCTAGTCTGGAGTGATAGAACCCTGCTTCTATTGATCTGATGCTGAGTGCCTGTTCCTGAGCTGGTAGAATTAGTGCCTCAGTGCTGTCTTTCAGTCCTTAATTTTCCAACCACTGGTAAGATTTTGCAATGTGAGCCACATCCACTCTGTGTTTCATCCAGGACTGTGGCCCTAAACTCCTTCTTTCAGGCTGATTGACAGTCTCTGGATGCTGGATTTCTGGTGGAATCCTCCATTCAAAGTGAGTAGTTTCTGGGTTTTGAAATCCATGGTAACCAGCCCTTCTCTTGATAAGGTTATTAATCCAACCTGATTACTGGTAGTTCATATGTATTGCTGGATTGGACCTTGTTCTCCCATTTGAGCTGGGTCTTCAGGACTTGTCTGACTCTCTGAAGGTACTTGGATGTTGCTGTTCTCCTTGTCTCTTCCTCATGGTTGCCATGTTTTGTTGTACTCCCAGGTACTTGTAGCTGATCTCTACATCTCCAAATGTGGCCTTCAGGTAATTGAACTACTTCTGTCCTGATCATCTTCCCTCTTTTTGCTATCAATAGCCTATACTTATCTAGTCTGGACAACAACATGCTAATGTCCTTGCTGTATATCCTAGTTAGGTGGATTGGTGAGTCAATGTTCCCTTCACTCTTTGCATACAGCATGATGTTGTCCGTGTAGAGTAGGTGGCTGATGGTAACTCCACTCTTGAACCAGTATCTGTAGCCACTCTTTATCATGATTTGGCTAAGGGGATTGAGGCCTATGCAGAACAGCATTGGGGATTGCACATAACCTTGATATAGGCCACATTTGATGTTCACTTGTGTTATTGTCCTGATTTTTGGCTTCTGAAGTTGTTTTCCATTTACCCATCAAGTTCTTGATGAGGTCTCTTATTGTATTATTGACCATGTATAGATCCAATCATTCCAGTGACCATGTGGCTTACTAACGTCCTTACATGTTGCCTTTGTTTTGTCATCCAGTCTTAATTTCCAAGGTGGGCATTGTTTCTCCTTCAGATTGTATCTTGCAGTTAAGCATTTGGAGGACCACTAATGCTGTGGCATATATGAGTCTTTTGGTCTTTGTGATGATTAACCGCTGCTAGCATACAGTTTTCCAGTGATCAGTGGTAATCTTGTCTGGTGGTCAAGGATTGTTAGCATTGCTATGGTCAGCTTTTCTTGACAATTCGAGCTAACAACCCTCAGTGAGTATAGGCATGGGTATGGAAATTCTCTTGACTCTTGTATAATGTTTTGTGTAGTCTATCTAATTCTGGGTGTGACACTAGCTTTCTCTTGATATTGTTTAAAGATTGTATAACTAGCTGCTTTGGCGTTTGGATAGTTGAAGGTCTCTTATTCATCCATAGTTCTCACATATAAGTTTAATTTACAATTCTCATTGGGGTTGCTGTTGTAGTAGCATTTAAGAAGGTTAGGTTTGCACTTCAGTCCAGGAATGGTTTGGTCCAGTAGCCGACTTGTTGACAGATTACATAAATATATCTATTTGGAACCACTAACCCCCAACATTTTTTGCATAAATGGGAGTATATTCACTTTAAAATGGTCATATTATTTGAATGAATTCAATACACATGTACATAATTTGATTTAACAGACCCTGCCTTAGATTAATTTAATGTTTAAATATTACCAGTGCTGGTCTGCCTTTGTGTTATTATCAGGATTACATAGCAATACGGTTATGTACTCTATGTGCAGAGTGTACGTGTTTGCACAATGTATCAGGTTTAGAATGCAGACTCTATAAAGGATTGTTCTGTCTGTATTGTGAAGTCTCATTCGTACAACTGCATTTGTACTCTACTGCGTTATGTTCTGTATGACAGCAAGCCTGTCGAGACCAACTCATTCTTTCAGTCTCAATCATGTTTAGCATCACTGATCTTATAGACATCAAAGCCAGTGTTATTCTTTATTGTTTGAAAATTTCAATTAAATTGTCATTTTTGGTTCGGAACCCCTAAATATCAGTCATCGGGGTCCACGAACCCTGACAGTCACGCAACAGGAAACATTTAGATTAAATAATACTAGGGGGATGCTTCATTCTTCTTCACTTCAGACATGCAGTCATGCAATCCTTGGACTACACACAGCACAAGTTTTATCTGAGATGTATAGCTAGAGGGTAAGCATATTTATGAGTGGTTCATGAAAAAGCAAGTTGCAGTGCTGCAGAGTAGCTCAGGAATCTGTACAGAGCTCATTCCAAATGATGCACTTTTTCAAAAGGTATGTAGTGTCTTCCATTCAAGCTGTTGTGGATTACAACACCAATCTTCCTTAACCAGCATTCCATATCCAGCAACCAACCCATGACAAAAGCCTTTCTCCATACAGATCATTATGTGTTGCCCTTAAATTGACATGACTTTTGAAAAACGTTCACAACAATTTAAATGACAGCAGCCTATTTGCTATAAGCACAAGAGTTAGATTTACTAAGTCTACTAAGTAAAGATATGGGTGTTCAGAGCCCAGTTCTATATAAAAACAAAAACAAATCCATTGCTTGTATATAGTTCTTCAGATTAGTAACTCTCCCTATATCCATGCACCATTAACCCCTTAAGGACCAAACTTAATTTGTTTGTTTTTCAATTAAGGACCAAAGCAATTTTTACAGTTTTGCTCTCTGTGTGTTCAACTGCAATTTCAATCTTTCTCATTTACTACACTAACACATATTATATATCATTTTTTTTAAAGGACAAAAAGGGCTTTCATGTGATGTGACATATGCATATATACATATAGATTTTCATTTGTTATAGCACGAAAATGCATCAAAAGATGGAAAATAAAAACACCACATTTTTTCACAGGTTTGGCAATAATAAGGTGTACATAATTAGTGCAGCTTAAGAAAAGTAATTCAAAATAAATTATTTCTTTCTCATTATTTACAGAGTATATAGTATGTCTAGAATTTCAGGTTTTTTTTAGTAAGATCAAAAAATTCCAGAAATGTAAAATAAAATTTGAATGTGGAGCGATTTTAGAAGTTGGTATGTTTGTCTTGTAAGTTTAATAGCATCACAGAAAACAAAATGACCACACAAAAGTATATATTTATATAATGTAGACATCATAAGTTATTTACCTAAAAGTATTTTGACACTTATTATATAGCTAAATAACGGGCAATTTCTGCTAAATATTGTAGCAAAATTTTGTTATTTTCTGATTTTTAACATGTATACATATAACAGGTTTTCTTTCATGAGTATTTCCTAAACTTGATGGGTGCTACTACAGTGCAAAGCCACACATTGAGTTGTTATTATTATTATTATTATTATTATGTTATTATTTAAATAGCGCCAACAAATTCCGCAGTGCTTTACAATGGGTGGACGAACAGACATGTGGTTGTAACCAGACAAGTTGGACACACAGGAACAGAGGGGTTGATGGCCCTGCTCAATGAGCTTACATGCTAGAGGGAGTGGGGTAAAGTGACACAAAAGGTAAGGATAGTATTAGACTAATGACAGTTGCAAGAGAGGAATCAGTCAGGAGCTACTAACAGTTTAATTGATACACTTTTATGAAGAAGTGGGTTTTTAATGATTTTTTGAAGTAGTGGAGACTGGGTGAGCATCTAACGGAGGAGGGAAGTGAGTTCCACAGGAACGGTGCAGCCCTTGAGAAGTCATGAAGGCGAGCATCAGAGGTGGGAGTACGGACAGAAGATAGACGTAAGTCTTCAGCAGAGCGTCAGGGTCTAGACGGGACATACTTGTGTATTAGGGAGGATAGATAGGTGGGAGCAGCATTATGTATGAGATTTGAAAGCAAGAACCAGAATTTTAAATTGAGCCCTATCTTACAGGAAGCCAATGTAGGGACTGACAGAAGGGTTGGGCGTGGGCGGTGGAAGATGAGCCTTGCCGCTGCATTCATTATGGACTGTAACGGTGCAAGTTGGGACCACTGAGAATCGGATTACAGTAGTCAAGGCGAGAAAGAACAGTAGAATGGACCAGCACCTTAGTCGCATCTGGCGTTAAGTAGGGTCGGATGCGCGCAATGTTTTTGAGATGGAAGCGGCAGGATTTGCCGATAGACTGAACATGAGGCGTGAAGGAGAGGTCGGGGTCAAAGAGAACACCTTGACAGGAGTAGCAACACTTGAGGGAGGAAAGACCAGAATTTCAGTTTTGGTCAAGTTGAGTTTAAGGAAGTGGGCAGCCATCCAGTTAGAAATAGCAGAGAGACAGTCAAAGACACTAGTGAAGAGGGATGGGGAGAAATCAGATAGACTTGCGTGTCATCCGCATAGAAATGATATTGGAATCCAAAGGAGCTAATGAGTTTACCAAGGTAGGCAGTATAGATGGAGAACAGTAGGGGACCAAGGACTGAACCTTGGGGGACACCAACAGAGAGGAGTTGGGGAGAAGAAGCAGAGCCAGAGAAAGAAACACTGAAAGAGCGCTGGGAGAGGTAGGAGGAGCACCAGGTGAGAGCAATATCTTGTAGACCGATATTGCGGATGATGAGAAGAAGCTGTTGATGATCAACAGTGTCAAAAGCCGCAGAAAGGTCAAGGAGAATTAGGATAGAGTAGTGATTTTGCAGCGAGTAGATCATTGGATACTTTGGTCAGTGCCGTATACACAGAGTTCTTAGCGTGGAAACCAGACTGAAGCGGGTCTAGCAAAGAGTTGGACTCGAGGAAGTCTGTCAATCTTGCATACACAACTCTTTCAAGGATCTTGGACGCAAAAGGCAGTTTCGAGATAGGACGATAGTTGGATGGGGAGTTAGGGGAAAGGTTGGGCTTCTTTAGAATTGGGGTTATAGTTGCATGTTTGAAGGGCGATGGAAAAATGCCAGATGAGAAAGAGAGATTGAGAATTTTAGTGAGAGGCAGAGAAAGAGAAGAAGACAGAGTACGGATGAGATGCGAGAGAACATCTTTTGTTCAGCAACATCTTTTTAGTACAACAATGCCCCCAATGTATGTCTTACTGACCATTTCAATTTTTACAGTTAGACATTTTCTGGATGGATTTGATTGGCTTGTGTCTCATTTTAGGGCATTATAGCAGTTTGTTGAAATTACTCCACAAAATGTATTGCTGCAATGTTTTACATACTCATTACAGTTTTACTGGCCATTTCTGAAATCGGATAAGTGTCACATGATTAAACTTAAACCCCCCAAATTATGCTTAGCAAACTTTTCTGAACAAATCAGTACCCACAATGTATGCCTTTTGGCACCAATTTGTGAAGTTACAATGCCATATAAGAGACTATTTCTGTTTTTACAATAAGAATTTTCAGTGATGAATTTGATGGCCCATTCTGCAGTTTCACAGTTTAAATCACTTCATAAATCAATGCCATTTGTGAAAGTATGGTATATGGTATGTCATATGGTATATTGTGAGCCTTACTATACAGCCATTTAGCACCAATTTATTTCAAACCTTATAGTATTATTTTAATTTGGCCTTTTTTTCATTAACTTTGCTGTTTATTTTGTAAACTTGATATATGCTACTGTAATACATTGTGCTCAGCTATATCTCCTGAGTACAGAATTACCCCCTTCGTGTATACTTGACAAGTTTTCATGAAAATACAGCTGCATTTATAAACTGCTCATTGCAGGTTTTTTTTGTTGGTTTTTTTTTTAAGACAGATTTAAGATTGGTCTATGAAGCCTTTTGGGGCATTTTAGTAGCTCACATTTTTTAAATTACTCCATAAATGCATTCAGTTTGTGAAAGCGAACACCATGGGGACTTTCACTTGATATATGCTTTATTAAGATGCCATTTTTTATTCATGTGCCCCATCATAATAAAATGATTTAGCTCCATTCAGCAATATCTCATATGTATACCTTTGCAAAGTAACAATTCTAATCTTAATCGTAATCCCAGTCTTAAATCCTTATTCCTAAACCAAGCACAGATTCTAAACCAAGATCTAAAGCCAAATTTAACCCTAAATCTAATAATACAAAAATAACCTCACTCCTAACCCATAACCTAATTCTATGCCAAACCTCAATTTTAAACTTAATCCTAACCCTATAAATAGTGTTAGGATTCTCCCTGCTGATGAGTAGAGGAATTAATTTTCTGATTTTAGCAGAGGGATTCCCTTGCTGGCCCTAATGCTAATGCAAACCCTAATCTGAAGCCTGCATTTCCAATCCTAAAATCAATTCTAAACCCATCTTAACTATAAACCCAATAATAAATCGAATACTAAACCTAATATTAAATCTAAATCTCATCTTAATCCCTAATTTAATCCTAATCCCAAAGCTTTCCCTCTGCATCTACAGGCTATTTTCAGTATGACAGTTTTATATCACTCCTTGACCTTTCTGCTGCTTTTGACACTGTTGATTATCAACTTCTCATTCTTATCATCCCTTGTAATTTCAGTCTTTGAGGTACTGCTCTCTCCTGGTGCTCCTCCTACCCCTCCCGGTGCTCTTTCAGTGTTTCTTTTTCTGACTGTTCTCCCCAACCACTCTCTTTTGGTGTTCCCCAATATTCTGTCCCTGGTCCTCTACTGTTCTCAATCGATACTGTCTCCTTTGATAAATGTATCAGGTCATTTGGCTTTCAATATAATTTTTATGTGCATGACATGCAAACCCATCTGTCCATTCCTAATCTCTCGCCATCCTTCTAGAATCGTGTCTCTGTCTCTGCGTTTTCCAACTGGATGGCTGCTTACTTCCTTAAACTTAACCAATCCAAAACAAAACTTTTGGTCTTTCCTCCCTCAAGTGTTGCTACTCTCTTGTCTGTTTCCCTAAATGTCAACTACGCTACCTTCAGTACTACTTCACAGGCTCGCTGCCTAGGTGCAGGGCCGTCTTTACACATGGGCGCGCTGGGCAGTTGCCCCGCGGCTCCACAAGTATAGGGGTCCCATCACATTGCCGAGGTGCCAAGGCTGACAGGGGAAATCTTTTCATCTCCCTTGCCGTCCCACGCAAAGCAGGCCTCAGTGTCTGCCTTCCTGGTCGATGGTGAGATCAAAGGGAGATCAAACGCTCACACACACACACTGTACTCCCTCAAATACACACACACACACATTGCATCCCCTCACACACATGCACACTGCACCCCTCACACACTGCACCCCTTTCATTCACACATCACCCCCTCACACACACACACACACACACACTGCAGTCTGTGTACTTAGCAGTTCGTGTGTGTATTCAGCAGTCTGTGTGTATTCAGCAGTCTGTGTGTGTGTGTGTGTGTGTGTATTCAGCTGTTTGTCTGTGTATTCAGCAGAGTGTGTGTACTCAGCAATATGTGTGTATTCAGCATTCTGTTTGTGTGTAATCGGCAGTCTGTGTGTATGTATTGTATGTATGTATTGCATTTTTTGGAGGTACCAATACATATTAGTTTAATTTTATTGATAATTTAAATTTCTATTCCTGACTGGTTGTGTAGGCAGGGCCCCAGTGCACTGCTTTGCCCAATGGCCTATAAGGCTGTTACTATGGCCCTAACTAGGTGTTCCTTTCGACTCCAACCTCTCCTTCACCACTCATGTCCAAACAATTGCCAACTCTTGGCGCTTCCATCTCAAAATCATAGCGTGCGTCTCTTGGCTCCCATCGTCTCTTGCCTTGACTACTGCAATCCGCTTCTCAGTGGTCTTATGTGTTTCCAACTTGCCCCACTGCAGTCTATAGGCAACAGCAAGGCTTATCCTGTCCACCCGCACCTCCCACACCTTCCCCTACATTGGATTTCTGTAAAATGTAGGACTTTTAAAATTCTGGTACTTGCTTACAAATCTCTACATAATGCTGCTCCTACCAACCTATTCTTCCTAATACACAAGTATGTCCCGTCTAGGCCCCTACACTCTGCCGAAGAACTACGTCTATCCTCTGTTTGTCTCCCACCTCTGATGCTCACTTTCAAGACTTCTCTAATTCTGCACCATTCCTGTGGAACCCCCTACTCTGCCAGTTAGACTTTCACCCAGTCTCCATTCCTTCAAAAAATCTTTGAAAACCCACTTCTTTAGGAAAGCGTATCAATTAAACTGTTAATAGCTTTCCCTCCCTGCACCCTGATTCCTCTTTTGCAACTGTCATAAAATAAATACCGGTAACTATATATATATATACAGGTGTCTCATTCCAGGATCCTATTTAGCCTTGACTTGCAGAGAGTCCCAGTAAGGAAGCATTTCCCAAGTAAGTGGATTAATCTCATAAGAGCAAGCATTAGGCTGCTAGAGTAGGACCTGCCAAGAATGGGGTACTTTGATGCAGTTGGCAGGCTTATGCAATGTATGATCATATAATGTAACCAAACCCCCATTATTTGTTACCTAGGTGAGGTGTTTTTAAATAGTACTATGTAGGATTTGAAATCACTGTTTAGTTAATAAGCGAGTGCACTGGTTTGTGTATATTATATATATATATATATATATATATATATATATATATATATATATAAACACTAAGCCCTCAGTGAATACAATCCTAACAACCTACTTTTCTAACCTACCCTTACCTTTTGTGTCACTTTACCCCACTCCCTCTAGACTGCTAATTTGAGCAGGGCCCTCAACCCCCTCTGTTCCTGTGTGTTATACTCGTCCGGTTACAAATACGTGTCTGTTAGTCCACCCATTGTATAGCGCTACAGAATTTGTTGGTGCTTTATAATAATGTGATAAACATATTTTTAACATTGAATATAGTATGCCCAATGTATTGAGATCAGTGCTAGGCAACTGACAAATCCCAGCACTGATCAAAATGCCATTTTTTAGAGACACTAATTTATGCAAATATTTACTCAGGTGTGATGCTTGCGACTTACGGAATGAGGAAGGGACGGAATACCCTACATATGTCAGTCAAAACCTTAAAAATAGAGTTAGAATTTAAATCTTGTTCACTAATGGTAGCCTCCAGTATACAACAAAATATAATTTTTTTCTGACAATAAAGGTGGGCATTGGGTGGGTTCCATACTTTTATGCATATTTTTTTATGTCTCTGTGTGTTTTCTGGTGTGCAATGTAAATTTAAACTGAATCCTTGCTGTTTCTTTAAGGGAAATTAAGGTTTTGTGAAATCAAGGTAAAGTCGTATTTATAGGTATAGAATTACATTTTGTTTGTCTTCAGCAAGATAGGAAATACTGCAGATGGAACACACTGATGACACTTTATTAAATTAACTAAATTGCATTATAGTCCAAGCTTTTAAGACTAATTAGGTCTCTTCTTCAAGCACGTTATCCAATGAAAACGGAAATATCATGATTGTATTTCATTATATAATGTCGTCTGAAGCAGAGATTACAATTGTCTTAAAATATTGCTCTCCAGCTCAGTTCACATTGTTAAAAAGGTACCATATTGATTAGAACTTTTATTTTTTAAATGTATACACATATTGGTTTAATTTATGTGATGTAAAACACGTTTCATTATCATTTTAAATTTTCTTTTGAAACGCAACATTTTTCTTCACTCATCTAATCATGAAATCTCAAATGTCACTTTGTCTATCGACCAATGAATGTATCTGCATTGCAAGCATCCTTAAACGAACACAATACCCACTACCACCGACTTGTCCTGGTGCCCTCCCAGGGTAAGTTGTCAAAATATTTGTGAAATTTGTTACAATTTACTTGGGGTCTGCCGAATGCTGATTCCCCTGAAAATTCCTGCATTGAGTCAGCATTGCAGTTCAGGAGAGCACTCATTCACTGAGAGCACTCAGCTGACACACTCGGCAAATGAGTCAACCCTTCATGGGAAGGATTAACTCATTGGAGCTAATGAAAGCTTCTTGCAGGAACTTACAGCTTTGGGGAGGAAGTAACTGGCAACCAGGAAAGTTATCAAATCTTTCTCAAATGATTTGACTACTTACCATGGTAGGGCACTAGGGAACTCTTGGCAAAATAAACACTATAGTAAGCAGAGTTTAATCCTGACCTCTAACTCATTAATCTGAAGTGGTTATGGTGCTTGCAGTTTGTATTTAAATCATTTCAGTTTGAAACACTGCACATACAGCCTGGGCTGCCTGATGTCAATTATATACATAAAAGCATGCTAGCATGTATAATATATTAACAACAGATGACCAATAGCGTCAGTGAGGGGGAGTGGCTTCACTGGAGGAAGATCTGACTACATTGACAACTTTGCCTTGGCATGGGATTGCTGTTAAGTTTTTCCTTTTTCCTTTTTTTTTTTTTGGCAGGGGGACCATATCAGTAACGGTTACTTTAAAGGGACACTCCAGGCACCCAGACCACTTCTGCTCATTGGAGTGGTCTGGGTGCCAACTCCCACTACTCCTAACCCTGTAAGTGTAATTATTGCAGTTTTTTATAAACTGCAATAATTACCTTGCAGGGTTAACTCCACCTCTAGTGGCTGTCTACTAGACAGCCACTAGAGGGAACTTCCTGCTTCATAGCACAGGAAACCTGTGCTAGACTCAAATCCCCATAGGAAAGCATTGAAATTAGTTTTCAATGCTTTCCCATGGGGAGCGCTAATGCGCATGCGCGGCATTGCCGCGCATGCGCATTAGGTCTCCTTGGCCGGTGGGCGGGATCAGTCTCGCCCACCGGCCGACGGAAGCACAGGGAGGAGCGTCGCGGAGGAGGAGACAGCGGCAAAGGACAGCGCCGCTGCCTCAGGTAAGTCACTGAAGGGGTTTTCACCCCTTCAGTAACTGGGGATTGGTGGGTGGGAGGGAGAGGGACCCTCCAGTGCCAGGAAAACGGATCGTTTTCCTGGCACTGGAGTTTACCTTTAATCTAAAACTGTTTGTTTTTTTTAATTTATTTTTATTTAAACACTGTTTTTTTAACTCTTTAAAAGGCCCAAATTACAGATTACTCTTGAATGATGGCTATTGCATAATGGCTGTTATTTTGATGTTTTACTATAGTTGTATATGTAAATGATTCTTGCATGGATTTAGTTGGTGGGGATTGTGGGAAACAATTTCCCCTTGGTATATATTTAATAGTCTCCACCTGCTGATCATTAGTGCAGGCACTGAGAGACATTCGAACAGGGGTCGGCAACCTATGGCACGTGTGCCATGCCTGGCACTCCAGGTGCTTTTGCACGGCACTCAAGGCTGCCAGAGCCAAACAGACTTTGGCCTATGAAGAGTCCCAGTGCGATCTCATAGATCTGCTAGTGCAAATGGAGCGGTGACTGCAGGTGGTGAGGGGCAATCTTCAGCTTACGCATTGCAGCACTTAGAGAAGGTTATCTCAGAAAACATCCTTGCAGCACTTGTGAAATGGAATCCACATTGGAATAGAGCAACTGTCTCTGACCTGTGTCTGGCCTACGCAGTCCACACTGGACTCCAGGGAAGCAAACCACACTGCTACGTATACACAGAGCTGGAGAATAAGCCTCCCCCTCATCTAGTAATACAAACAGCCCACATAGAGTCCCCACAAACACCAACACCACAGACAATCCACACACATACACATAACCCACAACCAGCCTCTTACATGCAATAACACAAACAGTCCCACACATACACAAACCACCAAACACACAATGTGACATATCATCCATACAATTGCACAAGCAGCCCCCATACACAGCCCACATTCGTAGGTATGAAACACAATACCACAAACTACTCAAGAACATATATAACAGCCACATACACACAAATACAACGCTACAAAGCAACTGTAGCACCCATAAATAACACAATCAGTATAAGGCAACACACACACACCTTTTTTTAAAAAAAATTGGCACGCCAAGGGACGTCAAGATCTTGTTTTGTCACAATACTGCTGAAATGTTGCCTACCCCTGCATTAGAATGTTCACCAATTGTATTTCATTTAATAGCCCCACCCCATGGCTACGGGTGGGGACAGGAGACTGGCAGTGATCTGTCCAGACCCTATTATTTAAAGTGCTAGTTTTTGACATTTAGTAGATATGCCCTCACCAACCTCATGGCAGGTGGGGGCATTGGGTGGTATTAATCCTACCTTATAGTAACTGACCCCCATAGGCTATTTATTTAACAATTTAATGTGATGGCTGGACAGAAAGTCACTGCATAATTAACTCTCAAGCTGCTAAGAGATTTTAACTATCTGCCCACTGGCTGCTAGTACTGCTAACAGGCAAATAGTTCAGATTTAAAAAAATCCGGCCTGGATTTGAAGCCTTGGGTCCAGAATTCAGCAGTCCGTCTTGGTCCAGTTAAAATCTAGACCGCTACAATTTGGACCAAATTCAGGAAATTCAAGGCCTGAATTGAATTGCAAAATTCAGACATTGTTGAATAGTGTGATTTGAATAGCGTATTTTGCAGTCCGAATGGCCCCATATGCAGCCGAATGTTCGAACTTTAGTAAATATCTTTGTTAGTGTCAGGGCTGAAATATGAGGGCTGCATGTGTTATCTACATCCATTTAAGTACTAAAAATATATAAATGTATTCTATTTTTTAAACCCCTTCTAGGAGTGGTGTAGTGTGGAGGGGCAGGGGGGGAAGGGTACAGGGGCGGTTGCCCTGGATGCAACATTTTTAGGGGTGCAAAATTTCAAATGTAAAAAAAAAGTAGCAATAATAAATGAAATAATAGCGCTCTCCCCCTACACACCAATGCTCAAAATTCTACACTTCATTATGATGGGGTCAAATAAATGTTGCCATGTAACATTTTCCAATATTTTTCTTGCTAGTTGCTATTTTTCAGCCACACTGTTATTATGTAATCCTTATTGGTGAATTCCATAATGCCTATTAATAGTGTTCCCTGTTTGAAGATACCGCCATAACCTTCAAACGGGAAGTGACAGTATTAATAGGCATTATGTAAATTCCCATTAAATGTTATCATACCAGTAAACTGGTAAAATCCATCTCACACTGAAAGTAATGTGTATAGACTATACACAGTACTTTAAGAGTGAGATTGTTCTGAAAAATTATACAACACAACTGTCACAACTGTGGCAGGTAGGGAAGGAGGAGCGAGCTGATTTAGGCGCCCATTAAGGGACTTTGGGAGTGCTAACTCCATGGGTTAGGGGGCGCAAGTCTTGCCTTGCCTCAGGCACTGGCAATCCACGTTATGCCACTTCATTTCAGTGAGAAGAGGAATTTGTCACTGAAGTAGTTCACATAAACAACATAGCACTTATCTACCATGCTTAGTTGCATCTATGTGTTTGTGCGTATGTGTGTTGTTCTAACACACACACAGTTGACATAATAGTCAAACTCTAATTATGAAGAAAATGCAGAACAGGTTCACAGTTTTCTATTCCCATATTTCCCAGGAAGAGCTGCCTGAAACATTATACGCCACTGATTTATTTGCAAAGCTACACATTTCTTCCTTTTTCTACATTACCTGAAAAACAGTTCAGACCTGACTGATTAAATATAGCACTGTATATTCCATTACAATTCCGTTTTTAGTCACACGCCCCAGGTCCTGTGCATTTACTACAAAGGAGATTGATATGTATGCTTAGGAGTCCACATGTGGCACTTACAAAAATGATATTCTATGTTGCAGTTGAAAGCAAATGTTTCATTTTCAGGATCACATACATTCAATGCACCAGTTGAAATTTCAGAGGGGCTGACAATGTTAGCAGTGTGAAATATATGTAATCCACATGATTATGTAAAGTCTTTGCATAAAAAAAAGAAATATATATATATATATATTTTTTTTTTTTTAATCACATGGGGATTTTAGGTGAGGGAAGTTTCCAAAAATACTCTTGCCAATTCTTCACAAATTCTGGTTTATTGAATTAAGACCTGTTTGACAGACACCAAAAGTTTAATTGAGCAAAGAGGCAGCCCTTTGATTCAAAATGCAAAGTGTTTAAAATTATTATGTTTTCCTCTTTAAACTTTAATGCTCACTAAAAGAAACACTAGTGTAAAACTTTGATATTCTAGTGGCGGCATGCGCAATATTTCAAAACAAGACTTTGCGCATTGTCCTAGCAATCAAATAGTTAACAAAGCAAACAGATCTATAGCTTTTTGGAACTAATCCTCATTTGTTTTCTTTTGAAAAAAAAAATAGCTTTTATCTATGATCTCAACCGCCATGTCAAGAGAATTAAAACATTCTTGTATCCTTGTAAAAAGGACCTTATACATTATGTCTTTGGAACTTCTCTTTACAAAAAAGCAACTATTGATTCCTGTGGAATAGCTTGGGGCTATGGATAGCCGTAGCTAACAAACATTGTAAGCCCTGAGGTTAAAGTGCACTCTGCGGAGAGCTTTAGTGGACTAGAAGGGTATAGAGTTATTCCGAAAAACAGTGCACTGTGCGGCATGTTCATTTTTGAAACAAACCTCTACTTTAAGAAAATCTTGACCTTGTGCCAAGTTGGAAATGACAGAAACCTCTGTGAGCCCTCAGCATCAATCACAGTTTATGCTATGGGATCTTATGGCCATTTGGTATCGGGAGGGAAATATCACGCTGATGTGTGAAGTCAGAGGAGCTTGTCCTAATGTCACTGATACTTTGTGATGCATCTTAATGGAGAACAGCTTGTGATAGTGCCCCTTTTCTCCAAGGGATGATGAAATGTCAGGCCAGAGAGAGCATCCTATTTGATATTTTAAGCCAGTGGTCTCTTATTGTATGCAGTAACTCACCAGCAGCATCATGTTTTTACCAAGCATTTGTGCTTTATTGGACAAAGAGAGACAGCAATGAATCTCCTACTAAATCATATCGTAAGCATTTTAACCCGTAAAATGAAGATTGCTCCACCAGCAGCTTACGTGTTAAATGACGGTATTAAAAGCTTGAAAGCAGTATTTATGTTACAGGCATTGGTAGGAAAGGCATTAAGAACCTGCTGTATTGTGCTTTACTGCGGCTCAGACAGGAACGAAAGCTTTTAGGATAGAATTTTTCAAAGGTTTATATTATATTGATGTTTCCAGCCAGTAGAACATCATAATCTTGCTTGAATTGTGTAATCACATCCAGCACCAAAGTGAACCAATGGCAGTGATATATTTAAAGACATATATTTTTAAGTGTTCGGTGTCTATGTTTCAAGTCAAAGAAACTTATATAAGATAGTTTAGCTTTCTATAGCAGCGACTACTTAAAAACACGCTCAGTCAATGCTCTGTATTTATCAGAAATAAAATTCCTCTAGCTTTCAATCAATTTGTGTCTCATGGCAGTCAGTTTTTACCCTGAAACATTTATAAGGAGATGTAATTTCATTGATTGGTGCTTCCCTTGTTCTCTAGATAATGTCTTCTTATTTATTTGACTGACAATACACAAGTATTAATATAGCAATAAAGGAATGGCGGACTTTAGCAAAGATAGACTAAAAACATTAGCCAGAAAATTGAATATATGTTTGATTGTTCCTTATTGCAGATATTTCAGTACTCCAACAAGATAAAAAATACTTCTTTATTATTTAGGATTACATGACATAAAAGTTCCTCCACACGGAACAACATCCTGAGGCTGCTTGCTCAGCAGAGCCTTATGCCCCCTTCCCACTCTGCAGATGGATTATCGCATATTGTTTCATCATTTTTTCTAGAACACATAATAAAACTACTGTATATAAATACCAAGTAAACTGACATCAGAAAAAGTCTACATATAAAATAATAGAGTATATAAGCTGGTATTATAGGTCAGTAATAGTCAAGTTGTGCATATAAGTTCATATGATGGGCATTTATACTTATTTTATCAGCTTTGTATCTGCATATATAGATATAATATCCAGTTGCAAGAACAAGTATGTGAACCCTTTGGAATGATATGGATTTCTGCACAAATTGGTCATAAAATGTGATCTGATCATCATCTAAGTCACAACAATAGACAATCACAGTCTGCTTAAACTAATAACATACAAAGAATGAAATGTTGCCATGTTTGTATTGAACACACCATGTAAACATTCACAGTGCAGGTGGAAAAAGTATGTGAACCCCTAGACTAATGACATCTCCAAGAGCTAATTGGAGTGAGATCTCAGCCAACTGGGTCCAATCAATGAGATGAGATTGGAGGTGTTGGTTACAGCTGCCATGCCCTATAAAAAACACAAACCAGTTCTGGGTTTGCTTTTCACAAGAAGCATTGCCTGATGTGAATGATGCCTCGCACAAAAGAGCTCTCAGAAGACCTACGATTAAGAATTGTTGACTTGCATAAAGCTGGAAAGGGTTATAAAAGTATCTCCAAAAGCCTTGCTGTTCATCAGTCCACGGTAAGACAAATTGTCTATAAATGGAGAAAGTTCAGCACTGCTGCTACTCTCCCTAGGAGTGACCGTCCTGTAAAGATGACTGCAAGAGCACAGCGCAGACTGCTCAATGAGGTGAAGAAGAATCCTAGAGTGTCAGCTAAAGACTTACAAAAGTCACTGGCAAATGCTAACATCCCTGTTAGAGGATCTACAATACATAAAACACTAAACAAGAATGAATTTCATGGGAGGATACCACAGAGGAAGCCACTGCTGTCCAAACAAAACATTGCTGCACGTTTACAGTCTGCACAAGAGCACCTGGATGTTCCACAGCAGTACTGGCAAAATATTCTGTGGACAGATTAAACCAATGTTGAGTTGTTTGGAAGAAACACACAACACTATGTGTGGCGAAAAAGAGGCACAGCACACCAACATCAAAACCTCATCCCAACTGTGAAGTATGGTGGTGGGGGCATCATGGTTTGGGGCTGCTTTGCTGCGTCAGGGCTTGGACGGATTGCTATCATTGAAGGAAAAATTAATTCCCAAGTTTCTCAAGATATTTTGCAGGATAACTTAAGGCCATCTGTCTACCAGCTGAAGCTCAACAGAAGATGGGTGTTGCAACAGCACAATGACCCAAAGCATAGAAGTAAATCAACAACAGAATGGCTTAAACAGAGGAAAATAAGCCTTCTGAAGTTGCCCATTCAGAGTCCTGACCTCAACCCGATTGAGACGCTGTGGCATGACCTCAAGAAAGTGATTCACACCAGACATCCCAAGAATATTGCTGAACTGAAACAGTTCTGTAAAGAGGAATGGTCAAGAATTACTCCTCACCATTGTGCACGTCTGATCTGCAACTACAGGAAACGTTTGGTTGAAGTTATTGCTGCCAAAGGAGGTTCAACCAGTTATTAAATCCAATGGTTCACATACTTTTTCCACCTGCACTGTGAATGTTTACATGGTGTGTTCAATAAAAACATGGCAACATTTCATTCTTTGTGTGTAATTAGTTTAAGCAGACTGTGATTGTCTATTGTTGTGACTTAGATGATGATCAGATCACATTTTATGACCAATTTGTGCAGAAATCCATATCATTCCAAAGGGTTCACATACTTTTTCTTGCAACTGTTTAATCAAATTATTTTGCATCTGTGTTGCTTTTTAGTACATTGAATAAATAACGGTTCAGGAACTCCGGGATAAAAAAATAGCAGTTTTATTGGGTCAAAAACAGCAACGTTATTTTGCATATCTTGGAAGGGAGGCCTGGCCAGCCCTGGCTTCAGAGCACCTGGGTTACTAGGTGAGTGCGGTATCCAGTATGTCTCTGCTTTTTAGTATATTGTCATTGTGTAAGTGCAGTAAGCCTTGTTTTGTGGAGTTATTTACTAAAGTATGAATTGTTAGGAATTCAAGGTGAATTGAAAGTGAATTTCACATTTTTTTCACTTTGCATACTTTACCCCACATGTTGATTAACTGTTGCCTTCAGACAATACTTACCATATTTGCCCACTGGTTTTAATATTACTATGAAAGTAGGATACTCTTTTGTAAATGTGTTTACATTTTCATCCTGATTTATTTTGGCATTCTGCAGCCTGGTCTCTGTCAGAAATAGAAATATAGATAGGTATAACAGATTTTTAATTATTGGCAAGAGTCATTGTGGAGCTGCACATGAGCTCCTGAGTTGGACTTCTAGAGAGTCCCACCATTGGAATTAATGCAGAGCTTGTAAAGTCAAGTCCACTGTCTGCTTGCTTTAAGTTACTTTTACGATGGAGATGAAATACAATATTCACATTTCCAGTCTTTGTATAAAATAAAAACTCTTTAGTATAAATCGGTGTCACATTATCTGTGAACCCAGTGTTTAGTATACTAAGTCTTCCAAAATTACCTTTTATTTTTCAAATGACCTTTTGGGTCTCTTGTCATTTAAATATTCTACTTCTCAAAAGATTGCATTTTTTTTTTATAAATGAATATATCTATAATAATATTCAACCAAGGTCATTCATGTGAGTGCAATGTTTCGTTAGTTTGCTAGTTTTCCTACATTGAGAGCTAATACATTTCTCCATTGAGTTTCTTAAAGGGATACTCCAGGCACCCAGATTACTTCTGCCCATTGGAGTGGTCTGGGGGCCAGCTCCCACTGCCCTTAACCCTGTAAGAGTAATTATTGCAGTTTTCATAAACTACAATATTTACATTGCAGGGTTAAGTCCTCCTCTTGTGGTGGGGGCATCATGGTTTGGGGCTGCTTTGCTGCGTCAGGGCTTGGACGGATTGCTATCATTGAAGGAAAAATTAATTCCCAAGTTTCTCAAGATATTTTGCAGGATAACTTAAGGCCATCTGTCTACCAGCTGAAGCTCAACAGAAGATGGGTGTTGCAACAGCACAATGACCCAAAGCATAGAAGTAAATCAACAACAGAATGGCTTAAACAGAGGAAAATAAGCCTTCTGAAGTTGCCCATTCAGAGTCCTGACCTCAACCCGATTGAGACGCTGTGGCATGACCTCAAGAAAGTGATTCACACCAGACATCCCAAGAATATTGCTGAACTGAAACAGTTCTGTAAAGAGGAATGGTCAAGAATTACTCCTCACCATTGTGCACGTCTGATCTGCAACTACAGGAAACGTTTGGTTGAAGTTATTGCTGCCAAAGGAGGTTCAACCAGTTATTAAATCCAATGGTTCACATACTTTTTCCACCTGCACTGTGAATGTTTACATGGTGTGTTCAATAAAAACATGGCAACATTTCATTCTTTGTGTGTAATTAGTTTAAGCAGACTGTGATTGTCTATTGTTGTGACTTAGATGATGATCAGATCACATTTTATGACCAATTTGTGCAGAAATCCATATCATTCCAAAGGGTTCACATACTTTTTCTTGCAACTGTTTAATCAAATTATTTTGCATCTGTGTTGCTTTTTAGTACATTGAATAAATAACGGTTCAGGAACTCCGGGATAAAAAAATAGCAGTTTTATTGGGTCAAAAACAGCAACGTTATTTTGCATATCTTGGAAGGGAGGCCTGGCCAGCCCTGGCTTCAGAGCACCTGGGTTACTAGGTGAGTGCGGTATCCAGTATGTCTCTGCTTTTTAGTATATTGTCATTGTGTAAGTGCAGTAAGCCTTGTTTTGTGGAGTTATTTACTAAAGTATGAATTGTTAGGAATTCAAGGTGAATTGAAAGTGAATTTCACATTTTTTTCACTTTGCATACTTTACCCCACATGTTGATTAACTGTTGCCTTCAGACAATACTTACCATATTTGCCCACTGGTTTTAATATTACTATGAAAGTAGGATACTCTTTTGTAAATGTGTTTACATTTTCATCCTGATTTATTTTGGCATTCTGCAGCCTGGTCTCTGTCAGAAATAGAAATATAGATAGGTATAACAGATTTTTAATTATTGGCAAGAGTCATTGTGGAGCTGCACATGAGCTCCTGAGTTGGACTTCTAGAGAGTCCCACCATTGGAATTAATGCAGAGCTTGTAAAGTCAAGTCCACTGTCTGCTTGCTTTAAGTTACTTTTACGATGGAGATGAAATACAATATTCACATTTCCAGTCTTTGTATAAAATAAAAACTCTTTAGTATAAATCGGTGTCACATTATCTGTGAACCCAGTGTTTAGTATACTAAGTCTTCCAAAATTACCTTTTATTTTTCAAATGACCTTTTGGGTCTCTTGTCATTTAAATATTCTACTTCTCAAAAGATTGCATTTTTTTTTTATAAATGAATATATCTATAATAATATTCAACCAAGGTCATTCATGTGAGTGCAATGTTTCGTTAGTTTGCTAGTTTTCCTACATTGAGAGCTAATACATTTCTCCATTGAGTTTCTTAAAGGGATACTCCAGGCACCCAGATTACTTCTGCCCATTGGAGTGGTCTGGGGGCCAGCTCCCACTGCCCTTAACCCTGTAAGAGTAATTATTGCAGTTTTCATAAACTACAATATTTACATTGCAGGGTTAAGTCCTCCTCTTGTGGCTGTCTACTAGACAGCCACTAGAGGAGACATTTGTGTTCATAGAACACGAAAAGTGTTTTAAAACGAAGCTGGATGTCCTCACGCTATGTGAGGACCTCCAGTGTCGCCAAAATCCCCATAGGAAAGCATTGTATAATGCTTTCCTATGGTGAGGTCTAATACGCGTGCGTGGCCATTGCGCATTAGGTCTCCCCCGTCGACGGCTGGGCATGCGCATTAGGACTCCCCCGCCGGCTGACGTCAGCGTGGGAGGAGTGTAGGCGAGCCCGACCCAGCACCGAGGGACATCAGCGCTGGACTCCAGGAAGTCACTAAAGGGGTTTTAACCCCTTCAGCAATTTGGGATGGGGGGTGGGAGGGAGAGGGGCACTAGAGGGTCCTGCAGTGCAAGGAAAATGAATATGTTTTCCTGGCACTGGAGAATCCCTTTGACTGTGTATTTGTCTCAGACAAGTACACACAATCAAGTGTACATTTCTAAAAGGATTTTTGTGTATGTATGTATATAAGCAATTGCTTTGCATGTTATATCCTTACCGACACAGTGACAACTTTTAATATTTAATGTTCACACCGTCAGGTTCATTAAACTTAAAAATGATTTAGTATTCTATCAATAGTAATTGGTTTAGGGGAAGGTGGAGCACCAGAGCAAATGCTCCCCCTGAGAAGTCATCGGCACTTATATCTGGTCAGCAGCAAGGATTGAATGAATAAACACCCATGAAATATCTGTAGCCATCTGTATATATAAAAACGTACATGTATCTCTTTGTGGTTTTATATATCTGTCTGTTTGTCTGTATGTAGGTGTAGATATTTGCATTTAGTCAGTTGTATGAATTTGTATATGCGTGAGAGTAGATGTAGGTATTTGCCACTGTATCTATGTTTGTAACTGTACAAATATATGTTTTTTTTTTTCTAAAGATGAAATCTCCCAAATTCGGGCTCTGGATTCTTTTAAATGACAGCCACAAGAGATGACCCTAGAATTCAATGTACACACTGCCTTTTATCAAAAGTGCACTAAAACCACTATAGTGCTGTAGTGATTTTAGTGCTAACATTGTCTCTTTAAAGGATCACTCCAAGCAACATAAACACTACAGTTCGACAATTTTACTGGGCACTCATCAACCTTCCATTAAACACTAGCATAACATATAAACAAACAAATACAAGTTTCCTTTACTCTAGAGTTGCTTTAAACACAATAAAATATTTTTTCAGCTGGTTGACCCAGACCGTATATATCTCACATTGAGATACAGCCAGTATAACAATAAATGTTACCTCAATGCTTTATAACAGAGTCATGATCCCTGTGACTGTGATCTTTGTAACAGACACTAATAACTTGTATGAGATCACAAATAACCTTCTGCTTAAGGCAGTATATAACTCATATTCCAGTTTATCACCTGACGTCACTGTCAATGATCTCACCCTACTCTTGAGTTCTTGTCTGTTTTGCCATTTTTGAATTTGGAAAATAAGGAAGTTTTATTCAACACCGCCCTTGACAAACAGGTGCTCTAAAAAAATCCTCGTTGAACAGAACCCCCTGTTTTAACAGTCAAGAGTCACAAACCTTGTAGAAACTCAAGTAGAAGGTTGAGACAGGTAACAGCAGGAGACCCAACACTGTGGAATATCTGTTTATTTTGCCTCTGGTCGATAACACATATGTGCAGACCAGCAATTCACTGAACCTTGATTGTGTGTTATACCACAGGGTAGATCTGCATGATCTGAGACACAAAGATGACAAATCCTTCAATTATGTCGTGATTTTAATTTATAAGCATGCTACAAGGCATTAGTTCCATATCCAGTCTCTGCTGCGTGGGGGCAAGCTAAGCAATGATCCCAATCCTAGATATTTAAAAAAGTATAGTGCAGGGGAAAAAAAAAGAAATTGTAAGAGCATGAAAAAGAATCTGGAGTCAAGAGATTGGAAAACATATGTATATTTCTGGTAGAATATATGCTTTAAATCCTTGCAGATTTTAAATTCTTCCTCAGCCCTTTCTATAATAGCAGTGCCCTGCTGAATATGTTGGCGCTATATTATTATTAATAATAATATTTGTTTGTTCCAGGAAAGGAGGTAATGCAAAGTTCAACAGAGATGGCCTTAATTCAGCCTTAGTTTCATCTATCTTCAATGAATATTAACTGGGTAGTTTAAACTCAGGGCTTAGTGAGCAGTACCCAAAGGATTAAAGTTAAGCTATATACAAATCCTCTCTATTACAGTATTTGTTTAAAAATGCAATTTGACATCACATTATTACAAGCACAGATCTGAATGTTTTATAAGCACCCAGTGTTTTTTATTTAATGTGCAAGTATTAGTAATGTGAAATCTACATCTTTGTTTTATTATTTTCAATCTCTTTCTCATGCATTAATTCTAGACCAGTCCTGTCACCCAGGATTACATTGTAAATCTCACATAAATTCACTTTGTTGGGCACTAAAAATGTGAAGTGTTTCATGTGATTATGTGCAAAAAATTAATAGTGAAAAGAAATTGGTATTTATGTGCAAATTCTCAATATCTGTACTTCCATCAACAAGTCTTGCCTAATGTAATTATTGACTTTTTATTCAACTTGCCTATTGCCAAATTTATTGTGAAAACTTGGAATTACTGGTTATTGGGAAAAAATCACAGCAAAGAAAAGGCTATCAATATCCATTTACATCATTGTCAAGAAAATCTCTCTAAGGTTATTGTAAAATTTAATATAAGATTAACATTAATGTGAGATTGATTAACATTCCAAAACTGTAAGAGTTAATGTTAGACTGAATAACATTCCATCACTGAAAGCGTTAATGTGAGACTGATTAACATTCCATCACTGAAAGAGTTAATGCGAGACTGACTGTGGCATCAGCATGGGGCACATGTTGCTATGTGATATGTCATATCAAGGAAACAGCATTACTGTAACAGCTCTACTGTCTGGCTGTTTAAAAGTAGCACTTCTAACATATCTATCAAAGTAAATGGGTGGACAGAAGACCCTCCATAGAAATGAATATTTCTGCTAAATAATGTTTTGAAGATAATTTGATCTCTGAGGTTATTATATAACTTGGTGGTTATAGTGACTGGGATGAGTTTCTAAAGAACACATGTATGTACATAGCGGGGAATGTGGTGCGATTAAAAGTATCCCACTTATCCCCCCAATAACGACAGATGATGCATATTGGATGAAACAGGACACAGCATTTATTAAAACTTACAACTGTAGGACTCATCCGAACTTTATTCTTTTCCTTTATTTCAAATATAAATAAACACATAAATATAAATACATACCGTAATTGACATATAAATTAACACTTATTGCCCTACAGCCTCCAACTTAAATAACCGTCCTTGCCAACAAACTTAACCAGGTGCCTATGCACCAAAAACTTTACCCACTGGTGCCTCGCCTCCCCCCTCGTCCAAACCAAATGCCCATCATCTTAAATGCTCTAACCACCAGCCGGCTCTTTGCTCTTTGGTGGGCACGTCCAATTCGGTAATTTGAAAGTTTACCTTACAGAGCAGGGGAGGTTGAGACCCACCTTGTCCATCTCCTGACATTCCATCTACTCCCCAACTCTGTTGCCAAGGATACGCTCCCCGCTAGCTGTGACGAAACAAAAAACATAAATTAGGGTGGGTGGGAGGGAAGTTTTTTGCTGGCCAGAATCCAAACAGGCACTGAGGTAAGATGATCCCTGCCCCACTACAAACACATAACCACTCCCCTAAACACATACAGCCAATCACTAGCACCATCCCCACACTGATACATGTGCCCTTGTCCGTTTAGCTGTGCTGACTCCCCAGGGCCTTAACCCCTTCAGGACCGCTGACGGTTCAGGACCGTCAGCGGTAAAACGTGCGTTTGGACCGCTGACGGTCCTGAACCGTCATAACGGTCTGGGGCTACTTACCTGATCGCCGTCGGTCCCACGGCGGCGATCAGTGCTCCACCCGGTCCAGGGGGACTGCCTGTCTGCCCGGGCAGTCCCCCCTCGGCAGATCAGGACCCCACGGCCATGTGATCACTCGATCACATGACCGCAATAGGGGTCTTTGTATCTGCCTGCAGGGGGACTGTCTGTGCTGACAGGCAGTCTCCCTGCAAGTAAAAAATCCAAAAAATAAAGTAAAAAAAAAACCAGTGTAAAATCAGTGTAAAAATAAATAAATAATATGTGTATATATATATGATATATATACATGTATTATATCTATATATAATATATGTATATGTATCATATATATATATAATGTCATATTAAGTGTATTTTTATATTTATATATACGTATATTAATATAAAAATACACTTATATTTAAATTACACACGAATATATACAATATATATATAATTGCTATATATATGGTATATATATATTATTATAAAATACAAATAATATGTTAATAAAAATAAATAACAAAAAATAAAAATAATTTTTAATAATTATAAAAAAATATTTATATATGCAATTTTATTCTAACAGTATTTTGATATATATATATATATATATATTTATATCAAAATATACTTAGAATGTAATGATATATATATCTATGTATAAATAAATAAATAAAAACAATACGAAATATACATATGTCCATATACATAATTACATAAATAATTTCATAAATATACACGTAGACGTCAAATATATAAATATGTATATATATTAAAATTCTACATGTGTATTTATGTAATATTTTTACCTAATTAAGTAATTTTAATGATTGCAATTTGAGGGACCTGCCTGCCAACCCAGGCCGAAAGTCCAGATAATTTAATTTGCTAGCACTGTGTTTAACCCTGTAACTTTCTATGACACCCTAAAACCTGTACATGGGGGTACTGTTTTACTCGGGAGACTTCGCTGAACACAAATATTAGTGTTTCAAAACAGTAAAACATATCACAGCGATGATATTGTCAGTGAAAGTGAATTTTTTTGCATTTTTCACACACAAACAGCACTTTCACTGAGGATATTATTGCTGTGATACATTTTACTGTTCTGATACACTAATATTTGTGTTCAGCGAAGTCTCCTGAGTATAACAGTACCCCACATGTAGAGGTTTTATAGTGTTTGTGAAAGTTACAGGGTCAAATATAAGGCTTGATTTTACTTTTTTTTTTTATTGAAATTTGTCGGATTGGTTAGGTTGCCTTTGAGAGCGTATGGTAGCCAAGGAATGAGAATTAGCCCCATGATGGCATACCATTTGCAAAAGAAGACAACCCAAGGTATTGCAAATGGGGTATGTTCAGCCTTTTTTAGTAGCCACTTAGTCACAAACACCGGCCAAAGTTAGCGTTTCTTGCATTTTTAACACACAAACAAATATAAATGCTAACTTTGGCCAGTGTTTGTGACTAAGTGGCTACTAAAAAAAACTGGACATACCCAATTTTGAATACCCTGGGTTGTCTACTTTAAAAAAAATATGTACATGTTAGGTGTGTTTCGGGGATTTATGACAGATAACGGTGTTACAAGGTCACTATTGATACATTTAAAATATATATATATTGAAACAGCAATTTCCTACTTGTATTTATAGGCCTATAACTTGCAAAAAAAAGCAATAAAGCATGTAAACACTGGGTGTTTTTAAACTCGGGACAAAATTTTGAATCTATTTAGCTGTTTTTTTCATTAGCTTTTGTAGATAAGTAAAAGATTTTTCAAGTAAAAGTCCAAAAACATGTTTTTTTTTTAAATTTTTCACCATATTTTATTATTTTTTTTAAATACAATATTGGACATAATACAAATAATGGTATGTAAAGAAAGCCCCTTTTGTCCTGAAAAAAACAATATATAACTTGTATGGGAACCGTAAATGAGAGAGCGGAAAATTACAGCTAAACACAAACACCACAAAAGTGTTAAAACTGCTCTGGTCCTTAACGTACAAACATCGCAAAAACAGGCCGGTCCTGAAGGGGTTAAACAGGAAGCCTTTCTTCTCCCAGTGTTATGTTATGACAGTTAGTAATCGAGATGGATATTGGAAAGGGAACCTAGACATCAACCATGTATTACTGTACTCAAATCATCCACATCTGTTGGTATGTGACACCTTTACTTTATACACTGTTTTAATACTTGGGTGATCCAATAGGGAGAAGGTACATCACAACACCACACAGGTGGTCTTTGAGGTGGTCATTAAATACCTGGACTTATTATAGAGGGATAAGAATAAAGGCAGCCGTACTAGCCCATTTGGCTGTTTGGTGAGTGAACTACAACTCCCATGATTCTTTGAATTACATAGATAGCCAGAGAATCATGGGAGTTGTAGTTCAGCAACATCTGGGGGGCCGGAGTTTGAGGACCCCTGACTTAGTCTATGCAAAGTGAATCATATGTCTGATTTATTGGTATTCCTTTTTACATTTCTAATACTAATTGTTAAAGTAAATGACATATGCTCTAGAATTGTTATAAAGTATGTCATGATAGTAAACAATCACAAATATAGCTCAATATGAATCACTATCTTACTATTTGACGAGTTGCTGATACTTTGAATTATAAATGACTATTGCATTTATTATTACATTGTGCTCTGTTGGTTCTACCTTACATGTCATCCTAACATTTATATATATTTTTATGCCTGTATTCCAATCCCAAAATTCCAATAATTGCATGTCTAACTGTCTTCTATATGATCCCTCTAAAATAAGAACAGATAGAATGTAACCAACAAGTTGTCAGTAGTCTATAAACTACATATTACGTATATAATGAAATCAATATTATGTGAAAAGGTTCCCACTCTAGCATTGTAATTAACAGCAAGCATTTTAATTGGGTGGAAGGATTACTACTTTCAAACAATGATTACTAGCTGCAGCATTAAAAGGGTAATGAAGATATGTTCTCTTTCTGTCAGAGGGGCCACCATCTCATTGCTCAGAATGCCCTTAGAGCTAGTGTAACGAAAACCAACGTGTTTCGTTACACTAGCTCTAAGGGCATTCTGAGCATTTGTCCCTTCTGGCTATAAATATATGAAGTCTGGCCAAGTACTGCTGAATTTGATTCCTTTCCATCTTTCTCTGAGGCAGATGGATAGCAGTCAGAGCACGAAAAAAGGTGCTGAAACAGGGAAAGTAGAAGACAGATTAAATCTCAGAAAGTACCAAAATATCAATCTCCAACTCCATCAAGACCTAGTCTTGTTTGCACAATATACTGTGTATTGATAGCATTTCACTGCATACCCAAAGTAACAGGGCTGTCATTTACACTCGATGCGGGTGGGGCTCCCCTGTGTAGTAAACAGACAGTTTAGCTCATTTAGCACCAAACACAGACTTTTTTCCTGACAAACCACATTTATTAACAACAGAAAGAAGTCATTGTAAACAATTTAAGAGGATTTGTTAAGCAAATACAATTGACTTTTAAATGTAAACATGTGTCTACGTGCTTGCTGTACAAACTTGCCGGTACTCTAAATGAATATTTATTGTCAGTTAAGGATTTTTGGTTTGTATTTTTACATATCCTTTTAGTGAACTGATAGAAAAATATCAGCAGAGACTGCTAACCAGTATTCCATTTGATGTTGTTTCTTAAAGAATATAAATTCCCATGATTCTTAGTCATCCTAATCAACCCAGAGCATCATGGGAAATATAGCTGACACACATTAGGGACATCCACCTTAACCAAAATGCTGGCTAAGAATTGTGTAAACATCTAGTTCAATAAAGCTGGAATGCCAAGGTTATTTATCCTAAAGTCTGACTTAGATTAAAGGGATTCTCCCCCCCCCCCCCACCCCTCTTGTTTGCAGAGTTAAAAAACCTTGTCACTTACCCGATTCAAGCAGCAATGACTCTTTGTGCTGGGTCGGCACTCGGTCTCCTTCATCCAATGGGGGGAGCAAATATGCGGGTGCGCCAAGCGCCGCAAGCACTTTAGGCCCTCTCCATAGGAAATGCATCCCTTTAATGGGATACATATATAATACCAACGGCTGACTGAGGCATCACTGGAAAAACAGTTAGTAAACATCTGAGGTACTAATATTAGTCATCATTGAAAGAGATACATGGATTTTCTGACTGCTGCTTAGAATGCATGTGGATAAGTGTCTACTTGCTAAACTACATGCAGGGGAGTTTCCCCAAAATGAGGATAGCCATAAAATAAACAAATTGTATTCTAATTACCAGTTCACATAGTCCTTTAAACAGATAACACTGAGCAAAAGGGTCAATATTTCAGATGTGTCAGTCTTTCGAGGACGGCAATCAAGAACAACTGACACATTTCTATTTTAATTAAATTGATGCTTCAATTCATTCCTGTAAAAGCACTAAACACCAAGCTGTAGTGAACTAAACTCAAATTGCAAATTGTCCTGCCCATGGACTATTCCTTTACTTTGAGCTTCTCAATTCAGCAAGTCCATGTGTAATCATTACTGTTCAGTGTGCCTTTACTTTGCAGAAAACGAATTGCCTCTGTTGCCATTAATCTGTGCATTGGTTATATGATATGATATGGCACCATCACACTATGATAGCTTTTTTTTTTTTAACAAACCGAGACACTATTTCCTTACACTTATTAGCCCTAACGCACAAGAATGATAACGGTATGCCTTGCACCTCAACAGCGTGATACGGCTACAAAAGTAATTTGTTTATTGCAAACAAATTTAGGCCTGATTTAATATTTTTGAAAAAGCTTTTTAAATGATTTAATATATTTGGATAAACATTTAAAATACTTGTTTCAATATCATGAAATCATTTTAAACGTTTATGCAAAAAATACAAAATCATTTTAAAAGCTTATCCAAAAATATTAAATCAAGACTTTAATTTGATAATTATTCCTTCTTTAGTTATGGGTGGCTCAGCGGCTGCGATTATCAGAAGCGAATCATCCACAACTCGTTCTGCCTATTATTGTTGTTTAGCTGAGCAGTAGTAGAGGGGCTTTAGACACCAAGAGTGCGCTGTTTTTGTCAAACCACGCAAAAGCGTTTTGACATAAACCACTGGATGGTACCTGAAGTCTCTTTGGATCATAACCACTACAAATACCTATAATGTAAGAACATGCTGCTTTTCCCCTTTTTTTTCTTATAAAAACTAGCCTTTTTTTTCATAAAAAGGAAGTAACGGAAGTAAACAAGCTACTAAAAACTCATGTGTGTATGTATGTAATACTATTTGTCTTATTTTGCTGTTTATTTTCCGTGTTTATTACATAGTAGTTTATGGACCAGTTTAAAGGATTCATTGTAACATAATTAAACAGTAAGCCTAAAATTCCACTCGTAATAGACTCGTTAAGTAATACATTGCAGTCTACATTAACTGATGACCTGCAGTAAACCTACTACTGCTAATGTATACATAATTATGCAAATCTCCCCAGGTTCCCCTCTTCATGGTTATGCAATAGTCTGGTAGCTTGCTCCAGGTGCAACAGTGAGTATTAGTGCTATATTCAGCAAGTTCCCGCTGGTGTTTCTGTGATTAATCTTATATTTTACTTGTTATTTGCTATCAAACAGGCTATGGAAGATTTTTCATCTTGGCCTCTATTGTGCATGAAATAATTTGATATTTAATTACCAATGCATAATTTTAATTAACAAAAAATGTACTGCTTATAATCCAGGACATCATATAAAGATTGCATACATGTCAATTTTCCATTCTGGTATTTATTCAATTATCCAGGAAATGTGGAATATTGCCAAGGGATTACGAACTATGGACCAATATAATAAAATGTGGAAAGCAAAATCTGAACCTCAGCAATTTCTCCAGGTGAGCTATTATGGCTTTAAAAAATCACTTGTTAATTCTCCACTATGCCAATCAGTGAATAAACTCTCTGAGTGAATTGAAAGTGAATTCCGAATTTAAGGCAAAAGTAGCCGAAATTTTTAAGAATGGCTGAAATAGGGAGTGATACAGTCAGGGTTTTTTGAACTCATTCTCCTGCGAATTTTAGTCTTTTTTTTTGTTTTTAACTCTTTACAACTATAGCCAATACAGAAGATCCAGCACACTCACTCATCCACTAAACAGCAACTTCAAAGATCACAGATTCTATTAGTTTTAGCTTTTTTTTTAAAAAAAAAACACCTAATCTTGACAAAAATAATGGGGGTTTAGTTATAGTATATAATCATACATTGTATAAGCCTGCCACAACGTCAATGTATCCCATTTTTGGCAGGTCCTATTAAAGCTACTATAGCCATGTGTTTGTCTATGCCAAAAGTTGCACATCCATAAATATTTGAACTTTGTTAGATATTAAACTATGTAGAAACTATTATCATTATTAACCATAATTAAACTATAATTGCATTTATCAGACTAATTGTTACATTTCTCGTCATTTATGTTATCATAAAATTGCTGAATATGGCAAATGCTGAGTATTACCTTTATATTAAGTAATGGCTTTCAAGGTCCTTTCAATGTCTCAATGGCAGTGAGAGAAGCACTACAGAAATGCTCATTCTACCCAAGGTTGGTTAAGGAGGGCTCTTCATGCAGGTTTCTAAAGCGGTCAAGTGGTAAACAGCGTACTTCTAATTCTGCTATTCTAGTGAGCACATGTGGGTCCCTTTTTATAAGTAGAAAAATTAAAAAGTTCTGTAATATTTTTTATACAGCAGAATGTTATAATATTGATTATCTTCTGTAAACAGCTTCTAATGCTTTTAAATGTTTATTCACATTTTCCAGAGCATGTTAGAGAACAATGCATTTTATATTACATTGCATCCACTTCACATATTATTTCAGCATGTTGCCCAGGTGTACAAGAAAGACATGTTTTGAAAATTATACATAGCACCTACCAGTCACCCATATAGTATGTAGCACCACTCAGTCCTTATAACATCAAAATAAATACAGCACCTATATAGCACATTTTTCACAGGCAGCACACACATCACAAACAGAAGATATTAGAACACTGCGTATGGACAAAAACTCAGTTGCTTGCCATTTAATGAGACCCGCTCAGGGTCTCATTAATATTCACTAGTGCTATTATAGAGATAACCTATGCCAGTCGCATATGAGACTGATCCGACCAACAAGGGAGGTTTGGATAAAAAATACTGGCAAGCTCCCTCTGCATGACAGATACAGCATGCACATTAAACCCATTTCACTAATAGCACACACACTTCATATCTCTTGTTACCCATCTGATACCCACATTACATACAGCACCCGACAGCCATCCATGACATACAATCCATCCATCAGTGACTTATAAAAGTACATCATTGACTCAACAGTCGTTGAAACCAAATATCCATATGTCACAATCCCAGCACTCCTAGCTTTATCAAGAATATTGAACTACAAAATGACACAGTTTATTTTATTTTAAATATCAAGAATATTGTCTTAGAAAACTAAATGTGTTTATCAACAAATATTTGGTCAGACAACAGTTAATGTTTATTTAGCAGCATTTGTTCTGCATTTAAACTCACAAACAGCACAGCAGTAGGCTTTGCAAGTGGTTAATCAGACGAGACATCAAAATTATTCTGAGTGTAATATTTATCACTTAACAAAATGCCAACGGATCGATAGTCCATGCAGAAAAGGGAAAATCGTATTCTTGCTGCCTGTCTTCTTTTAATGTCTTTCCATTTTTTCCTTTTTGGATTTCATTAATATGGTGGTTTCTGTTATATCCCTGTATGTTTCTTTGAACAATGTTTAGCTTAATTCTCTGCTAACATGCTCTTCCCACCCTATATTATTATTTTGCAATTTTTAATGCAGGTGTATATCATAGTAGTTTAAATGTAGGCATATGTTATGTGTTTACAAAGATTTCCCTAAAACAGTGGTTCCCAACCTTTTTTCATTTGAGCACCCATTGGCAGCCCATTTCCATTAATTGTAAAGCACACAACCTGGCTAGTTGGAGTTTATATTGGGAAGGGATGGTTAAAAATTGGCACCAAATTTACATCATAGGCTGTCCTCCAATCATCATACGAAATTTTTGTTCACATTATAAATATAACAAATGCATCAATAGATCTTTAGGTATAGAATTAGAATATAATAGTTAACTTTAAAAATGAGCATGTTAAAGATAGTACGGCTATTAGAAGCCGGAACATGTGACGTGTGCCACGAGCGTGTAATGATTTAGCCGCTAAGCTTTATGGGAAATGTAGTCTTCAATTTAATACTTGCAATGTTGGCAAAACACTATTCTCTGCTGACATCGGATTAAAGCTAAACATATACTATTAAGAAAAGTGCATGCAGAGTTATTAGACTGAATATTTGGGGAGAGTAAAACTAATAATTTTAAAAATCTTTTTTATCATCTTTACTCTCGAGAAATATCCCAGGTGGGGATCATACCACCAACGCTTTCATCACAGGGCAGTGAGCCTACTCTACTCTTGTGAGTATAATTCCGATTAATGTTAGGGATTGTATGGTCTTATTAAGAGCCCTATTTGCTGTTATTTTAATTTTCTCTTGAGTACCTGGATACCTACCACTGTGGATGCCCCTCATCATATCCTACAAGTGGGGAATGTACCACTGTATGTGATACATGCTAGAGCTGGTCAAAGCTCTCTCACATGTGAGTGTAACATCGCTATCATTAAAATATCATCATATTGAGTCCTGACATATTGCACTATTAGGTTGCCTTGTCTTTTTCAATCCACATACGGAGATCAATGACATTCAGATCTACTACATCCCCACAAGCACAAATAATTTAGCACCTACAGCTGCATCTACCTCTTAATAAGAGGCATCTCTATATGTGAGAACTTGTATTGTTAACACGAGACTTTCTAGCACCATTTGTTTAATTTATTGTTATGCTACCATTTCGTATTACCACAACTTTTATGTGGCACAGCCCTTCTCTCTTTTTTCTTGTGTTCTTTTAGATTTTGAAGTGCTGAGAGGGATCCCTTTTTAGGGTTGCTGCCTTATTATTCATTAATTTTGGTTATTTAGCGCTTGAGCCATCTGTGTTTTTCTATGCGAGTCAGTGTGTGTATCAGAGTGTCTGTGCAACTGTACATCTGCATGTGGGCCAGTATGTGTATCAAGCACTGACACACATACAGACGTAAAGACGCACATACACTGCCACAAATGGAGATACACAGACACACAGATGCAAACACTGGCACACATAGAGTTGCACCAACACACTGACACACATGCAGATACACTGACACACTGACAAACATGCAGATACAGACATACTGATACATACACTGACACACATACAGATGTACAGACATAGATACACACACTGACACACATACAGATACACACTGATACACTGATACACAGATATACAGATATGCACAATGGGATACATACAGGTGCTGAGACATGCAGATACACACACGGACACATACACAAATACAAAGGCATACAGATACACACACTGACACATACAGAAATACAAAGACATACGGATATACACAATAACACATACACAGACATACATGTACATACATTGACACATGCAAAGATCACAGACATACAGATGCACACACTCACACATACAGATACCCACTGACACATACACAGATACACAGACATACTGATACACACACTGGCACACACAAACACATAGGTATACACAATAATACACAGACATGCAGATACACACATTGACACACACACACTCAGACATACAGATACACACACTGACACACATACAGATACAAATACTACATACATACAGATATCCAAATCTGACATACATGTTAAGATTTTAACCAACCTCCAGGTCCTACCTTTGGGAAGCATGCGGTTAGCTTCCATGCCGGGGGCTGTTGGGAATTAGGTTGCTTGCTCTCGGTCCGGCTTCCCCTCCCAGCTTTCACCTCCTCCTGCGTGGCTCAGAGTATGTTTGAACTGGGAGGAAGTGACAGTGGTGCAGGGCCGCCATTACCGATTTCTGTATGTGTAGCCCCTCAGGCACTGGATTGTACCCCTTGAGGTACATGTACCACATGTTGGTGACCTCTGTCCTAAAAGATAGATATTGCTATTATAAACCATGCATATTTTTATACTAAAAATGTTCAAACAATTTTAGCTCTGCTATATGTGCTATCATTTTATCCACTGCACATGTTCATTAAGAGAGATACTCTAAATCTAGAGAAATTTTACAGATCATGAATAATACTGTGGAACCACAACATAAATAATAAAGGGGAGGGGGCTAAGTAACAAGTGAACAATAGGACAATATAAACACAAATAATAAGTTTAAAAGCAGGTAGGAGTAATACTTTAAATTTGATAGGGTTATTCATTATTTGGGGACAAATCCCTTTATAAGTTGCATGTTGATGCTATAATAACATTAAAGTGAATCCTTTATCTGTTCAAGCCACAGATTATCATAGTCTGATAGCTTAATTATTATGCACAATAACATTATTTGCAGTTTTCGCAACATCTTCTGCAGTATTTTACAATTATACAAATCGTACATATATTACCAAGCAACTGACAAAATAATTTTGACAAACTAATATTGATAAAGATGGTCCTTAAAATCTATTAGAGCAAAGATTTACATAGGAAATCACTTGTTATAAAGGGAAATTTAATTTCACTTGTTGAAACTTTAATTCATAAAGTTCCCTTGAGAGATGTTACTTGTACTTGGAAAACACAGACTTACACATGGTTCTGGGAACCCTTGATGCATTATATATGACAATAAAGTTAATAAATGTATTTGTAGGTGTTCCCATAGGAGGTGAATCATATAATAATATTTATTTTTTTGTAGAAATTTCAACCTTCTTTTGTGCTAAGCATCCATCCTTGAATGTAAAGGCACATTTACTGTTAACTGTGTGAGCAATGATAATATCATTGTCATGAATAAAATAGGAAATCAAATTATGTATCTACTCTATGTGTCAGAGAGTGTTTTAAACTGGGAATTGTGGAAAATTGCTAAATAAAAGCCAAACTGTGAAAAAGTCAGAGGTAGATAAGTTTCCAATACTTTGGTCTAAAATAAACTGACCTGACATTAAAACCACCTAACTAATATCATATAAGCCCCCTCGAACTGCTAAAACAGCTCTGATGCATCAAGGCATAGACTCCACAAGACCTCTGAACGTGTCCTGTGGTATCTGGCACCAACATATTAGCAGCAGATCCTTTACGTCCTGGTTGTTGCAAAATGAGGCCTCCGTGGAATGGATTTGTTCTTCCAGTATATTCAAAACATGATGAATCAGATTGAGATCTTGAGTATTTGGGGGGCAAGGCAACACCTTAATCTATTTGTCATGTTCCTGAAACCATTTCTGAACAATAGTGATGTCGCGAACATAAAATTTTCCGTTCGCAAATGTTCGCGAACGGGCGAACCCGGCAAACCACCATAGACTTCAATAAGCAGGCGAATGGCAATGCGAAGGGGGATCCATGGCAAAACTCCCATGGAAAATTACATAGTTGATGCAGAGTCTGGTTTTAATCCATAAAGGGCATAAATCACCTAACATTCCTAAATTGTTTGGAATAACGTGCTTTAAAACATCAGGTATGATGTTGTATCGATCAGGTAGTGTAAGGGTTACGCCCGCTTCACAGTGACAGACCAAACTCCCCGTTTAACGCACCGCAAACAACCGCAAACAGTCCATTTGCACAACCGCAAACTCCCCATTTGCACAAGGTTGGATACCAAGCTAGCCATTTCCCGTTCCTTGTCCTCACTGATGTCATTGAAGGTCTCTTCCTCCACCCAGCCATGTACAACACCAAGGGTCCCCGAAAGGTGACAACAAGCCCCCTGTATTTTTTTTTTAAATGTACACTACTGTTACACTAGATATGAGTTGCACTGGTGTGACACTGTGCCCTGGCAGGCCCTGAAACGCACACGTGTGAAGGAAACTGACTGCTATTATTTCACAGTCAAATTTCTAGTTTTTTTTTTTAATGTACACTACTGTTACACCAGATATGAGTTGCACTGGTGTGACACAGTGCCCTGGCAGGCCCTGAAATGCACACGTGTGAAGGAAACTGACTGCTATTATATTACAGTCAAAAAAGTTTTTTGTTTTTTTTAATTGCAAGCTATTGTGACACCAGATATGAGTGGTGGCACTGGGACCACCTTAAAAATATTGGATATCGCTAAAAATCATGATCACTATATACTTTCTCTATAATAAACACAGGTTACTGGCTATGGAGGGATAATGTATAATAAAAACAGGTTACTGGCCATGGGAGGATAATGTATAATAAACACAGGTTGCTGGCTATGGGGGGATAATGTATAATAAACACAGGTTACTGGCTATGGGGAGGATAATGTATAATAAACACAGGTTACTGGCTATGGGGGGATAATGTATAATAAAAACAGGTTACTGGCTATGGGAGGGCTAATGTATAATAAACACAGGTTACTGGCTATTGGGGGATAATGTATAATAAACACAGGTTACTGGCTATGGGAGGATAATGTATAATAAACACAGGTTACTGGCTATGGGGGAGATAATGTATAATAAGCACAGGTTACTGGCTATGGGGGGCATAATGTATAATAAACACAGGTTACTGGCTATGGGAGGATAATGTATAATACACACAGGTTACTGGCTATGGGGGATAATGTATAATAAACACAGGTTACTGGCTATGGGGGAATAATGTATAATAAACACAGTTTACTGGCTATAGGGGATAATGTATAATAAACACAGGTTACTGGCTATGGAGGATAATGTATAATAAACACAGGTTACTGGCTATGGGGGAGATAATGTATAATAAGCACAGGTTACTGGCTATGGGGAGGATAATGTATAATAAACACAGATTACTGGCTATGGAGGGATAATGTATAATAAACACAGGTTACTGGCTATGGTGGATAATGTATAATAAACACAAACACAAAAAAAATAAAAAAATAAAATAAAAAATGAATGCAGCTTCAGAATTAATCTAACTTGTATGCTGTCTAGGAGGTGTGAGGGTCTGGGAGGGAGGGTCTGCTGCTGATTGGCTGGAATGTGTCTGCTGACTGTGAGGTACAGGGTCAAAGTTTACTCAATGATGACGAATAAGGGGCAGACCGAACATCGCATATGTTCACCATCCGTGGCGAACGCGAACACGCTATGTTCGCCAGGAACTATTCGCCAGCGAACCGTTCGGGACATCACTACTGAACAATTATTGCAGTGTGGCAGGGTGCGATTATCCTGCTGAAAGAGGCCACTGCCATGAAGGTGTGTATGTGGTCAGCAACAATCTATTGATAGGTGGTAGGTGTCAAAGTAACATTAACATGAATGCTAGGACTGAAGCCAGTCCAGCAGAAAATTCCCCCAGCATAACAATGCCTCCACTGGCCTGCCTTCTTCCCACAGTTCATCTTGCTTCCATCTCTTCCTCAGGTAAACGATGCACATGCACCTGGACATCCACCTGATCTAAAAGAAAACATGATTCATAAGACAAGGCAACCTTCTTCTTTGCCCCATTGTCCCCATTGAAGACACTTTTCGCAGTAGACAGGATTCATCATGGGCACTCTGACCGGTCAGCGGCTACGTAACCTCATACGCAGCAAACTGCAAAGCACTTTGTCTTTTGGCACCTTTCAATCATGACCAACACTAAGTTTTTCGTAAATTTGAGCTAAAGTAGCTCTTCTGTGTGATCGGACCAGATGGGCTAGCCTTTGCTCCACGCGTAAATCAATGAGCATTGGGCACCCATGACCCTGATGTCGGTTGTCATTACTTGCACAACTTTTAGTAGATACTAACTACTGCATACCGGCAAAACCAAACAAAACTAGCAGTTTTGGAGATGCTCTCACCCAGTCTTCTAGCCATTACTATTTGACCCTTGTCAAAGTCACTCAGATCGTTTCACTTGTTCATTTTTCCTGCTTCAAACACATGAAATTCAAGAACGGACTGCTTACTTACTGCCTAATACATCCCACCCCTTAATAGATGCCATTGTAATGATATAATCAATGTTATTCACTTCACCTTTCAGTGGTTTTAATGTTGTAGCTGATATATGTATATATTTCTCTTTTCAGTCCTCAATATTTCATTATTCGGGAGCGCTTTTAAATGTCTGAGGATATTTTTCATAAAACAGTGACTGTTGATGAATTCACAACTTGATATCAAAATGCTATTTTTCTGAGGGATCTATTAAAAAAGAAATGGGTTAAGGAAACTTGACTAATATGAAAAATTATTGGGGCATTGCAGCCCCCTAACGCACTGAATGTCTTGGCTGGCTGGGAAGGGGAGGGCTTTCTGAGACTTCAGACAAGAGATCTGTAGCTTTGCATAATTAAGTGTATGCATGTTCTTATTCAAGGTATATCTACTAAAGAGTGATTTCAAGTTTATTAGTTAAGTTATTTTTAGTTGGACAGATGAGTGTCCCTTCACGCTACAAGAGATTTAAAGCAAAAAAGTCACTAACTCTTCTGATATGGATAATTTATTATGTACCATCATCCAGCTTTAATATTTTGGTAATTTTGCCATCTCACTACATCCGTTCACTGTTTAGAGAATTAATCCTAAATTCTTAAACCTGCACTGTACAGCTCTTTCTAATTCCAATCTGCATCAGATTTACAACCTGCCTACCTTACCCTTCATTAATCCCCTGTACTCATACTTAACATCATCTGCTTCGTGTTTTTCTCTCTCGCTTTCCTTTGCTCTCCAACCTCTCCTCCCCTTCACCATTCTTGCTCAGTGGGTTAGGTAAAAGAAAATGAAGTTAATGAGAAATAATAGTCTGGAATGTGAAATCATTTAGAGCCAAGCTGATCGGTGAGGAAAATATGTCCCTGTTTTTCAATGTGCATAGGTTATGTTATAATTCAAATTTAATAAGAGGCTCCGTTATGCTATGCAAGTATGAAGTTAACCCACGTCAGGGCATTTGCACTACTCTGTCCTATTTAATTAGTTGTGTTGGGCCTGCATGCAAGGTCTATTTAATAAAATAAATTGCTATGTTTGACAACCTTCCTTGTAAGCAGTATGTGTTTAACCATTATACAGACAGAGAGACTGAGAATGTATAAGAAAGTGGTTAAGGCCAAACAGAACAGCTGACACTCACCTGCTAGATGCCCTTCTTATATGAGACTGAAAAAAACTATTTTAAAGGTCTGTCTTAATGGGTCACTCTAGGCCAAGGATCCCCAAACTCCAGCCCTCCAAATGTTGCTGAACTACAACCACCATGATTCTCTGGCTATGTATTCAATTCAAAGAATCATGGGAGTTGTAGTTCAGCAACATCTGGAGGGCCGAAGTTTGGGAATCCCTGCTCTAGGCACTCTAGATACCTTGCATTATTGCAAAGACCCTGCACCCAATCTTTTCTCTGAAAGTCATTTCCCATTAGTCTCCTGCCTACATGTCTGATAGAGGTGCCAATTCCTACCCTGCGTCCTTGGCCCCTGCAGTACTTTGAAGTCTTCCCATACAGCAAAGACCTGAACAGGCCAACCCCCAGGAATAAATAATGAGGGATGGCATGGCGTCAAAAAGGATACAATGGTGGGGATGCACCAGGACTGCGGACACTGGGAGAAGACTTACCAGACCACTGAAGAGCATGATGAGGAACCATGACAGTACTGTTTCCCACCCACCCTCCTTGGGTAAGGTATGCAGTTCACGATTTATTATTCTGTGTTTTTTAGAAAACAACACTGATCCACTTGCTAGCTCCTTACAATGTAAATAATTTTTTACTTTAGACTTTTAAAGCAAGTAGTAACCATATTCTCTGCATTAGAACTGTACTTCTTGTGCCTGTGTGGGAGTGGGACATAGCCAGGATCAATGACTCTAGTAGGAGACTAAACTTACCTTACTGCTCGGTATAGTTACTGCCGGAGGTACTTGAAACCATCTTGAGTGGGGGATAGAAGATTGGCATTTTGTCATTGATCCAAGTGTGAATCTAGCAGGGTTATTCACTAGTGAAACTTACAAGTTAATTCAAAGTAAATTTCAAATTCAAGGTAAAAATAGCAGAAGTGGAAAAAATCTTTAAGTCAGCTATGGTTTCAGTTTGGCTAATCAGGCCTTAAATTTGATATTCACTTTGAATTTACCATGAATTCTTACTTAACCCCTTAAGGACACATGACATGTGTGACATGTCATGATTCCCTTTTATTCCAGAAGTTTGGTCCTTAAGGGGTTAAGGGAATAACCCTAAAATACTTAAGGTTGCTAATAGTTTTTTTGTTATTGTAGAAAGAAGGCAGTGTGACACTGTTGTTAATGTTTAATGCAGGGTCCCACTGCTAGCCACCACCACTTAACACCAACTTGGTATCACCAATTCACAGTTGTAAACAGATTTTCTTTTGTGTAACTGTTTGTAGAAATGAAAGAAATACATGTTTGGGGGTGTGTATTATACAGTGCTATCAAACACTTTGGAAATAGTGGCTATAATATGGTATTATTTGAGATACACATTGGCATGGGCTTTACAAAAATGCTTTATTTTAAAAAGGCTAAATTTAATGGATAAGGGCATCTTTACAACAAATTGACTTCAGGAACTATTCAACTATTTGCAACAACAGAGATGATAAAAAGTCTTCATGCAAATTGTACTAAAGTATATTTCTCAATACATACTAATAAAAAACAAATATGAAAGAAGCAAATTAAAATCAATGTGATTTATTAAGGGGTCAGTCAAGTAATAAACAATAAGAAAATATATTTTCAATTATTTAAATCAGATGGGTCAATAGCATTCCATAACAAATATTAGTACGCCAACAGGGCTTGCAAAAGGACAATTAAATAGCCTAAATAAGAAAATGAAAAGCTAAAGGCAAAAGAGAGCAAAACCAATCCCAAAAATCTAAAACATCTTGTTCTTCAGTATATAGCAGAACATAAGAATATTCTATTGCTGTACATTTGCAAATTCCTGTTACAAGAACTTTACGGCAAACAGGTTAATTGGCTCACACAGGTTTAAGTGCTATGTCAATTAATAAAGTAAATGCAGCTAAAGCCCCTGGTCCAGATGGTATTCACCCAAAAGTTCTTATGGAGCTTAGTGTGGAATTATCCATATCACTGTTTTTAATCTCTCAGGATTCCTTTTTTTACTGCAATCATACCTGGAGATAGCAGGTTCAATGGCTCAATCTACAGACCTACAAGCTTAGCATCAGTGGTTGGGAAATTAGTTAAAGAGCTTTTAAGGTCTAATATTCAAGAATTCATTCTGATCAACAGCATCACAATGCCTAACTAACTTACTAGTATTCTTTGAAGAAGGTAAGAGACGTATAGATCAGTTTGATTCAGTAGATGTGATCTACTTGGATATTGGATACAGTTCCACACATAATATTACTTTTAAAACTAAAAAAGTTGGTCTAGATGAAAAATTATGTTCTTAGATAGAACGCTGGCTTAAGCATAAAGGGCAGAGAGTAGTTGTAAATGTTTTTTTGTTTTTTTTAATGGACAAAACTGGTAAGTGAAGTAAATCTGTTTATAAATGATCTTGAAGGGCACATTGAAAGTGTTGTGTTGTTGTTTGTAGACGACTAGGTAAGATACTACAGTCCAAACATCATATAATATATCTGCTGAGGGATTTGGACAAATTAGTAGCCATGGAAGACAGGTGGCAGATGAGATACAATACTGATAAATGTAAAGACATGCATTTTGGAATAATCAACTCACAAGCGACTTATACATTAAATTGGGTTTAATCAGGGATAACATTAAATTAAAATGACATGGGAATATTTGTAGATAACAAACTAGGCAGTAGTGTGTAATGCTGGTTTTCCATTGCAAAGTTTACTAATGTGCTGTCATGTTTAAAATGAGTATTGATTCACTTGATGAAAATATAATTTTGCCCCTTTATAAATCAATGACCCCACCTTAAATATGCAGTGCTATTTTGAGCACCAGAGTTAAAGAAGGATATTGCAGGAGTAGAAAAAGTACAGAGGTGAGCTACATGATGAATAAGGGTAATGGAAAATATCAGTTATGAAGAAAGGAAAGAAAAACTGCATTTGTTTTCTTTAGAAAAATATGCCTCAGAGGGGATATGATAGCTCTATCCAAATATATACAGGGAGAGTACAAACTGTTATGTGCTAACCTCCTCTTTAGCAGGAATTTACAATGGTTGAGAGGTCACCCATTGAGACTGGAAGAAATGTGTTTACACTTACAGCAGAAAAAAAGGTTCTGAACAGTAAGAACTATAAAGATTTGGAATGCTATATCCAGTGGCGTACACACAACCCATGGGGCCCCGGTGCGAAAACTGATCCGTGCCCCCCCCTGCCCACTTACTCTGCGCGGGCTGGGGCCGCAACACATAGCGGCGGGCACCTGGTCGCAGGGGTCGCAGGCCTGCGACCCCTGCGACCGCGGTATGTACGCCAGTGCATGCAGATACACATACACTTAAAGGACCACTACAGACACCCAGATCACATCAGCTCAATGAAGTGGTCTGGGTACCAGGCCCCTCTAGTTTTAACCCTGCAGCTGAAAACATAGCAGTTTCAGAGAAACTGCTATGTTTTACTGAGGGTTAATCCAGCCTCTAGTGGCTGTCTCATTGACAGCCGCTAGAGGAGCTTCCGCGATTCTCACTGTGAAAATCACAGTGAGAAGACACTGAACTTCCATAGAAAAGCATTGAGTAATGCTTTCCTATGGGCGGTGTGAATGCGCGCGCGGCTCTTGCCACGCATGCGCATTCGGAGCTGAGAGGCGGATCGGGGCGGAGAGATCCCCAGCGCCAGTCCGGCACTGGAGAAAGGTAAGTGCTTAAGACACACACACTCTCACGAACAGACACATACACACTCACTTACAAAACACACACTCACTAACAGACGCACACAAACTAACACACTCAGTAACAGACACACACAGTAACACACTCAATGACACATTCTAACACTAACACACACACACACACTCTAACACTAACACACACTAACACTAACACACACACTAACACACACACTCTAACACACACACACACACACTCGATCACTAACACACATATACACTCTAACACTAACACACACTAACACACACACACTCTAACACACACTAACACACACACACTCTAGCACTAACACACACACACTGTAACACTTACACACACACACACACACACTCTAACACTAACACACACACTCTAACACTAACACACACAAACACACTCACACACACACTCTCTAACACACACACACGTTTAAAAAAAAATAATAATCCCCCAGCCTCCCTACCTTTGGGAGGGCTGAGGGGATTCCCTGGGGTCCAGTGGTATCACCAGGCAGGCTGGCTGGCTGGCTGGTGGGCCCGCGAGGGAGCACTCTCCCCTGAGTGCTTCCGGTTCAGCTTCCTCGCATACTGATGGCAGAGCCGGAAAATGACGTCAGGGGAGAGTGCTCCCTCACACGCGCGCCAGCCTGCCTGCCCACCCAGTGACACCAGGGCCAGCCTCGGGGGGCCCTGAGGTGGCCAGCTCCTGGGCCCCCCAGGAGAAGAGGCTGGCATTTTGGCAATGTGTGTACATTAGTGGCAGCTTGTGAAGTCTAGAGATGTTGGAGTGTTAATCTCTACTCCTAGACTTTAACGCTACCCCTTGACTTTTATGAACTCCATGTAGTTAATACCTCACTCAATGAGAGGTCATGCTCTGTTCAACATCATAAACCAATAGATACACATATTAGTGAAACATTTTTCACCCCTTGAAAATAAGACAATACATAGGCCTTCGTTTAGCACGACCAGTATCTGATGGCCCAATCCTAAGAAAAAGGATGATAGCAGAAATCCTATTAGGGTTTCTTTGAGGTCCAGACACAGAGAATGGGGTCTTATTAAAAAAATACTCTAAAATTGTTTTTTCATTTAAATGCTAAAAAAAAAAAAAAAGGGTGTACAGTTAAAATAAATACTCCAAAATCAATGTCGTGATTCACTGTTTGTCATTTCAGCAGCATTCTGCCCTGTGAACCAGCCTTCACTGGCATGTTATAAATACAGTTATCCAACATATTTGAGACAATTCTCCTAATTATTCTCCCTAAAAAGAAAGTGGTAATACTTTGGAAGCACCAGATCGCTATACTGTGAAGCCCTCAAAAGAGATTACCAGTTTATATGTTTAGTCTGGAAGTCTCCTCTGAAACCTCATAATTCCTTTCAGATTACCAAGCAAAATGTATAGATTTTATTGCTGCTGGTATTTTGCAATTCCACATTTGTAGAAAAGAGGCTCACAAATAATTTAAGAAAGTAATAAGTGTTATTGCTCGAGTGGGATCTCCAAATCCCTCAAATGTACTAATTCAAGAACTCAGCAACTACTAAGTGCTACTTAATATATTCTAACCAGGTCCTTACTGCTGTGCTTACACAAGTTTAACATTGCACTTTTGTCTTCTGTCTGTCCTGTTTCTGGTCCGTATCTTGATTTGTACAATGCTATTACATCGAACACAGAAATCGATGTAAGAAGCATTTTCGTCATTGCCTTCTGACTGAAAAAGAAAACCTACCACCAAATGTAAATTATTACAGATATTGTTAAGGGGGATCTGGAAGATGGAGAGATTTTCATGAGATATTGATTAGGCAGTTTCCTACTGTATCTTACAGGGAGTTTAGACTTGCTGAGAACTTTAGAGGAAAGAACATTTACAATATTAAAAAATTCCATACACTTTTAATGGTGTCGAGATACCAAAATTAACCTTAAAAACTATTGTATTTAAATTTCTGAATTATTACACATATACGGTATGTCATTATTGAAGCACATATTTACTGAGAGGGATATATTTTAATTAACTATATGTTAATACATATTGTTGATGTATTGGAGGCTGTAGGCTCTATAACAGAGAAATGATATTATGGAATGATTGAGTACCAAAATACCTTCCTATGGCAGTTATCCATTAAAGGGTATCACATCCTATTATGTAACAGACAAATATAATTACATATGCCCTTTCATTACATTAGATTCAAATTATTTTTGGCTGCAACTGCAAACTCAAGGCTTTAAATATGTGCATGTATTACTGAGTTGCATGGCTAACTGAATAAGGAGAATGTGTCAGTTTTTGTCTCGTGCGCTAAACTTGTCTATAACTAGTGGAAAAATCTCATCATGACATGAGCTAGAGCCAGGGAGCTGTCACTGGTGCTGAAGTTATGCTGTCACTCACAAGCCTGTCCACATGTTCATATCGGGTTTTCTCAAGTGTCTTACAGCCCTTCAGACACTGTTTGTGAGCATGGGAAAACACACCAGGTGATGAAATATTCATTCAATGCTTCTAGTAGCTAATGGAAAATATATCATTGGCACCGTGAATACACCAAGATTAACTTAACAATCAAAAAGCTGGAGAATTATTTTTTTTTTCCCATTTACCAAATGTCAGACCCATGGCAGAACTGAAATCGCTCAAGGTTTATTTAAAGAGCACCCACATATCACATAGCAGTGTAATGTGCTTTAACGATGATATGATCATGGTTAAAATACATTGTAGTGATGTATAAACTGTTCCACAATAACATAGTTGGCTCCCATGCCTTGGATTTTGTAACTAATGTGAAATTTATAAATTTATAGAGATTATACCCCTAGACTTGATATCTTCTCATCTTAATATGATGCTTTATTATGGAAATTAATCCTCTAAAATGAGCACCACTCATGGAAATATTAAAATACGTATTTAATCTTTCTGAGTTATTTATTAAACGGACCAGGGAGTTGTACATCCCAGGCTTAATAGTGAATCTGAGGTAACTGCTAAGTTGAAGCATTTTTCCAGTTAGTTTTTTTGATCTAATATATACAATTCTCTTGTCAATCACTGATTCCAGGTTTACAAATGACCCTTATTGTTTCATTTGTTGTTGGGTTTGTTCATTCCTTCAGTTAAGTGACCATTAAGCAGAAATGTGTTGAGCCATCCATTACATATTCTGCTTTAACTTGCATATTTCTTTCAAATTGTCATGCATCCTTCGTATTCCAAAAATCGAGGGGAATGCCGCTCACTGCGGACCCATGCAATTATATAGCCCCACGTCTGTCCACGGTAAAGAAGACGTTGAACTGCGGGTGAGGTCACGCAAAAGACACACACACACGTTTTGGGATCAAGGGCTAGGTGCAGCCAATTGGATCTGCAAGATTGTTATTTAAACTCACTTATTCCTTAGCTCATTGCCCTGTCATGGTTTCCCTTAAATGGTTATCCGAGAGTGTGTTCCTGATCATGTTTTTCTGGTTCTTGACTTCGGCTTCATTTTGACTTCCCTGATTTCTGGTACCCTTGACTTTTGGCTTTTCCTTATAGCTGTGTCTCATTCTGTGTCCCTGACTTTGGCTAGTTTTCTGACTAGTTTTGGGTACGTTAAGTCCGGCTATTTTAAGGCCCGGTAAGACGTAACTCTTAGTTCTAGGGTGTTATACTATTCTGCGTGCTGGTTCAACATAATCCTGTCACAAATTGCATTAGTGTTGCATTTCAGAAGAGAAACCAAACAAGATGTTAACTTGACCTTCCTCCAAAACATAAACAAGGCTTTATATTCATTGTATTAATATTTGAGTTAATTTCAAAATTGCACAGTGTTTTTTTTCTTCAAACAAATGAAAATTATTTATCAGAAGAATTGCTTTAATTAGATTTTTTAGAATGCCTTAAGGCTGTTGCACAGTGCTCTGGTATTACTTTAAGTAACAAATTTATTTATACACTGCACCATCAAGACACAAACAGGTACATCACAAGTTAAGCATGCTGATGCATCATAACTCAAGTACACAGTAACACAGCAGAACACATTACAAGCACACACAAGCCACACATCAGAAAAAACAAAATTACACATAAAGTAAAAAGTCAAATACATCTTAAGTAGGGAAGACTTAACTGATATCACATGTTACTCACACACATACTGGCAAGTGACTCACATACACAAAACACACCTTTTCCTTAAAAAGCTCCTCACAAACATGCACACATACACACAAACAAACAAACAACTTATATTCAATGTATGATATGTGATTGGACAATGTTATCTTTATCTAGCTCTTAACTTTCTTGAGAAATATTTTGTCTGGCTTGTCTATTGATCAAAAGTTAAATGCTTTGGTGCAGAGACTCTTTATGCTTTTAAATAGCAGTTAAAATGCGGTGCTTTGTAAGACGTTTTAGCAATTGTTCTTCGCCAAACATAAGTAGAGATTGGAAGCACTACAAGAGTGTACTCAACTTGGCACCTGAGAGGAGCAACTACAGATGTCCCATGCATTAAGCATAACATCTTGTGCAATCCTTGCCACTGAATCAGATGGGAAATCTATGACATGTTGTGGGATAGTGAGAAATGCTGTCATGTACTTGTTGCCTGTGGCACAATTCCAAAAAAAGCTAAAAATAAAGACAAACAGATGGGAAATTATAAAAAAAAAAAAAAACTAAAGAAAAGAAATATAAAAGAATAATTAACACAGAAGGTCTGAAAGCTGAATAGAAATCTGACAATATTGGTTTATAATGTCGCAGCAGAATGTAAGAGAAGTCTGCTGAGCCTTTTGTTCAGCACGATGCCATTCAGGTTAATTTACAATTCACAGAAAAGCATTAAGTTGTTTATTTTTCTTTTAAATAAAAGGATTAGAAATTCATTATTTGTTAATGTTTCCATGAGGAACTCTAATGCTTTTTTAAGGCAAAATTATTTGCTCACAATATTTGTCCATCTAATGGTTAGCAACATGCACATGGTCAATGAATGGTCTAAACTCAAGTGGACAGGGCTGCCCCATGGCAGGGGTGTGTGGAGCACCAATTCTTGGCCTTCACTTTCTGTGTGGTTTTGTACTCTGGGGGTCTGGTGATGAGATATTTGCATCACTGTGGTCTCCTAGCAACTATGAAAGTGAGTTGTAAGCACCAGACTATTTCACACATCTCATACTGCAGACATTGGGCCACTACATACCAATGTCCCCTACCCAGGGATGATGTATGCATCAGTAGGGGATCTGATTTAAGGAAAGGATGGATGATACCTGGGGTCAAACATGTGCCATGAGCGGTCCTTACATGGACTATTTATCTTAACTGAGTGATGGCTTAAAACCTCCTATTTCCAGGAATATTTTCTTCACTTTTGCATAGGGAACCATTGGGTGACTAAAGGAAAATTGAATTTTGTAGTTTTGTGAATTTGTTTGATGCATGCTATAATCTTGTTGGCAGATGGATTTTTAAATGGGACATTAAAAAATCTATTATTTCCAGCAAGTTGAGTTTACTTGTTTTATGCTTTATCAGTTTCACTAAATGCAGAGTTACATAAAATGCAATGCTGAAATGGAACTTTAAGATGGGGATCTAATAACTTCTGATTCAAAACTTTGTCTAAGATGAACTCACACTCGATAGACGCAAACTCATAACTATTCCTCAATAAAAACTGAAACATTTATTTACTTGCAATGCTCAGCTGAAATCTAAAAATGATTGTTTCCATATCTGGTATGTATTTCCTAGTTCTCTCTGAAAACCCGAAAATTATGCACTGCCAAACTTAACAAAACATTTGCAGGACGTGTTAAAGAGTTAATTTACAAAATCACATTTATTGAGTTCTACCCTAGATGAATTGAATTCTGAATTTGATGTCAAGAGCAAGCCTCGAAATTTGAAGTCCTATTCTACTATACAGGCCTAGGAGTCACTCTCCATAGCAAGACTTGGGGGTGGGGGGGAGGGGGAGGGTCTATATCACACTCATCAGGGATACATTTCTACACACCAGGGCTGGATTTTCACTCACCAATGGCTAGTTAGACAGCAGGAATTTTGAGCCAAGGTGCACCATTTTAGATATCTTATAAAGTCTACATGGATCCACTAATTCCAAAATACTTCAACCTACATAGGTTAAACATGTATCATATGCTACTAATAGTAATACTAAGACCACAAAGAACTTTACAAATATTTAAATGCAAATGGGAGTGTTGATTTTATGCCAATAATTAGGTTATGATTAGTGAGAACAGTTGTTGTTAATACAGATATATATGACATTCCCAACCTTTTCTATTTTCATGAATACCTGAGTAGCACATAGAAAAATATTTTTAAGTCTCTACTCTCACTCTCTCAACTATTCATGATTAACTACCCTTCTTTTTTGGCATCTTTTTGAGCACGTTTTCCCTATCCATCCCTGGTCAATTACCCAAACACACATTTTCATGCCTTTATATTCTGTTGCAAGAGGTATAGTAACAACCACTCTGTATCACATGCAATGTGATCATTATTCTCAAATAACAAATGGTCATGGGCTGGTTTGATTCTGGAATGTCTGACAGATTCTTTGGCTTTGTGAGCCAGACAGTTTAGTGATATATTTTACGGAAACACTGATGTGATTGAAATTCTACAATAATAGGTACAACATTTCCCAGCACGAAGTAGCTTGGAAGCTGTGTTTGTGTTTCGGAAAAATCTTTTATTCTTGAGTGTTACAGATCACTCCATTTAAAACTAAACACACTTCTGCTCTCATTCTGATGGGTTAAACTTAATTTATAATTTGTAACATGCTACATAGTTACATCACTCTGGAACTTGAATTTTCAACCTCTGCCCACACTAAAAAAAATAATCATCAAACGCAGATACTAAGTAGCAGAAATAATTTACTGAAGGACATTAACTGAATCTGGTTTGTAGGTCACTACCATGGGGAGAGAATTGAAGACCACATGTAAACAATTATTGAGCTACAGCTCTGATTATCTTTTGAAAAGAATAGGCTTTAAGTATCTGATACGTTTATGCCAAGGAAAGGTGTTTGCACTGTGGTTTTCATGACTTAACCTAAACCAATATATGTTCTTATCAATCTACCTAACTCCGTTAGTACATTTTATAGATAATACATGAAAAAAATACTTATTTTATAAGTTAGTAATGCTATGTACAATTATACAACAAGTATCAGAAGCAGGTAGACATTACCATCTAACCTACGTTTAATTATGTTTATGGGACCTGATCTTATCCTGCAAGTGATAAACACATCACGCATGCTGCAACCTAGACAAAGCTGACATATGCATTTTGGAACTGGGGGTTCTAATTTCCTTGTTTTGTACAAATCACTGCAGTTATAAGCCACTCTCACTCATGATGCAAACTTGTGACAGTGCTTATTGTAACCAGGGCCGGCCTTAGGCATTTGGGCGCCCTGTGCGAAAAATCTTCACAGCGCCCCCCCTTCCCGTCCACCCACCCCCCACTCTTTCCCCCTCCCCACACACCCTGTCACACACACACAGGCAGACAGCCATACACACACACACACACACAAACACACGCAGGCAGTCATACACAGACAGCTACACACAAACACACACAGACATAGAATGTGATGGCAGATAAGAACCATTCGGCCCATCTAGTCTGCCCAGACAGTCACACATAGGCAGTCACACACACACACACAGGCAGGCAGACAGCCACACACACACAAAAACACACACAGGCAGACAGCCACACACACAGGCAGGCAGTCACACACACACAGACAGCAACACACAAACACACAGGCAGACAGCCAAACACACAGAGGCACACAGCCACACACACACACAGACAGTCACACACACAGACAGACAGTCAAACACACACTGGCAGACAGCCATACACACAGGCAGACAGCCACACACAGACAGTCACACACACACACACACACACACACACACACACAGACAGACACACACACACACTGGCAGACCGCCACACACACAGGCAGACAGTCACACACACACACAGACACACACAGGCAAACAGTCACACACACACACAGGCAGACAGCCACACACAGACAGTCACGCACACACACGCAGGCAGACAGTCACACACACACAGGCAGACAGTCACACACACAGACAGTCACACACACAGACAGTCAAATACACACACATAGTCACACACACAGGCAGACAGCCACACACACAGACAGTCACACACACAGAGATTCAAACACACAGGCAGACAGTCACACACAGGCAGACAGCCACACACAGACAGTCAGGCAGTCACACACACACACACACACACACACACACACACACACACACACAGGCAGACAGTCACACACACAGAGTCAAACACACAGTCACACACACAGACACACACACAGTCACACACACACACAGTCACACACACAAGCAGACAATCACATAGTTATCTCTGTTCCTTGTGGAGGCAGTGCAGGTCCTGGATTCTGGTTGTTGGGGGAAGCAGGGACTCCTTCCTGCTTCCCCTGCAGCAGTTACACTGCATTTTAGCTCCGCCCCCACCACACAGTAAGCCCCCCCCCCCCCCCCCCCGCACGGTAAGCCCCGACCCCGCCGCAAATTTTTTTTTTTTTTTAAACCCGGCCGGCCCGTGTGAGCTGTGCGGCCGCAGGGCGCCTCCTGCTCCATGGCGCCCTGTGCGGCCGCACAGCTCGCACACCCCTAAGGCCGGCCCTGATTGTAACCCTTTAAGGATAGAACCAGATTTAAAAAAATCTAATTATTTTCTTAATTTAATCTATTAATATTTTATGTAGCCTTATTATCATGTAGTTCAATGTTTCATTAAAAAAAGCTTTAGCGTGGAGAATGTGCAGCTGCAACTGATGCATTAATTTATGCATTCACTGCACCCTCTTTTTGTGATCTAGTGAATGTGATGGTATAGGAGTTTAAGCATGCGTGGGATAGGCATAAGACTATCCTAACTATAAGATAAGGCCAGGGACTAATGAAAGTATTTAGAAAATTGAGCAGACTAGATGGGCCGAATGGTTCTTATCTGCCGTCACATTCTATGTTTCTATGTATGCTTCTATCCCTTTAAGACTTTAGACACAATAATTTAGCATCTTGCAATTACCTTAAAGGATTAAACACATGCGTAACCTTTCTTTAATATAATCAGAATGGCATTAGATAAATAAGCAATATTTTATATGGCCTGCAGTGTGTTTCCTGCACCTAATACAATTTTCAGCTACTCAGATGTTCAAAGGGAAATTTATAGAAACAAATGTAATGACTGTGCTATATAACCAGGGTCAGCATGTGCACACATGGAAAATGGCAAGGAAAGACAAATGAGAAGAACATAAGACAGCACAGACAATATTAAAAAATGTATTCACTGAACAATGCATTGTGGCGAAATGAAAACCAAAATATAATATTTAGACAACATAAAGGCACTGACAACACTCTTTTGGTATTCAGTTGGTAATGCCAGCAAAGTAAAAAAAAATATTATCAACTTAACCCCTTAAGGACACATGACATGTGTGACATGTCATGATTCCCTTTTATTCCAGAAGTTTGGTCCTTAAGGGGTTAAAAATAGACTTCACAATCAGTTGCAAATAAACTGGCAATTTTGTGAACACATGCTTAAGATATGCAAGGTATGGGGCGGGGCCTGACCATCATGGCGTCGAGTCGTGTTTTCAACGAGCTCCCACACAATCAGGGCAAAACAAGCTAAATGTGGCCCATTCAAGCGACACAAACGACAATCCCAGACACCCACTTGCCAACCACGACAATGGGCACACAACGGGATGTCATGCAACCAGATTGGGGACAGCTGCACCCACGACTGACATTGCGGCCTGATATGCAGCGGGTGAGGGAGGTGGCCGCTCCCCTGACCCGGAGGTACCTTGAAGCTGCTCACCACACAAGCAAGCCCTGCTCCCCCACCCCCCCCCATGGACCGGCGGGGGTGATCCCGGTCCACCCTGGGGTGGCGACCCCGAGAGTGATGAGAAGAGGAATATTGCCAACAAAAGCAAATGGAGACTTACCTAAAATGGTGGACACAACATGTGCCGAGAACGCAAGCGACGCCTCGCATGATATCCTCACACGAATACACAACCATTTTGATGCATTCTGGAGGAAGCTGGAGGGTAGGCTGCTTCAAACTGCCCCACCACGGCCCCCCACTCCAACAAAGAGCACATCACTCACCTAGTACTATCAAGCAAACCGACGCCCGCACATCCACCCAGCACCCACAACCACCCGAGCAGGGCACCATCGCATACCTGAAATTCACTACTGCTGCCACTAAACTGCACAACGATCTGGCACGGAACGACTTCACGCTCCCAAATCACCCTGCCAGACTAGCCGTCCAGCACAGCGCCACACAGAGAAGACCCTGAGGACCTGGACCGGTTACAGGATTATGCCACCCGACGGCAGACAAGAGCGGAAGACTTGGGAGCTGGAGATGCACAGACATGCAGAAGGGAGTAACCCTAAGTTTCTCCCACAAATTCCCAAGCCTAGGATTGTGCTAAAGCTGAACGCTGTCCTCTAGATCCAGGACTTGGCACACACGGTTTGAAACTGGCCCCCAGTACATGACCACTATGTTCTACGTTTAGTTTAAATCTTGATGTTTGTCTTATGCTCTGCTCAGCTGCCTCTCACACAGATGCAACCACCCAGAGAGATGGCCTAACAAGGCTTTACATAAACGCCTGTCAAATCTTTAGTGAACCCGCTATAAGTATCCCTGACCATAGGACTTAATGAGTTACCCCGGGCACCCTAGGCAGATCTTCTCAATTTGCCCACTACCTTAAATGTATGGGACCTCAGTGGTTCTCCTCTCTAGCGTCCCCAACTAAAACTCTAGTAACGTCTCTCGGGGTACACAGCCACCCCATATGCACTAGATTGGTTTCACAACTGCCATATCTCTATCTAACCCTGTATCTCACCGTTTTAGATAAGCGGAGCAGGAGACACCTCTAGATGAGCGACGCTTAGATATGTTAATACAAACGCTATAATTAACCTTACGTGTGACTATGCTTCTTAGCTTACCATTATGCTTTTCAAAACAAAAATGTGCAAATTCTCTATGCCACTGTTTCACCTATCTATGTTCAATTATAAATGCACGCTGTTGTGGCGTATGACTATGCCTTGTAACCACCTGTACAACAAAAATAAAGAATAAAAAAAAAAATATATATATATATATATATATATATATATATATGCAAGGTATATACAAGTACAATTTAAGACCAGAGTAGCCAAACTGGAAGCATAACTGAAAATATCAGTTGGGCTATTATGACCTTAAAGGGACACAATAGACACCAAACTGCATTACCTAATGAAGCAGTTTTGGTGTACAGATCATGCCTCTGCAGTCTCACTGCTCAACACTGTTATTTAGGAGTTAAATCCAGGGGTCAAGTCCTGGAGAAAAAAGTGTGGGAGTATGCATATATAAATGCATGCAAACACACAAAAACACACACATACACTCACAGACACACACTCACACACATACACTCACAGATGCACACACATAATCAGACACACACACCCACAGACACACACACACACACACACACACACACACCCACTCACACACAGACACACATACTCAGACACACACACATACACTCACTCACAGACACACATACTCAGACACTCACACACAGAAACATACACACATATACTTAGACACACACACACATACTCAGACATACGCAAATTATTTATATTTGTAACATTTACAAATGTCCACCTAGCCTCCCTACCTGTGGGGGCTTCAGTGAGCTTCAGTGAGGCGGGCAGCTGTCTACCGGTCAGACGCGGCAAGGGAGCTGTGTTCTCCCAGCTCTGCTCCCGCATGGGCTGTCTACTGATGCCGGGAGCCAGAAAATGACGTCATATTCTGGCTCCCGGCATCAGCAAACGGTGTGCGAGGGATCAGAGTTGGGCGAACACAGCTCCCTTGCCGCGTCTGACCGGTTGATAGCCGCCCTCCGGGGGTGGTCCATCATGTGCCCCCCCCATGACAGGAGGAACATGGGGGGCATTTGGGGGCGGCATTTTTTGCCACCTCCTGGTTAGTGCCTGCAGGGGGAACGGCGTTCCTGCTGTAAAAAAAGATCAGGAACGCCATTCCCACACATTCCTGCCGGACTCGAGCCCTGGTTAAATCACTTTATTTATATAACCCTAGTCACACCTCCCTGCATGTAACCTGCACAGCCTTCCTAAACACTTCCTGTAAAGAAAGATCTAATGTTTAAACTTCCTTTATGGCTCATTCTGTTTATTTTAGAATTTCCTATTTTAATTTCTTCTGATCTGTTAATAATAGCCTTGTAGACACTGCAGGAGCCTACAGTGTGTAAGTAAAGGAACACTATAGTGTGAGTAAATGAACACCATATTATTATTATTATTGCCATTTATATAGCACAAACAGATTCCGTAGCGCTTTACAATATTATGAGAGGGGGATTTAACTATAAATAGGACAATTTAAAAAAAAAAAAACTTACGGGAACAATAGGTTGAAGAGGACCCTGCTCAATCGAGCTTACATTCTAAAGGAGGTGGGGTGTAAAACACATTAGGACAGGAATTTGCAGTCAAATAAGGTGGGCAGCCCTTTAGGAGAGAGCAAGAGACAGGTATGTGAGGTAGAGGTTACTCTGGGAGGCCGTAAGCTTTCCTAAAGAGATGGGTTTTAAGGCACTTCTTAAAAGATGCAAGACTAGGGGAGAATCTGATGGCGGTAGGCAAGCTATTCCATAGGAAGGGAGCCGCCAGCGAGAAGTCCTGCAAGCGTGAATTGGCCGTACGGGTGCGGACAAAGGACAGGAGGTGGTCATATTGTCAATAAAGGAAGACTGTAGTGTTAGGGATACAAAACTGTAGTCCTAACACTATAGGAACCCTTTGCACTTGGGACCCCCACCATGAAAGGATAAAATAACACTTTAAACACTTACCTTATTCCAGTGCCGATGTCCCTCAATGCTGGGTTAGGCTTCTTTTCCGCTGATGTCAACTGATGGGGGAACCTAATGTATATGTGCAGTGAGCACTTCATGGGCCTTCCCCGTGGGAATGCATTGATTTAATGCTTTCCTATGGTTATTTTCAATATGCTGAATGTCCTCATGCAAAGTGTGAGAATGTCCAGTGTCATTCCATGCAGTCAAACATCTGTGAAACTGCAGGAAGTGCCTCTAGTGGCTGTCTGGTAGTGTGTGTGTGAGGGAGTGCAGTGTGTGTGAGGGGGGTGTAATGTGGGTGTGTGTGAAGAAGTACAGTGTGTGTGAGTGAGTGCAGTGTGTGTAAGGAGGTGCAGTGTGTGAGAGGGTGCAGTGTGTGTGTGTGTGCGAGGGTGCAATGTGTGTGTGATGGGGTGCAGTGTGTGTAGTGGTGCAGTGTATGTGAGTGGGTGCAGTGTGTGATGGGGTACAGTTTGTGTGAAGTAGTGTAGCGTGTGTGAGGTGGTGCAGTGTGTGAGCAGGTGCAGTGTGTGTAAGGGGGTGCAATGTGTGTGTGTGAGGGGTGCAGTGTGTATGTGTGAGTGTAAGTGTGCAGTGTGTATGTGTGAGGGTGCAATGTATGTGATGGGTGCTGTGTGTGAGGGGCGCAGTGTGTGTGAGTGTGCAGTGTGTGAGGGGGTGTAGTGTGTGTGAGAGGGTGCAGTTTGTGTAAAGGGGTGAAGTGTGTGCAAGGTATGCAGTATGTGTAAGGGGGTGTAGTGTGTGTGTGTGTGAGGGGGTTTAGTGTGTGTGTGTGTGAGAGGGTGCATGTGTGAAGGTGCAGTGTGTGTGAGGGGGTGCATTGTATGTGTGAGGGGGTGCAGTGTGTGTGTGTGTGTGTGTGTGCAGTGTTTGTGAGGAGGTGCAGTGTATGTGTGAGGGGCTGTAGTGTGTATTGGAGTCTATATTGGGGGGGTCTGATAAGGGAGCAAAGAGAGTTTAAAAAAAAATGGAATGATCACCTAATAAGAAATAATCCAGGCAAAAAGGCATCCCAACTCTGTAGCCGAGGATGTATTTTTTCCATGGCTTTCAGAAGGGTATTATTTACTGCAGTTTAAAAACTCTTATATTTAAGCCCTTCTTTACAATATCCAAAACCATATGACGGTCAACATCCATTACTTACCTAATAAGTCTTACTGCACTTTCTGAAAAAAGCTGTACCGTGCCTTGGACTGTGTTGCAGGGGCATACCTAAAACATTTGGCACCTGGGGCGGGTCCTATATTTTATATACACACAATAACACACACGCACATAAACACAGACATTCACATAAACACAAACACATACAATCACAGACACACAATCACATACACACATAATTAGATATACACACACAAACATAACTTACATTCACACATTTAATAATTAAGAGGTCCACCCAGCCTCCCTACCTTGCTCGGGGAGGACTGGAGTGGATCCTCAGTCCCCGGTGGTCAGTGGTTTCTGCTGGAATCTCTGTGCTCTTCCTGCACAGGTCCCTTGCGCACCCTGTAATGACGCCTATGCCGGGATAATGTTATATGCCGGCTCACTGCAGGACGAAGACAGTCAGACACAGTCAGATGCACACAGTTATACACATATACTGTAAAATACAGCCACATGCGCACAGTCCCAGACACCATGTCACTTGCACACAGTCAAACACACAGTTACAGACAGACAGTCACACGCTCAATTACAGGCAGACTGTAACACAGTTACAGGCAGCATCATACAGACACACACACTCAGTGACTTGCAAACAGTCGCAGACAGTCACACACACAGTTACAGGCAGACAGTCACACACAGTCCCAGGTAGACAGTCACAGGCATAAATTCACAAACACAGGCACAGGCAGACAGTCACGCACACAGTTGCAGGCAGCCAGTCACACACACACACACAGTCACAAGCAGACAGTCACAGACAAAGTAACAAGTAGACAGTCACAGGCAGACATTCACACACACAGGCACAGGCAGACAGTCACAAGCAGACAGTCACAGACTTAGTCACAGGCAGACAGCCACATACAGGCAGTCACACACACAGTCACATGCAAACACTCACAGGCAGACAATCGCAGATGCAGTCACAGACAGTCACACACAGTCACAGGCAGAGAGTCACACATACAGTCACAGTCAGACAAAATCACAGTTTTACACACACACACACACACACACACACACACACACACTCTCACTTACTGGTGGAGGAGTGGAGTCAGTGAAGTCCTGGTGTGCAGTTGTTGGGGAAGCAGGGACTCCTTCCTGCTTCCCCTCTGGAGGCTGCCTGTTGCTCCACCGCACATCTGGTTTGCCCTGCCTCCACATCTGGTTTGGCTCCGCTCCCAACTCTACGTGCTGTACTCCTGCTGTATTTCCAGACCGGCCCCTGCGTGTGTAAGCTGTGTCAGCTGCCCGGTGCCCCTACTGCCATGGCCACCTGTGCAGCCCCACAGCTTACAGAATTCCAAGCCTGGCAAGCCCTTGTGGCACCCTCTACCTGGTGGCACCAGTGGCTCACTGCCCCCCACCCCCTCTTAGTACGCCACTGCTGTGTTGAACCGTGTTCCCAGCTTTACCCTGAACTGGGAGGGAGCAATGTGACTTCAGCAGACATTCATCTTTCACCATGAGAATGTAAAAAGAAAAGTGTCCTTCCACTGACTCAATGTGCCTGCCGAGCCTGCAACCTCTTTGGGCAGGAAGTAGGATGATGGCATAATCTTGCTACCTATAGGGTCACTGAAAGTAAATCCATGGGAAAGTACAAGATAGAGTTGTACATTAACCCTTTTAGTGATGGAATACTACTCAGTCTCACATTAACTCCTTCAGGGTGAAATGTTAAGTTAATCTCATTGACATGTGCATGTCCGGCCTACTACTGCAGGAAATAGGATGATGGCATAATCTTGCTACCTTTACGTTCACAGCAAGTAAATCCATGGGAACGACCAAGAAAGATAATTTAATCCTTTCAGCGATGGAATGCTAGCCAGTCTCACATTAACTCTTTCAGCGATGGAAATTTAGTCAATGTAATATTAATCCATGCAACCAATGTGCTCTGTATATGCATGCCAAGCCTGCTACCCCTTGGGTCACTGCAGGAATTATGGTGATGGCATGATCTTGCTACCCCATCGGATCACAGCAAGTTAAACCCCGGTCACTAAAGGGGTATCTTCAGGAGGTCACCTTTGCACATGGCCGTGTACTGAAGACTTCCCAAGGGAGGGAGGCTGAACTACATTGAGGCAGAAGGTAACAACCCTCAGGTAAGCCAAATAATTATCTAGTCTTAGACTAAGTTTGTCCTAGGGATAGGACAGGAACAACAAGACTGAGGGTGGGAGGGGTAGGAGGGGTTACTTATACCCTAATTTTTAATTAGGTTCCTGTCTGGTTAGGGATAGAGAGGAGCTACCCATTGTTGTGCAACCATGAATATATCCGGAATTTCCTGATATATTTCCACTTAATTTCCTTATTTTACAATTGTATTAGTAATTAATATTGAAAAAAAAAAAAAAACAGGAAAATTATAAATGTATTATTATTTTAAAAAAGTGCATTTGTTGTATATTAGACAGACATGGTATATTCATTGTATGTCAGATAACTAGGATAGAAAATGTTCTCCGAAGTATGAGTGGGATGGTGTAGATACAATGTCCTCTGCAGTGTTTAAAAGCCTCCACACAGAAAAGGACATTGTGCTCATATCATCCCACTCATATCTGAGAACTTTCTCGTTTGATGAACTCACTGTAACTATTCTGAGCATATACAGACACATGTATGCATGTGATAGCACCATTAAATAGTGTTTGCCACATCTGTGTTCATGCTTGTAGTTTCATAAAAAATATAGTTTTTTATTATTTATATAAGAGTGTTAGCAGTGGATGTTAAATCTATAGATTTCTATAGATAATTTTTTAGCTCATATATTAATTCATAAAAACTATGAAAAAAAATCTTGAACTTTTATTCGAGAACAAGGTTAGTGAAGAATATAAAAATGTAAAGCTGATGCATTTGTGCTAAATTCTTATTAAAAGCACCGGAATACAGAGATTTATAAAAACATTTTTGCCCTTTTCCAACAATATAGATGACCTTCTGACCACTATGTAAATAAGCGTACATATCAGCAGGAGATCCATGGACACTTACAGTAAGATAAGGTATGTCTAATCCACACCTATTTGTTTTAAAATACAGTAGATCTTATTACATTGTTACCATGCAACCTTGATCGTTTTTCAACTCTAAGTTTACATGCACAGTTACATTTTGTCATTGAGGAAACTTCAAACATCATACGGTATATTGGAATTGTCTGATTATCCTAGAATGCATTTTGCTGCATGATCCTATATTTGATGTCCAATAATGGCAATAATGCATAATAATAATAATAATAATAAACTTTTGATGGATGAGTAATAATGCCTAATGGCTTTTTTTAGATCAATTACCTGCTGAAAATGGATTATCTATATGTAAAGGCAGAAGAACAGCAGGTGATCTGCAAGATTTATGAGCTGAGTATCCACTGTCAATGTCCTCTCCTGATTGGTGGATGATTGGTAATGTGTTGTAAAGTATTTGGAGTGATTAGACAAACTGTTGTGCATGGGTTACACCATGGGTTAGATGATTTATGAATGTATTTATTTCATTGAATATGTATTTGACTGCCTCTCTGTAATCTTTATTAATTTTCTAGAATGTTTTTCTCTTTTTTTGTTTTGTTATTCCTTAGAAGAAATGATGGCAAGCAGTTGTGGGATGGGATTCCAAAATGGTGGTAACAACAAACTGGTTCCCACACTAACAATACGTACAGTATGTTTTTCCTTACTGCTGCTGCAAGGTTCCCTCAAATAAACAATATTGAAGTGTTTACTAAATGTTACTAAAAGGAATGTGTGGCCATAGTTTATGTGAGAGAATGATTTGCATGTGGGAGGACAGCTAAGAAGTGTGTTTTGGCCAAAATATGAACAGCCTACAGAGGGCCTACCTTGAGTAAAGATAAGGGGGGAAAAAAGATGAAGAAAAATATACAAAAGGGCATTTTTGATAGTATATTAAACAGAAAGTAAGAAAATGAGAATATGAAATATGACAGCTTTTACTTTAAATAATACAGTGTCAAACCATCAGGTCAACAACACAGTTACCAAGCAGCAACCCAGTCTTAAAATCATTATAAACTCTATTTCCACTGGATGAAAATATTTGCCATTGTATTTCGTTTGATAGTATGTTATCGGTATATCTATGTCTTTTATATCTTTTACCCTGTATGGTTAAATATGATATAAAGATAATACCTTTAAATATTTTGCATGGCTTCTTGTGTGCGTGTGTGTGTGTGTCTCAGAATGTTCTCTTTGTTTCATGCTAAAGTATTCTGCTGACAGTACAGTGTTTCCTAAAGGCATCCAGCTAATGATACAGAGACAGTAGCTTCAGAATATTTATCAGAGATTAAATTATATTATCTACAAACTCCAAATTTCTTTTGTCAGAAGATTTTATAACAGGATGATGAATATCCTGTGAATGATCACCTGAAGCACAAAACACTAGAAGCCTTTAAAAGCCAGGGATAGGAGAGTTAAATATCTAGCCTCACCTCCCTGACACTTGTATTACATATATAATTTTTTTTTTTTAGCTTCTAACAGAGAATTTTTGCATTGTGTTGCAGGTGCCTCAAGCATATCTCTTGCAAAGCAGTCTGATAAGGTGACAGCAAGAAGTGTCTCAGAGGACAGAAAGGGCTCTGCTGAAATACATAACATCCATTATTCATCCGTCTTGATGGTCTTATGTTGCACCTGATTCTTCTCTTCCTTTTCGGGCCTCCAAGAGGTTTATGTGGCAGTGCTGAAAATAAGAGCAGTGGTACTCTCTGAAGTGGCCGACTGACGATTCAAACTACCTGTAGCTTTATATCTTTGTGTGACATATCACATAGTATCACATAAGTTATGCTCTTATTAAGAAAATGCTATAAGGTAAATCAAATATAAAAGAAAACTATACATATCAAGTCCTGAATTATAATTATTTTTTAAACCCCAAGATGATATTTTTAGCTTCTCTAACAGGAATATTTTATATGTAACAAACTGACAGGACTGCATTTTTAGTTACGGAATATTATGAGCTGCAATCTTGTCATATATGTCATATAGTATAAACCCACACAGCTCTCACATCATGTATAGTTGTAAACCATTTGCAAGCAGGGCCCTCAAATTCTTTAGAATCTGTTAACAGTCATCTTAACTATGTTCTCACTGTATCCCTTTGAAATATTTATCCATGATATTAGTCATCCTCGACTAAGGGTGGGAGAAAATTCTTGTTTCTGCTTTAGCGAAATTTTTGATGAATCTGTCTGGTTTTTTTTTCTTTCTTATTTTTGTTTCTTTGACTTGAAATGTCCTGCAAAGTGTTACTGAACTAATTTCAACCCAACTGATCACATTTTCTAATTATTTAAACCAGTGTTATTTAACCCATCTCAATAATTCTCTATTTATAGACATTGGAAGGATGTCGAGCCAGCCTGGAATCAAATCTATGATCCTAATATTTGAACGTACACCAGATCTGCTCCACTGAATATGCCATTGCTTTGCTGATTGGGTTTTATAAAAAAAAAAAAGATTGTGAAATTATTTTTGGCTGATGGAATATCCAGCTTTTGCATCACTGTACCTACATAGGAAGTAAAAGATGGCACTGCTTGCATGTTTTGTTTTCCCAAATCACAAATTCAATGTAAAAAAAAAAAGTAAATTCAATAGAATAAAATGAACCTGTGTTTCCTACTGCATTATTTTTTTAAGGGATCACTATAGGGTAAGGAACACAAACTTGTATTCCTGACCCTATAGTGTTAAAACCACAATCTAGCCCCTTCCCCCTCCAGGCCTCTCATGCCTCCATAAAAATAGCACAATCTTACTGTATTCAAGCCAGAAGCTGTAGATCTGCATGCTGTTTGCCTCAAAAAAACAAAAAAAAAACAAGCAGTCTGCTGACATCATCAGAAGTGGTAGCCTGATCCAATCACAGTGCTTCCCCATAGGATTGTCTGAGACTGACAATGAGGCAGATCAGGGGCAGAGCCAGCATAATTCAAACACAGCCCTGGCCAATCAGCATCTCCTCATAGAGATGAATTGAATCAATGAATTTATATGAGGAAAGTTCAGTGTCTTCATGCAGAGGGAGGAGATACTGAATGTTTTGATGAATTTTAGGCAGCCATGACCCAGGAAGGATCTCTAACCGCTATCTAAGGAGTGGCCAATGAAGTTATCACTAGGCTGTAATGTAAACACTGCATTTTCTCTGAAAATATAGTGTTAACAGCAAAAAGCCTGAAGGTAATGATTATACTCACCAGAACAAATTCAATAAGCTGTAGTTGTTCTAGTGACTATAGTGTCCCTTTAAGTGCAGTGAGAATGAAAAAGTATTTTTTGGGAAAATCAAGAAATAAAAAATCTTCTCAGCACATGATTTTAACACATCCAAGTTACCTTAAGAATGCCGTGGACGATTTTCACAAAGCGTACTTTCTTGGGTACTAAATTACCATGATATACAATAGAAACTAAACCACAGCTTGTGAACATAAATAAGCGATTAAATGCAAATATACTAGACAAAAATCAGCAGTTTTTCAAACCGTGATTCTTTCATGCTGCTGTGATTAATGATTAGCTAGTTTATTCTTTTAATATCCAGCAATATGATAATATACTTGCCGTAATAATAAAATACTAAATCTGTTTCACTCATTGGTCACTATAATAATAGGAATTAAATTGGCATTAGGATGATTATAATTAATCCACAAAAAGTTATTTTTAGATAATTTCACAATTACATTTAAGCTGAAACAGGACTAATTATACAAATTCTTGACAAATATGAAATGTACCCCCATTTTGGTTAATTGAGAAATTAATTAATGAGGTATCATTATAAAATGTAATGGTTATGTTTGGGTTTACAGGAATATTATTGAGCTCTGACAGGTACAGTTGCTAGTTATCTGTAAACGTATAAGAGTTGTTGTTTGGCTGTAAACTATATCATTCCCTGCAGGATAGTTGTTTTTTCGTTTATGTGTCTTCACAGTTGATCCAGTTAATGAGTTCCTGTCTGGTCCAGTCATTGCAGATACCCATGTTATCCAGCTCTCACTACATCTAGCTGATGCTACAAATGGGAAACATACCAGCATTGATCTATATGACACCAAATTTAGAACCGCTTACTAGATAGTTAAATGTGACAGATAGAGAGAACTATCTGCCCCTCTCCCTAGAAATAATGTGTATCTGTGCTGGAGTAGTCTTGACTAACAGTGAGTAAGTGTTTCAGTTAAGGGAGAGAGTGCTAACTGCAGATATTATAATCATTGTATACATTAGTTAGCAGAGTACAAATATATTCTTATTGGGCTAAACACGGCAACTAGGATGCAGATTAAATTAAATTCATAAAATATAATAAAAATAATAAATTAAATAAATTTGACATCTTCAAGAACCTTATAAAACACTCAAAGTTCTAAGTAGCGAGAGAAAAAAACAGGGGTATCCCTAAAAAGCAAAAGATTCTAATAAATATAATTAAAAAAACTAAAAATTAAGAAAGAATAAGAAGAGCTCTGGGTGAACTTTGTCACATATTATACTATACTACAAGGGAAAATAGTACTATAAAAGGATCAACCAACAGGTGACAAGATACATGAACTTTAAATAACAGAAAGTAAAATGTATTAGAAGAGAGAAGTTTCTATCTATATGTCTGTCTGTCTGTAGGACCAGCACCAACATATTTGGGTTTTGCTTATCATTTCTATTGAATTTTCTTACATTAACCAATCATCTTTATAGAACATTTTAATTTTTTTTATTTAATAGGTAATAGTTCATTATATTTCATGGCAATACTTGACCTATGTTTAAATATTTGTTTAAATTGTAGCACATTATATTCCAGATTGATTTTATGTACTTGATTAACGGGTATACCATTCAGCACAATGTAGTCAGACTGCAGAACAGAGGAGATATGCAGGAGATCCACATCAATTTAATGAACCAGTTCCATTTATAAATTCCTTCGTGGATAACACTTAGCAGTATACCACAACCTTAACAGCTAAGATTGACTTGGCATTGCACCCTTTCTTCACTTCTTCTTTTTAAAGAAATCACTACTGGATAAATGTTTAAATATTCAATACATTTTTAATATTTTTTTCCCCCCTTATATTGGTTCAATTGCATTAAATTTGTCCAACACAGGACATGTAGGCCCTGGTTTTATCTTTAGTGGATTTTCTGACAAGTCTTGAGGATTTTGCAGTGCTATATTTAGGAAAACATGGCCTTCCGTGAACAAATTCCAATAATGATCATCATTGTCTTGCTGCTTGGAAAGCTAAAGAAAAGTCTGATGATTAACTCGAAAAAAACCTGGTGTATGGCAAGCAGCCAGACCTCAGATCGAATCCCTGAAGAACCTTATAAATCATATACATAGAAACACAGATTGAGTCTTAGATATCAAGCAATTAGCTTATCTAATCTGCCCATTTAAAACCTCATACTATTTTTACAAACTTGTTCATAAGAACTGCACGTCTCAAGCATTACTGAATATCTTGCATCTTCCACTAGATGGCAATTCCAGGCATCAGTTATGCTTTTTGTAACACTAGTATGCTATAAAAACCTTTTAACTGCCACATTTGTTCAGGTAAAAAGGTTTTGTAATATTTCGTTGAAACTTGGAATGCATAGCTATGGCATATATGTCAACAAAATTGAGACATTATGTATAAATTGTTTTTTGGGGAACCTATAAATTAAAAAATGTTTTAAAAAATTATATAAATTTGCAAAAATGTTATTGTTTGTCTTTTACTGAAAAGTTGGTGTGGGAGCAATAAAATGTTTTACATTTTATGTGGTATCTCTTTTTATTCTTAGACAGGTCTGAAACGTTAGCGTAGAAGCAGAGATGACATTTTTCACCTATATACACTAAGAGGTCACAAAACAGGCAGCTGCCGTCAGATCAGCAAAGATTCACAAATGCATGACAGCAAACCTCATTAAACTTTATGGAAGCACAGTAGTGGCCGAAGACCTAATTTTGGCATCCAATAATCACATCTTTTCTACACTACCCATCGCAGTTAAAAAGCTTTGGAGTGACATTCAAAAAGCAAAATCACACTCTAAACACACATAGAAGTAATAACAACATCAGCATTAAGGGCATTGTTCTATTTGGCCCATTTGTTGGTCTCCATAGACCTCAAAGCCATCAGAACTTTGCTAAAAACTGGTATGGTGAGACTGCAACAATGCTTTGTACATAAGTGTGCTAGAAAAGGACATCTCTTCTCTCTCTCTCAGACTTTACAAAACAACTGAACAATCACTACAGGGAACAAGGAGTTTGCGATAGATAGTCATCAGTTGTAACCATTGGAAACATGATTTGTAGATTTATCACACACACAAAAATTCTTCAACATTGGTGGACAGATGTTTTATGTTAGATCAGCTTGTACTGCTACAGAATAACATTTTTATTAACAGAAAAATGAGGCTATCATTAACGTTATCTTTCATTAAATAAAAGCTTTAATAAGATGTATTATTTTATTATCAGGGAGCTGTAACTAATTGGGATTGATATTTCTTTTTATGTAATCAGATAGTTTGCTCTTGATATTTGCATTGAGAATATGTATTTTAACTGATTCATTACCGGAAAAGGTTAATCCCAGCTACAAGACGTTACTATAGACTCAAAACAAAGATTTAGCACATTACCTTAAATAAGCAGCTATATAGCTAAGCCACCAATTGATTTTTTTGTAATTTGTGCTGTAGATTATATGGCATTGACACTAGGTGGATTAGTTCGTGCTGAGACATAAAACCACTGTTGAAGTTGCAATATGACATTTAAAAGAACTGTCTAAGCACAAAACCCAGTAAATCTTGATGTAGTGGCTTTGGTGAATGTATACTGTCTCATAACCCTGTCAATACAAAATATTACTGTTTCCAAGAAATGCCAATGTTTTACCTTTTGCAAAAACACATCTCTAACACCTGTCAAGCAAACAGCCGTTAGTGCTGCTTCCCCCTTCCACCTCCAGAACCTTAAATTTTTGAAGGACTTCACATTTGGCATCATCACGCATAGCATAAAAGGGTTAATTCTACTTATGAAAAAAAAAAAGATTCAGTGCTTCACATAGAAATGGCATGTTGCAATTCCTGCAAAGATGAGAAGAACTGGGTTGGGATCACTGTGGACAAATCAGGCTGTACTGGGGAAACTATCACTGAATTACTGGAAATTGTAAATGCTTTTTATTTTTTTCTGAACGGTGTCCATGATCTAAAGCTACTATAAATCATGTCGCACTTTAAAAAAACTTGTATCTAGAGTGTTCCTTTAATTTTCCACACGATGGGCTATTAGAATATTTTCAGCAACCCTAACAACTGCATAGCCATCTACTAGACCTTCTGCCTACACTCTGTGACAACCCCACATGAAGAACTAGTGAAGATCAACCCTGACCAAATAGCCAAGAGTAAGAGTTTTCCAAGCCTTAGCCACCTATTTTAATAATAAACTTCTTCGACCTCCCTAGTCTGTCCCGCTATTAAAATATTATTTGACTGATATGTTCGTAGGTATCTTCCTTACTTAAAACAAATGTTAGGAAGGAGAAAATAGCTGTAAAACAGACTTATTACATAATGCAGTAATGCCATCCAAAAATCCTTGAATCCTCTGGGGTTTTTTTTAAACAGGCTCTTGAAATTGTAATTCATTTTTTTTTAAATTTAAATAAATAAATAATGGGGTCTGCTTTTTCAGCAGGTGGGGGCTACCCATTGGTGGCGGGTAAGGGCTCTAATAATTATACAACAGGGAAGCTTAAAATCCCCCACCCAAACCTCCACCCATTGGTTGTAGGTACAGTCTCTAATAACTATGCAATGAAGGATATGCATATGTCCATCCCCTCTATTAGTGGCATGGTCCAAGTCCTTAGCCACTCCCCTTAAATTAAATTAATCCTCCCTACTGTAATGGTGAGGGAGTAAAATAAAATAGTTATGTTTGCCAGCACAAGTCTTCTTTCTTGTAAATCTTCCAAGCTTAAGTTCCCACAAATACAATAATTAATTCCAAATACTGTGAAACAACAGTATCGGATCAAACAAAAACAAACAAACAAATAAATAAATAAATAAAAATAATGCAACACATTTCCATGCTATGCAATATTAGTCAGAGCTCTCTGACTAATCTTACAGGCCAACCAATCTTTGACTTAGCTTGCAGAACTTGGGAAAGTCCATATAAGGGCATTTCTCACTGTACAAGCTCAGTCTGGCCGAGCCCCCATGAGGCAAATTTAAATATGTTTTTTCTCCTTTTGTTTTGTAAACCAAACTTTTTTATTTTAATACTTGCATTGTGCAATTTTGGAATTTGTTTTGACAAGCGAGGGGTATGGGGGAGGTATAACATTTCCCTAAATACCTCCCTATGCCTCCACTTGCCATGTGGCGAATGAGGACATGTCTGCTAAACAGAAAGCAGTCAATGACTGCCCACTTCAATGGCTTAATGATCAAATGGCACCCAAATGAAATTGGACTATTTGGTCATTTAAAAGTTGTGTCAATGATACATTCAGATTCTAACTAAACAAACACTTTTGGTCAGTTTTCATACTTATGAATACAAATGCACATGTCTAATAATTTCAGTGTTGAAGCTATGAACTGCACTTCGCTCTGTCACTGTCTGCTGCAACAGTTGACATTGTTATGACTGCTAGCACATATTTAGTGATTGTTATGTTCCAGCCAAGGGAGGCTCAATTCTCCTACATTACACTTCCTTGGTTTTATGTCTTATGATCACTTCCGTATGATTTATGTGCTCTGCTTTGACTTTGTTTTGACTATTCTGATTTCTGATTGCCGGTTTCGGGTTGGTATTTGTCTATTTTGCTTTCCAGAATCCTAGACTTGGGTTTGAACACATTTATGGAAATGTAACTGTTAGTATGTATTTTCTGTAACTTCTCTGGAGGTTTAAAGGACCACTCTAGTGCCAGGAAAGCATACTCGTTTTCCTGGCACTAGAGTGCCCTGAGGGTGCCTCCACCCTCAGGGACCCCCTCCCGCCCGGCTCTGGAAAGGGGTAAAAACGTACCTTTTTCCAGCGCTGGGTGGAGAGATCTCCTCCTGCTCTCCTCCTCCGATCCTCCTCTTCTCCTCCCCGTCGGCTGAATGCGCACGCGCGGCAAGAGCTGCGCGCGCATTCAGCCGGTCACATAGGAAAGCATTCACAATGCTTTCCTATGGACGCTGGCGTGCTCTCACTGTGAAAATCACAGTGAGAAGCACGCAAGCGCCTCTAGCGGCTGTCAATGAGACAGCCACTAGAGGACATAGGGGGAAGGCTTAACCCATTCATAAACATAGCAGTTTCTCTGAAACTGCTATGTTTATGAAAAAATGGGTTAACCCTAGAAGGACCTGGCACCCAGACCACTTCATTAAGCTGAAGTGGTCTGGGTGCCTAGAGTGGTCCTTTAATGGTTAAACCAGACCACTGAGGTCTGCTAACATTCTTTGATATCTCTAGGAATCTACTACGCATTTCTGAGCATTATAAAACTTTACAAGTAAAGGTTTTTTTATTGTGTTTAAGTAGTGTAAAAACATCATATAGGCAGGTGAGAAGAGAAATATAGCAGTCAGTGGTTGTTTATAGCTAGTAGTAAGATGTGCATGTAACATTCATTAACAACACCCCTGATGGTGTTTCTTCCTGCAGAAGCACTTTGTCAGTTTCTAGTATTCATTATTATTGGAACTGTATAGTGTCCATGTAATTTGCTATCAATATTTTACTTGTTAGCTGATCTGTCAATCAATCAATAAACATGTAGATGATAAGGTTATCTTCAGGTAGGTAGGCATGCATTTGAACGTAATATTGTAAAGGCAAATTTTAAATATTAAAAGATAAACCTACCTGGAGATAAGCCTGACTGCTGTACTGCACTGATGCTTCTGTACCGAGGTCCATGTGACCTACACACAATCCACTGCCATGGATATCAATAGCGCACTCACCTTAAACAGAGTGCTGTGCTGTGCTGAACTCTGGGATATCTTACTTTTGTTATCCACTGCTCGGTACATGAACCATTACCATATATTGCTACCATGTTCATTCAATATGCTACCACATTTCTCAATCCTGCCTCATCTGAAGGGATATTCACAGATATGTATAAAGGCTTTGTGGAAAATAAGTCTGATCTGTGTTTATAGCCTAATGTAATAAATTAACAGGTAGGGGTTGATCTTATCCTTCCAGTGACCACACTCCTCACAGTCAATGTCAGATTAAATATTTCCTACAAACTGTGTAACCTTTCAAAGGATGCTTTGGTTTTGTTAAAGTTTATATTAAATGTTTTGAAAATGACATCACAATCCAATTCACTGGATTTTTCATCTATTTTTACCGTTATTAAATTAAGGTGATATTTGCTTCTTCTAATTTTTCTTCTCATGTACAGATTGCTGTAATTTGCATGCAGTCTATTTAATTCTGCAAAAGTTTGCCCCTTTGTTTGGGAATATTCTTATTTAACCTCTTTCCTTTTTTCTGCTGTATTTCATGTGGATAGAAGGATGCCTACCGTATATACTCGTGTATAAATCGATCTCATGTATAAGTCGAGTGCAGTTTTGTGACCAACAATTGTGAAATATGCTATGCCTCGTGGATAAGTCGAGGGTAAAACTTGGGGCTATGAAATTCTGTGATTTTTATAATTATATACACACACACTCATACAAACACACACACTGCATTATATACACACACACTCATACAAACACACACTCTGCATTATACACACACTCTTACATGCATGTATGGACAGGAGGTGAGAGAAGGGAGCTGACAGGAGCTGCAGGAAAGGTAAGTAAGAGCTCTCTGCCAGCCCCCAACAGGACCACCAGGCTTGTAATGAGCCCGGCGGTCCTGGTCTGTATTATGGCAATGTAAGTTGCCATAATACAGACATTAACTCGAGTATAAGTCGAGTTGGGGTTTTTCAGCACAAAAAATTTGCTGAAAAACTCGACTTATACTCGAGTATATACGGTACACTCAGAGTGTTGCTCCACTTCATTTAAGACATCTAGGTTTTAATCCACTGCAGGCTTTCTTGCAAGCATTGCAAATTAATTAGAGAATTAGAAAAATAATAGAATTTTTTTTTATGCTGACTGTCAGGTGTAAAGAACAGAGTTTGTAATAATAACTGATGGAGCTAAGAAAGAGACACTCCATTGCAGGGTAAGGAGTCTGGGACTTCTAAATTTCATTTTATTCCTCACACTTCTCAAATACCTATGTGTTATGTATAATCTATTATAATTAAGCATATTAAAAATCATCAAAAGTAACCGTTGCTCTTTAAGTCACCACTAACCTGTTTTTTTTTCAATTTTTCTATTTTCATAAAAAAAGTGACAATGTTGACTTTCTAATAGCAAGGTTTTCAAATAATTCCAAACCGTGCTTTATGGAAAATAATTCATGGAAGGCATCACCAGCTGTTCTGTACTATACTGTACTTTTGAAATACATGGCCTGCTCTTTCAAATACTTTGAGAGCTTTCAAGGACATTTTAAGTTGCTATGGTGCGGTATTTTATTTAATGCCTTCCATTTATGTTTTGCAGTTAGAGTATTAAGCAGAGCTTCACCTCTGGTCAATGTTAAAATCTTTATATTATACAATTCTGACAATGATTACAAATCAACAAGCTCTGGGGCTAATTATCTACAATTGTGTGTCATACGTAATGTTCACAAGGAAATGTCACTCAAGAAAACAAAGGCCCAACTTTACCATTGGGTTCCCATTGTGGCCAAACATTCATAGCTTTAGGCCATTTAGCATAATTGTAACCTATAATAGATATACACTTTGTTAAGGAAACTAGGCTACATGCAGGATAACTGATGTTGATACATCTTCAGTTCTCGGATGTTAAACTGACAGTTATAGATAATCACATTTCAATAGCAAACTTGATGTAGACAAACTTCACCAATAAGCTGAAAGATCAGTTTAAACCTCAGGTCAAAACTAAAGGTGGCTGCACAATATGTCAAATAAGTAGACATGTGCGATTTGTTTAATTCCAAATGTACATTCGTACAAATTTCATGGCATTCAGACATTCAGATGCTTAAGAATTCCCAAAGTGGCGAAGTTCCGAAGCACCAAAGTTCAGAAAGTGATGAAGTTCAGTAGTTCGGAAGTGCCAAACTGAATACCATTGGTGCTAATGGCAGAAACAGACAAATATTTTTACTTACACTAATTTCAAAACCAAACCAAAATTTTTGCCCATGCACATCCCTAATAATAAGGAGATACAGGAGGTTTAGGTGTCTGCTGTAACAAATAGATGCATAGGTAAAAATGTAATATCAAATTAATTCAAGCACTAATTAACCTTTGATTTGCAAGCAATTTTTCAAATCAGTGACAAATTACCAGATTTTACTATTAACATGACGTAAAGTCATGATTGTATTAACGACACAGAGGCTCCTATTTTGCTGATCTCCAGGGGCCAAGTCCTCGGGAATAAAGTGTGGGAAATCACCCAAGATCCACCCCCTTCCCCTCAAAAAATAATATACGCACACACACACACATATGCTCACAGACACACACTCACACACACACATACACTCACATAGACACACACAGATACGCACTCACAGCAGACACACACTCACAGCAGACACACACATTCACAGCAGACACACACACACAAACACTCACAGACACACTCACAGACACACACACACACATAGATACACTCACAGCAGACACACACACACACAGACACACACACACACTCACAGACACAGACAAACACACACACACACACTCACAGACACACACATACTCACAGACACACACACACACACACACATACTCAGACACACACACACACAGACACACACAAACACACACACTTGCACACACAGACACAAATTATTATTTTTTTAAACTTACAAATGTTGCGTGCCATGTTCGCCAGAACTTTTGATTTCTTGCCTCCTAGATGGTTGATGTATCTGACTGCGGAAACATTGTCCATTTTCAAAAGAATTGTGCATTGAAAGTGAGTCAGAGATAGGCTGTGTACTGCAAAAGATCCAGCCAGAAGTTCAAAGTAATTGATATGCAACGTCGTTTCCAGGTCCGACCATCTGCCTCCTGTGGAGGTATCTACACAACGCGCACTCCAAACGTGCAAGCTCGCATCCGATTCTATGATCAGGTCTGGGGTTGTTCCGAAGATAACGCGTCCACTTCACAAAAATATTGGTGTTGTTCCGCTATAAGGACCATGAGGTACGCATCTTGTAAATCTAATTTGGCCATCCAGTCTGCTGGTTGTAGTAAGTCATGTAGGCAGTGTATACCTTCCATTTTGAAGTGGTGATAGGACACAACCGTTCAATTGATTTAGATTTATGACTGGTCTGACTCCTCTGCTTTTTCTGGGTACCAGGAAGAGATTGCTGACATAATCCAATGTATTGGTTGGAATCTATGTGATGGCTTGTTTGCGCAATTCATGAATTTCCTTGGAAACAAGGAGAGTATTGTGTTGGGAAAAACAATCTCTATGGGAGGGAAGATTTAGATCGGGTGTGACACAAAATCTATGCAATAACCTGTTACAGCTTGAAGGACCCAAGCATCTGACGTCAGATGAGAAAAATGGATGAGTCTGCCCCCAACAACCCGACGGGAAGAAAGGGGAGAGTAGACACTTACCATAATGTCGTCATCCAGAAGGAGCTCCTCGGATGCCCCTAGCGACCCAGGGTCTGCCTTTTTGTGGGAAGAATGCTGATGCGGTCCTTGGCTCCTGAAAGCCAGCTCGTCCCGAATAGGAACCTCGGTTTTGCCTATACGAACCTCTCTGAATATGACTGCACAGATGGCTCCTTCCTCTTCCCGCCCCGGGAAAAATCTTTTGGTGAAAGATTTTGCTCATGTTGCTTTGGGCTTTATCTAAAGCCGTGAAGGTGTGCACAAAAGACCCCAACTCTTTCACAAAAGAGTCACCAAATAACAGCCCTTTAGCCTGGGCACCTGGCTCATTAATAGCTAGATTAACCAGCATTTGGCTCAATTTTCAACAAGATGGACTTGCCCAGTTTACGTTGCCCACAAGGCAAATTATCCTTTGGATCCAACTATGGATGAAATCCCTATCTAGATCCCGGTTGTCTTCGACAGCATCAAAGATTTTTGCCGCAGGGCCCAAAATGTCTAAGACCATGTCTTGACAATTAGTTAAAGCAAAATGTAAGCCCTTTCTAGGTTTCCACACAGTTTTTCCTAGGAACTGGGCAATTTTGGGGTCAACAATGGGCGTTTTACATGCAAGTCTATTTCGAGTAGCCTTATCCAAGGGCTTACGTACTCTGGAAGCAGCTGAACGCGGATGTCTAAGCTCGTCTGGGTCAAAAAGGGGTAAACCCCGAGGATCCAGGATCCTAGAGTCATCACCAGACACCAACAGACTTACCTGGTCCCCTGACGTCGTAGCGGGGAAAGTGCTGAGGGAGGAGGCAGATACCCCTCCAATCGCACCATTGGAAACTGGTTCAGACTGAACATCCGAGACGTTCTTATCGGACGCGTTCATTTCCTCCTCAATGTTACTGATCTCTGACTCAGACAAATCAAGCTGGACTCTTGCCCGCTTCTTTAATCTAGCTGATTTTGCCCAGCTAGTGGCTCTTTTGTGCAGTGGTCGTTGCTGTGACAGTAGGCAATACAGTTTTGGAGGAATGTTTGTTCTTGGCCGTAGCCTTATGACCTCGAGAGACCGGTATAAGAGTAGATGCAGACTGTTGGGCTTGTAAGAGGGCCTGGGTAATAGTATGCGACAGAGAAGTCGACACAGCACCCATAGCAGATACCATAGCTTGCGTAGAATGACCTAGAGGCTGAGGCATTGAAGAGCGCCTGCATGTCCGCACATGCAGAGAAATCAGGGGACAGAGTCCCTTCCCCCGGGTTAACACGGGGAACCTGAGGGGTCGCCTGAGACACAAAGGGCAAAGTTAAGTCCCTGTCAGACTGCATCATTAAATAATTTTTGCCAAAACTATAGTAAAGTAACCTGACTATAGGGTTGAGTAACCCAGGGTGGGAGAAAAGGTTGAAAAATAAACAAAGTCAAACTTACAATCTGAAATAAGCACAGAGAGAGTAAAAGAGCGTTACGTTCGCCAAAACTACTAAACCCCAACAAGGTGAAACAGGAAGAGGCAAGACTATCGGGAAAAAGTGTGCGAAATTTCGCCAAATAGCGAAATTCCACAAAACGATTACTGGTTCGTATGAAAAGTCTATTAGACTCCTGTGAAATGAACGAATGTCGGAAAGAAATGAAGACTAGTGATGTCGCGAACATAACATTTTCGGTTCGCCAACGGAGAGCGGGAACTTCCTCAAATGTTCGCGAACGGGCGAACCGGGCGAACCGCCATAGACTTCAACAGGCAGGCGAATTTTAAACCCCACAAGGACTCTTTCTGGCCACAATAGTGATGGAAAAGTTGTTTCAAGGGGACTAACACCTGGACTGCGGCATGCCAGAGGGGGATCCATGGCAAACCTCCTATGGAAAATTAGATAGTTGATGCAGAGTCTGGTTTTAATCCCTAAAGGGCATAAATCACCTAACATTCCTAAATTGTTTGGAATAACGTGCTTTAAAACATCAGGTATGATGTTGTATCGATCAGGTAGTGTAAGGGTTATGCCCGCTTCACAGTGACAGACCAAGCTCCCCATTTAAAGCACTGCAAACAACCGCAAACAGTCCATTTGCACAACAGCAAACTCCCCATTTGCACAAGGTTGGATACCAAGCTAGCCATGTCCCGTTCCTTGTCCTCACTGATGTCATTGAAGGTATCTTCCTCCACCCAGCCACGTACAACACCAAAGGTCCCCGAAAGGTGACAACAAGCCCCCTGGGACACCTGCTGTGTTTGGTCTTCCACCTCCTCAAAGCCACCTTCCTCCTCTGACGCCTCTTCTTCAGACTCCTCTCTCTGCATTGCCTCTCTCTGCATTATTATAAGGTGTGTTGAGTAGTACTATTCCTATCAGTTTAATCCCTGTTACGTCCCCTATCAGGGGACGTGTATATGGCATTGATTTTAGGAACCGGGAGATGGAAAAAGATGCTTGGTCGATCCTTCTACTTCAAATTTGGGGCACTGCGCGTGTAATCTAATGTGCCACCAGATAGGAGTGGTGTGTTAAGTAGTACTATTCTTATCAGTTTAATCCCTGTTACGTCCCCTATCAGGGGACGTGTATATGGCATCGATTTTAGGAACCGGGAGATGGAAAAAGATGCTTGGTCGGTCCTCCTACTTCAAATTTGGGGAACTGCGCGTGCAATCTAATGTGCCACCAGATAGGAGTGGTGTGTTAAGTAGTACTATTCTTATCAGTTTAATCCCTGTTACGTCCCCTATCAGGGGACGTGTATATGGCATTGATTTTAGGAACCGGGAGATGGAAAAAGATGCTTGGTCAGTCCTCCTACTTCAAATTTGGGGCACTGCTCGTGCAATCTAATGTGCCACCAGATAGGAGTGGTGTGTTAAGTAGTACTATTCTTATCAGTTTAATCCCTGTTACGTCCCCTATCAGGGGACGTGTATATGGCATCGATTTTAGGAACCGGGAGATGGAAAAAGATGCTTGGTCGGTCCTCCTACTTCAAATTTGGGGCACTGCGCGTGCAATCTAATGTGCCACCAGATAGGAGTGGTGTGTTAAGTAGTACCATTCTTATCAGTGTAATCCCTGTTACGTCCCCTATCAGGGGACATGTATATGGCATCGATTTTAGGAACCGGGAGATGGAAAAAGATGCTTGGTCGGTCCTCCTACTTCAAATTTGGGGCACTGCGCGTGCAATCTAAGGTGCCACCAGATAGGAGTGGTGTGTTAAGTAGTACTATTTTTATCAGTTTAATCCTAATGTCACGACTACTATTGTGGTCCAGCACACAGAAACTATGTAAACATATACATAGGCAAGAAAAGGAAAATAAAAGGACAGAGCATAAACCGGACCTTAGAATGGCCGGACTAATATGCTAGAGACAGAGAATGGTCAAAGGGAAAGCCGAGGTCAAGGAAGCCATAAAATACACAATACCGTTTACACAAGCCAAGTCAGGGAAACCAGAATTCAGAATAACCAGAGAAAAGCCAAGATCAGGATACCAGGAAATCAGATTCACAATTATAAAGCACTCTCAGGAAACCAGGAACAGGAAACCACGACAGGGCAAGGTACTGGGGTGAGCTAGGGATTTAAATATCACGCGGCGGGCCGGCAGCCGCGACACCCTGTTACGTCCCGCTCAGTAGGCCTTTTTTAGTAGAATGTATCGTCCACTGTCAGTTCCTTCGGGATCCATCCCTCATTCATCTTAATAAAGGTGAGGTAATCTAGACTTTTTTGACCTAGGCGACTTCTCTTCTCAGTGACAATACCTCCTGCTGCACTGAAGGTCCTTTCTGACAGGACACTTGAAGCGGGGCAGGCCAGAAGTTCTATCGCAAATTGGGATAGCTCAGGCCACAGGTCAAGCCTGCACACCCAGTAGTCAAGGGGTTCATCGCTCCTCAGAGTGTCAATATCTGCAGTTAAGGCGAGGTAGTCTGCTACCTGTCGGTCGAGTCGTTCTCTGAGGGTGGTCCCCGAAGGGCTATGGCGATGCGTAGGACTTAAAAAGCTCTGCATGTCCTCCATCAACAACACATCTGTAAAGCGTCCTGTCCTTGCCGGCGTGGTCGTGGGAGGAGGAGGATTACTTTCACCTCTTCCCCTGTTAGATTCCCGTTGTGCTGTGACATCACCCTTATACGCTGTGTAAAACATACTTTTTAATTGATTTTGGAACTGCTGCATCCTTTCCGACTTGCCGTAATTCGGTAACATTTCAGGCAGTTTCTGCTTATACCGGGGGTCTAGTAGCGTGGAGTTCGTTCTCCGTCAGCCTTTTTATACGAGGGTCCCTCAACAGGCACGACAGCATGAAAGACCCCCGCATTTTTTTAAATGCAAGCTATTGTGACACCAGTGAGTGAGTGGTGGCACTGGGCAGGCCCTGAAAAGCACACTAGTGAAGGAAACTGACTGCTATTATATTACAGTCAAAAAAGTTTTTGTTTTTTTTAAATGCAAGCTATTGTGACACCAGTGAGTGAGTGGTGGCACTGGGCAGGCCCTGAAAAGCACACTAGTGAAGGAAACTGACTGCTATTATATTACAGTCAAAAAAGTTTTTTTTTTTTTTTTAAATGCAAGCTATTGTGACACCAGTGAGTGAGTGGTGGCACTGGGCAGGCCCTGAAACGCACACTCGTGAAGGAAACTGACTGCTATTATATTACAGTCAAAAAAGTTTTTTTTTTAAATGCAAGCTAGTGGGCACAGTATACGCTGTGAGCCTGACACACAGGTTCGCAGGCAGGCAACTGCAATTACATTACACAGAAAAAAAAAGCAGACTGATCTTCTAGCCCTAAAAAGGGCTTTTTGGGGTGCTGTCCTTACAGCAGAGATCAGATGAGTCCTTCAGGACTGTAGTAGACACTGAATACTACCTAGCTATCGATTTCCCTATCAAATCAGCAGCAGCTACATTGTCTCTACTCTCACTAAGAATGCAGCTTCACAATGAATGTAAAATGGATGCTGTCCAGGAGGGTCTGGGAGGGAGGGTCTGCTGCTGATTGGGTGGAATGTGTCTGCTGACTGTGAGGTGCAGGGTCAAATGCTCTTGTCTGCAGCCTTTGCAAGCCCTCCTCTTCTAACCACGCCCAGACTTTCTGTGACTGTCCAATCATAGACTTCCTAATGCAACTCAAAGAGAAGTCTTCGCAAGGCAGGTGCTCTGAGCAATTGCTGCTTCTTGAGCCACTGAGCTAACCAAACCTGGAATTAATAGGAGCTGCTGTCTGCTTGAAAGCCAAGCGAGTGTTATATTTTGCAAAATGAAAAAAAAGACAACACACCTTTCACATATAAAGCATTCCAGCAAGCTATAAAGGAACATTCCAAGCACCATTCCACTACAACTCACTGTTGTGGTAACTGTGCAAGAACTGTCCGGGTGCCCTCCTCATTTTAAGTAGTGATACTATTTTGACATACTCTATGTAAGCATTGAATACTCCTTGTGCAGATATATACATGCATTCTTAGTAAATTTTATCTAAATCTTCATTTCAGCACATTTAACTTTTTTGTGGCAGGGCACCTAAGATACTGTTACTGAAGTCTTCACAAGTCCTAGTGTGTGCCCAGTGCCCTACCCTTCTTTCCCTCCTTTTCTATACATTCTTAAAGTTGGGTGACTTAATTTATAGTACTTTTCTGAGCTTTAACATCTCACTGGAAGTTGCGCTGAAGATTTAATTTCTTTGTCAGTAGATAACTAGCACAGTAAGGTTGACTACTTTTGTTGCTTATTTGTTTTTCATTGTTTCAAAAAGGAAATCAAATATATTTTTTACAAGTTATTACTAATGAGGGAGCTAAGGCCATCAACAATAGCTGCAATTAACACATTCCGAGGTAGCGCCATCCAAAATTTCACCGCTCTTAGGACCAGATGATCTCTTAGCATTTTATTATTTCTGTAAATAACGGACTACATTAGTTCTCTGAAATGACCATTGATCATCCTTGAAATGTTTGTACATAATATTGTCTTATAGAAGTCTCCTTTTCAAACATAATACACAGTGATATTTTAGCAATAATTCTTAATTTAATGTATTATACTGGCACTGATTGGCATGACATTATTCCTTTAGATTAACTATGAAATATAGTTAATTTATTACTCCATGAAAAGGCCAACCCCCTGAGTGAATAGGGAGAGGGAGGCATGGCTGCTGCCCTGAGGGATTGGCATTAGAAATGTCCTGAATAGTTCGCTGGCGAATAGTTCCTGGCGAACATAGCTTGTTTGCGTTCGCCACGGCGGGCGAACATAAGCGATGTTCGGTCTGCCCCCTATTAGTCATCATTGAGTAAACTTTGACCCTGTACCTCACAGTCAGAAGACACATTCCAGCCAATCAGCAGCAGACCTTCCAACCTCCTGGACAGCATCCATTTTAGATTCATTCGGAAGCTGCATTCTTAGTGAAAGGAGGGACAGTGTAGCTGCTGCTGATTTAATAGGGAAATCGATAGCTAGGCTAGTGTATTCAGTGTCCACTACAGTCCTGAAGGACTCATCTGATCTCTTCTGTAAGGACAGCACCCCAAAAAGCCCTTTTTAGGGCTAGAACATCAGTCTGCTTTTTTTTTTTCCAGTGTAATCTAATTGCAGTTGCCAGCCTGCCAGCGTGTGTGTCAGGCTCACAGCGTATACTGTGCCCACTTGCCCAGTGCCAGCACTCATATCTGGTGTCACAATAGCTTGCATTTAAAAAAAAACAAACCTTTTTTGACTGTGAAATAATAGCAGTCAGTTTCCTTCACGCGTGTTCGTTTCAGGGCCTGCCAGGGCACAGTGTCACACCAGTGCAACTCATATCTGGTGTAACAGTAGTGTACATTAAAAAAAAAAAAAACTAGAAATTTGACTGTGAAATAATAGCAGTCAGTTTCCTTCACACGTGTTTCAGAGCCTGCCAGGACACAGTTTCACAGCAGTGCAACTCATATCTGGTGTAACAGTAGTGTACATTTAAAAAAAAACAACACTTTTTTGACTGTGAAATAATAGCAGTCAGTTTCCTTCACACGTGTGCATTTCAGGGCCTGCCAGGGCACATTGTCACACCAGTGCAACTCATATCTGGTGTAACAGTAGTGTACATTAAAAAAAAAAAATACAGTTTTGACTGTAATAGATTGAATAGCAGTTAGTTGTCTGCAAGCGTGTGTGTCAGGCCTACAGCGTCTACTCTGCCAACTTCTGCCAGTGCACAGTGCCACTCATATCTGTTGTCACAGTAGCTTGCACGCATAGTACCACTAATCAAAAAAAAAATGACAGGCAGAGGCAGGCCACCCCGCAGGGGCCGTCGTGGTCGTGTTGCTGTGATTCCCTTAGGACCTAGAATAATGCCCAGTGTTCAGAGGCCATGTACCCTGAACTCGAAAAGTTCTGAGGACATAGTTGACTGGCCAACACAGGACACCCAATCTTCTACAGCTTCCGCTCGGAATCTTGACGCACCATCCTCCTCCAGCTTAGCTTCAGGCACCTCTCAAGTTACCACTCGCCCGCCTGCCGCCACCACCAACACTAGCACCACAGCCGCTTCACTTGATCTGTCAGAGGAGTTATTTACACATCAGTTGGAAGAAATTAGTAATGCGCAACCATTATTGCCAGAGGATGTAGATAACAGGGATATGTCTCAGTCAGGCAGCATTACACACATGGACGTACGGTGTGATGATGATGATGTTGTACCCACTGCTGCTTCCTTTGCTGAGTTGTCAGATACAATTGAAGCGGTTGATGATGACGATGCGTCCGTGGATGTCACGTGGGTGCCCGCAAGATGAGAAGAAGAACAGGGGGAAAGTTCAGATGGGGAGACAGAGAGTAGGAGGAGACGAGTTGGAAGCAGGGGGAGGTCGTCTCAAGGAGCTAGTGGCACAGTCAGACAGCATGCATCGGCACCCGGGGTCAGCCAGACAGCACGCCAATCAACGCATGCTGTTGCCACCACCAGAATGCCATTATTGCAGAGCTCAGCAGTGTGGCATTTTTTGTGTGTGTCTGCCTCTGACAACAGCGATGCCATTTGCAACCTGTGCCAACACCCACCTAGCTACAACTGCTTTGCGAAGGCACATGATCGCACATCACAAATGCCTATGGGATCAACACATGAGTACAAGCAGCACACAAACTCAAAGCCACCATCCTCCTCCTGGTCCAGCATCTTCAGCCAAGTCAACTAGGGTCCATCTGACCACTGATACCTTGTCTGCAAAGCATGGGTAAACCTGCCGACGGCTGCCAAGTGAAAAATATTATTATGTACTTTAAATGTATTTAATGTGTTGATATAAATATTATAAGTTTTATTCAGATTGCTTCCAGAACACTGAAATTGAGAAGCCATACCTTGGCCTATAGAGTATTACAGACTTTCATTGTATAGGAATGGAGACCACATCTGGTTCACTTTAAGAGTGATGTTGAAGGGCTTGTTTATAGTAACCTTTGACCTAGCCTTGAAAGCCTGAATTCCTTTGAAGACTCACATTTCTACAGGCAATTATTCATTACATCATGTATATAGAAGTTCTTTGTCTCACATATCTTGCCGCCAAATATAACGTATGACTTTAATCATAGATTTCAAATGATGCTAAGTAACTCCCCTTTTTCTAAGATAGCCACTTATTTTAAAGTAAGGCAATCTTATGTATACTCCCCTCTGTAACTGAATTTTAAACCCATAAAACTGATTGTAGTTTAGAATTCGTGGCCAATACCTTTAACATCAAAAATGGATAACACCTAGAGCATTGCTCTCTGTATTGGACAAGACTGTTAAAGACATTTGTTATTACCAGATGGATTGTTATGTTTGAATAAACATAAGTTAAACTGCAAGATATTTGATTCGATTGTTAAGAAAACTGATATGTGACAAACAAAGATTTCACGGAATGCCAATTTCCTACATTTAATGGTGGAGAATGCGGGCACCAACACCAACAACAGCAAACTTTTGATTTAAGCCTGAATTATGACTGCTACAAGCTACAAGAAGATTACAAGAAGAAGACAAGAAACTCACTGAAGAAAAGTTGAAATTGTTCCCTGAAGAAAAAGCTTTAGTACCCGGCTTGAAACAGGAGAAACACAAGTGACTGATACAGCAGGATGGCATCCCAAAAATCCTTTATTTAAACATTCAGTTTTACTATGCGAAAATAGAGTTGCGCAGGGTGAAAAAAATCGTTCGAACGTGGAAATTTATGCTCAGTACTGACGGAAGAATATGACGATAATAATTGAGAGGACAATCTGTATCTTTTTATCCATACTTTATTTATGAAGAAATAATGTTATGACGAATTGCAGATCGAAGATGGCATTTCGGAGGATTCTCAAGAAATAACTACATATTCCAAAAAGTATTCTTCCATCAGATGATGCGCACACCTGTGGAAATCAAATACTTCAAGGGTATGTGTCTTTAACATGTCTGTAGAAGTTGCTCATATGTATATTGAAACAAATTGTATTAACTGTTTAGTTAATTATGGATTGGCAGCAAAAGACTGCTGTCAAATGTAACAGGATCTGTCTGTAAAAGAGTTAATCCTGAAAACGCTATTGTGTATTGAAATGGTTAGACAGATTAACTGGTATTGAGCAAAGCAATGTGGTTAAAAGGGAAAGAAAAAGTTGCATTACTGGCAAAAGGCTTTCTGGAAACTAATGATTCTATAAAGGAATGGTGTCAACTTAAAAAGACCAGTAATTGTTATGTTTGTAATACATCGAAACAAAAAAGAAATGTGTTGTTAAAAACAATTGAAAAATATATGTGTTGTTGCAAGGTCTAGTAATTTACCTAGCCTCTAGCTAAACTGTAAATCTCCTTAAAAGTGTTAAAAGAAGGAAATCGCCCCCCATGGCTCTCTTTTGAGAGTGCATTGGATGCAACATTAGTTGAAACAAAAACTCAGACTCTCGGCAGTTGTTGAAAGGTTTAAGTAATGTCAAGGAAATTAAGATTTTAATATAATGAAGAATCAGACTGATCTGTTAAATAGAACCCATAAAACAATGTCTCACATGTCCAAGATTAGACGTTGTTACTAATTTTGACAATTTGCAAAATTTGCTAGTCTGGGGAATGTTACAGATATTTGTGGAAAAATCTGAAAGATTTGGATTAAAGTAGAAGTTGTGTGAAAAGGGCAGAAGAGAAGAAAAGATATAAGAAAATTGGGAAATTGTGCAAGAAAAAGGGTCAGATGGACACTCTCAGATTAGCCAGATTGATTAAAAATGTGTCTAAATATGATGAGCAGAGAGGACCTTTTTACAATATGAGGGTTTTTGAAGGTGAAATGAATAAAAGAAAATTTAGTGATGTGGTAGCCACCAGATGTCGTTTGATCTGGCTGCCAGTCTCATTAAGTGAATGGGTTAAAAATTAACTCATTGATGTGTTGGAGGATAAAGAATGTGAAAAAGCCCAGAGTTTAGTTGCAGGAATTGTTTCCAAATATATTGCTAATGGTTGTACAGTGTGCAACTGGTTTGGATAGTTTAGAATTTTCTATTTTTGATTAATTTAAATGGAGAAAATTATGATATACATGTTTGTGCTAATTTAAGGAATAAGGCATGGAATTTGATTACTGACACAAAACAGTGTACTATGTCTAAAGAGTAACACAGGCAGAGTGTTAGTGAATTGTCTCTATAATATCAGGGTAACCAAATGAGCTAGATTAAGAGATTTTGCTGCTATGGAAATTATGAAATCCTTGCAATTGTTAAAAAGGAAAAACACAGGAATAACTACAATGTTGTACAGACACACTTTTGTCTAGGGATACTTCAGCAGGACTGGCCCCTATTAAAAATGTGTCTAGTGAAGAAGGTAGAAGGAGAAATGAGGTTATTAATTGAATATGGTAATTTTAGAGTGAGGTTTAAGGAAAGACCACAAAATTAACAAAATTACCAGGGTACTAAAAACTATTCGGCCACACCCCAAGATAGATATTATAGGGTTTTATTAGAGTAATTCTATGGTATGCTATAATTGCAACCAAGAAGGTCATGTTAGGAGATATTGTCCTAAATATGAGGAAAAAAAAAAACTTACCCAGTGAAAGGGAAAGAAAATTGAATTTCCCAGACCATAAGAATCTACAGAGAGTGGCAGCTGTAAAAACAGAGCATACATCTTCAACCAACCCCCCCTCACATATCAAATTCATGTGAAGAGTGTATACTGATGTTAAATGCCATTGAAATTCAGCAAGTGAAATCTGCCTAAACCCACCAATAAATAGGGATGTGTAACCCCTAGCTATTATCAGATCTATCTTGCTGATAACGAAGTGAAGATGGGCGACCATATATTTATGGAAGACTAGAGGGAAAAATAACAGAGTTTTATTAGAAACAGGAGCAGGAATGACTCTAATAAAACACGCTTGCCTTTAAAAATTTAAGCATATCAACAAATCCCTTCTAAGTTTTTAATTGAACAAATGCACATGAAGTTCTATCCATTGATAATGACGTTGAGTTTGAAGGAGGTAAAATAAATTGTGACTTATAGTTGCACCTCTCCTCCCACTGTACTATTATTATGGGAATGGATGTTATCAATGAAAAAAAAAAGTTGTATGTGAATTTATTAAATTTGGTTTTATGGCAAGCTTTAGGTGAGAGCAAAACAGGTTGAGTGCTTAAACCTAATAATTTAAGATAGTTTAGTCATGATATAACTGTAAAACAGAGTGAAGTGTCACCTTCTATACAACAAGATGATGAGGTTGTACCATATCTTAAAACTAAATACCCCACAGTGTGCTCTAAGTCTAAACAAGATTGTGGGATAGTGAATTTGCAAGTTGTAATCGTAGTTCTAGACCCCCTGCAGTTAAACAATATAAGATCCCAAAGAATAAGAAGAAGGTGTGAATCAGGTGATAAAAGCATTGGTATCTCAAGGAGTGTTGAGAGTGGGTAATTCCAAATGTAAGTCACCATTTGGCTAATAATCAAGCCAATGGCACTTATGGTTTAATTGTAGACACGTATGTGGTGAATAAGTAAATCTCATCAGATATCATGGCGCAAATAGATGCTAATGTTAAGTACTTTCTGTATTGGATATAGTCAATGTGTTCTTTTCTATACCATTCAATCCAGATAGCTAGTATTGCTATGCTTTTACCTTTAAAAATCATCAATATCTGTTCCAGGTGTTGCTACAGGGCTTCCAATCCTCACCAGCTTACTTTCATAAAGCAATGGCTCAAGTATTGGAACCCCTGGGGTACGGGAACAAGATTTTGCAATATGTTAATGATCTGTTAGTTCAAACAGTAACAAGGGAAGAGCATGAGCAGATACTGAGTGATATTTGTCAAAGCACTGGCAGATAATGGGTTAAAACTGAACACATTCAAAGTGCAGATCTTGAAGGAAAGATTTACTTTCCTAGGAGTTAATATAGATCCAGAATGTAAAACGCCATGTACAGCAAGGGTTAAAGCATTGCAGCAATTGCCAAGGCCAATGACAGTGTATCATCTACAGAAATGTTTAAGCTTGATAAATGTTAGCAGAGAATTTATATATGATATGGCAGGGATAGCAAAACCCTTATGCAATATGCTAAAATATAAAAGATAAGATCATCTGGACAGGGGAATTTGAAAAGAGTTAAATCTGTTAAAAGATGCTCTCACACAAGCGCCTGTGCTAGCTGCTCCCATTGAAACAGTACCATATATTGTTCAATGTTACACAGGTGTCTCTTCATTAATAGCAGTTTAATGCAAAGGTAGCATGAATCTTTACGAATACTGGGATATTTTTCTAAAATTATGTATCCAGTGGAAAGAGGAATGTTTTCCTGTGTAAAACAGCTCATGGCTGTATGATGGGCTTCAGAAGCAACACAACCCATGGCAGGATTTGGACAGATAAATTTACAAACCCCCCAAATATCTAAAACTGTTACAAAATTGTTCTGAGTTAGGAGTATATAGCCAGTTACAAAATAAACCACCCAGGGTAGAAACCAGTAAAAGATATGCTATTCCTGATTTGATGTCAGAAGGAAATGGAAATATAATCCAGATCTCCTTTTGAGAAGCAAACAATACAAGGGATTTCTAGTTTGTATGTGGAGGGACGAGATTTTATGTTGATGGATCACATCACACAGGTTATGCCATATATGACGATTAAACAAAAGAATTGCAAAGATAGACTGCCAGGCCATATGTCAGCTCAGAAAGCGGAGTTAGAGTCTGTAAAGGAAGTTCTAGAAATATATGACCCAGTGAATATAATCAGTGACAGCAGTTATGTAGTTAAAGCTTTAACACTTCACCCCCCAATATGGAGAAAAGAGGAATGGTAGATTCTCAGGATAAAGCTTTAAAACATGCAGGTATTCTGGCAGAACTGTTTAATTAAGCAGAAAATAAAGGTTTAACTTGTTGTTGTGAAACAGACTTGTAGATCAGGAATCAAAGGAAACTTTGTCTGAGGAGTTGTAATACTTGAAAATGTAATGAGTGCAACTGTTAGTAAAAGACAAATAACAAATACCCTATAAGATCAGATAGAGAATGAAAGGATGTAGCTTTCAGTATATAAACAATGGATCTAGATACTGAAACTGGCATGTACAGGGTTAAACACAATGAAACACAAACATTTGTACCTAGTGGCTTATTACAAGGGCTGATTGTATTCAATCATCGTACACAGGGCATTTGGGTACAGGACAACTATTTAAGGTCCTGCAAAATAAATTGTATCATCCTAATTTAAAACAAAAAGTGTATAAATATATTGCAGAAGTGTCTCATATGTGCTCAATTTAATCCAAGACCTAAATACTAGAAACCAAAATTGCAGAGAGTTCCTTTGGCAAAAATACCATGGTACTCTATATAAATTAATTCCTAAATTAAAATGAATAAAATAAAATAGAAATAAAAATGCTTTAAGATAAGAGTAATTGGTTAACATAGTTACCAGGAGTATTAATGTCTATTCCTGCAAATCCAAACTCAAGTGTCACCTCATGAGTTAGTGACATGTAGAACTATGTAATCACTTTCCCTAATAAACCTTTTGTTCCAAGTACATTCAAAATTACAGCAGAACATGCTGAATAGTTGAAAGTATTACAGGAACATCTATTGTTAGAATTGAAGTTTGCTACTTCGAATGTCGTCCCTTATGGTAAACTATGTGTTAAAGTTGTACAGCGCTACGGCATCTGATGGCGCTATATATATATATAAAAATAAATTAAATAAATATAAAGAAGTAACACAGGGAAATTATGCAGATATGCTTAAGCCAGGTTACAAGGCAATGGTAAATCATTTAAAACACCAGGTCTATGAAAAGCAAGTTGGGAAGGTCCTTATGGTCCTTATGTTAGTCTAAGAATAAAAATTAGAACAAACTATGCTATAGGTTTAAAAAGCAAACATTGGTACAAAGTGTAATAAATCAATTCTTGTGTCTAGTGATCAATGTAAAAGAAATGTACTAAGGTATAAGAAATGTACTAATGTATAAGAAATGTACTAATGTATAAGAATAGTAAACTGCCATCTGTTTTTCATTACAGAACCAATACTGTTTTACATGGACAAAAACCTGTATGATTTTAAATAAAAGGACAAATTGTTTAGACTTTCAAAGGACATTATGGACTTTCAAAGAGACTGTGCTTGTGGATTCGATTGGAGAGGACAGTATTTCATGGACTAAATCAAACCGATTGTGTTTTCTGGTTAATGTAAACTGTATACAATTGCACAGCATAATAACTATGATACCGTTATTATTAATGTTAGGTAAAATCAATGCCCAAGGTAAATTAATGAATTAGTGAAAAATGTAAAGGTAATCGTAACAAGAATTTTGTTCTTAGGAGTTCAGAAATGAAAGGGTTAAAATGTCTTGCTTCTCCCTCTTGGAGTGTAAAAAGCAATACAGACAACTGGAAATGGCTGTGTTAAAAGGCCTTTCCTTGTAAACTGATACTTAGATCAATATCAGAAAACAAAATTAAAATCCCATAAGTAATTGGTATAAGTAAATTATGATGCATTATATTTACATAAAAGCATCAAAGAGGGGCTTGAAAAATATTATTATGTACTTTAAATGTATTTAATGTGTTGATATAAATATTATAAGTTTTATTCAGATTGCTTCCAGAACACTGAAATTGAGAAGCCATACCTTGGCCTATAGAGTATTACAGACTTTCATTGTATAGGAATGGAGACCACATCTGGTTCACTTTAAGAGTGATGTTGAAGGGCTTGTTTATAGTAACCTTTGACCTAGCCTTGAAAGCCTGAATTCCTTTGAAGACTCACATTTCTACAGGCAATTATTCATTACATCATGTATATAGAAGTTCTTTGTCTCACATATCTTGCCGCCAAATATAACGTATGACTTTAATCATAGATTTCAAATGATGCTAAGTAACTCCCCTTTTTCTAAGATAGCCACTTATTTTAAAGTAAGGCAATCTTATGTATACTCCCCTCTGTAACTGAATTTTAAACCCATAAAACTGATTGTAGTTTAGAATTCGTGGCCAATACCTTTAACATCAAAAATGGATAACACCTAGAGCATTGCTCTCTGTATTGGACAAGACTGTTAAAGACATTTGTTATTACCAGATGGATTGTTATGTTTGAATAAACATAAGTTAAACTGCAAGATATTTGATTCGATTGTTAAGAAAACTGATATGTGACAAACAAAGATTTCACGGAATGCCAATTTCCTACACCAAGCATGGAATGCGTGGCTCTGCAGAGGAGTTGGTGACAGCGCCACAACTTGCAGGCAGGCCTGCTGCCACCTCCTCTACTCCTCCTACTCCATCCTCTTCCATAACCACCTCGGCTGAGTCCTCTTCTGCTGCTGCATCTTGCTCCACATCAACGGCACCCCCCCAGCTCCCCAGGTACTATTCCACATCCCGGATACGGCAGTGTCACGCCGTCTTGGGGTTGACTTGCCTGAAAGCAGAGAGTCACACCAGACCAGCACTCCTGTCCGCCCTGAACGCACAGTTTGGATCAGTGGATGACTCCGCACCAACTGGAGATCGGCAAAGTGGTTTGTGACGGAATAAATTTTTTGGCGGCATTGAATTTGGGCAAGTTGACACATGTGCCGTGCATGGCACATGTGTGTAATCTGATCGTACAACGCTTTGTGCATAAGTACCCAGGCTTACAGGATGTCCTGAAGCAGGCCAGGAAGGCGTGTGGCCATTTCAGGCGTTCCTACACAGCCATGGCGCACTTTTCAGATATCCAGCGGCGAAACAACATGCCAGTGAAGCGCTTGATTTGCGACAGCCCAACACATTGGAATTCAACACTCCTATTGTTCGACCGCCTGCTCCAACAAGAAAAAGCCGTTAACGACTATTTGTATGACCAGGGTGCTAGGACAGCCTCTGCGGAGCTGGGAATTTTTTTGCCACTTTACTGGACGCTCATGCGCAATGCCTGTAGGCTCATGCATCCTTTTGAGGAGGTGACAAACCTAGTCAGTCACACCGAAGGCACCATCAGTGAAATCATACCATTTATTTTCTTCCTGGAGCGTGCCCTGCGAAGAGTGCTGGATCAGGCCGTAGATGAGCGTGAAGAGGAAGAGGAAGAGTTGTGGTCACCATCACCACCAGAAACAGCCTTATCAGCATCGCTTGCTGGACCTGCGGCAACGCTGGAAGAGGATTCTGAGGAAGAGGAGTCAGAGGAGGAATGTGGCTTTGAGGAGGAGGAGGAAGACCAACCACAACAGGCATCCCAGGGTGCTCGTTGTCACCTATCTGGTACCCGTGGTGTTGTACGTGGCTAGGGGGAAAGAACATACCTTCAGTGAGATCAGTGAGGACGAGGAACGGAACATGAGTAGCTCGGCATCCAACCTTGTGCAAATGGAGTCTTTCATGCTGTCGTGCCTGTTGAGGGAGCCTCGTATAAAAAGGCTGAAGGAGACCGACCTGTACTGGGTGTCCATGCTACTAGACCCCCAGAATAAGCAGAAAGTGCCTGAAATGTTACCGAATTACGGCAAGTCAGAAAGGATGCAGCAGTTCCAAAATCAATTAAAAAGTATGCTTTACACAGCGTATAAGGGTGATGTCACAGCACAACGGGAATCTAACAGGGGAAGAGGTGAAAGTAATCCTCCTCCTCCCACGACCACGCCGGCAAGGACAGGACGCTTTACAGACGTGTTGTTGATGGAGGACATGCAGAGTTTTTTAAGTCCTACGCTTTGCCACAGCCCTTCGGGGGCCACCTTCAGAGAACGACTCGACCGACAGGTAGCAGACTACCTCGCCTTAACTGCAGATATCGACACTCTGAGGAGCGATGAACCCCTTGACTACTGGGTGTGTAGGCTTGACTTGTGGCCTGAGCTATCCCAATTTGCGATAGAACTTCTGGCCAGCCCCGCTTCAAGTGTCCTGTCAGAAAGGACCTTCAGTGCAGCAGGAGGTATTGTCACTGAGAAGAGAAGTCGCCTAGGTCAAAAAAGTCTAGATTACCTCACCTTTTTTAAGATGAATGAGGGATGGATCCCAAAGGGACTGACAGTGGGCGATACATTCGACTAAAAAAGGCCTGATGATGGGGACATAACAGGGATTAAACTGATAAGAATAGTACTACTTAACACACCACTCCTATCTGCTGGCACATTAGATTGCACGCGCAGTGCCCCAAATTTGAAGTAGGAGGACCAACCAAGCATCTTTTTCCATCTCCCGGTTCCTAAAATCGATGCCATATACACGTCCCCTGATAGGGGACGTAACAGGGATTAAACTGATAAGAATAGTACTACTTAACACATCTTATAATAATGCAGAGAGAGGCAACGCAGAGAGAGGAGTCTGAAGAAGAGGTGGAAGACCAAACACAGCAAGCGTCCCAGGGGGCTTGTTGTCACCTTTCGGGGACCCTTGGTGTTGTACGTGGCTGGGTGGAGGAAGAGACCTTCAATGACATCAGTGAGGACAAGGAACAGGACATGGCAAGCTTGGTATCCAACCTTGTGCAAATTAGGAGTTTGCGGTTGCGTAAATGGACTGTTTGCGGTTGTTTGCGGTGCGTTAAACGAGGAGTTTGGTCTGTCACTGTGAAGCGGGCGTAACCCTTACACTACCTGATCGATACAACATCATACCTGATGTTTTAAAGCACGTTATTCCAAACAATTTAGGACTTTTAGGTGATTTATGCCCTTTATGGATTAAAACCAGACTCTGCATCAACTATGTAATTTTCCATAGGAGTTTTGCCATGGATCCCCCTCCGGCATGCCACAGTCCCCTTGAAACAACTTTTCCATCACTATTGTGGCCAGAAAGATTCCCTGTGGGTTTTAAAATTTGCCTGCCTATTGAAGTCTATGGCGGTTCGCCCGTTTCGCCCGTTCACGAACATTTGCGGAAATTCGCATTCGCCGTTCGCGAACGGAAAATTTTATGTTCGCAACATCTCTAATTGGCATAGCAACCAAATGGATACAGTTGGTTTGACAGTTGGAAGCTGGGAATTCTGGTAAAATCACCAGTCTACTGGTGAATAATGCTGAGGGAGCCTGGCTGTATCCCCACCCAACAATGCCAATTGTTCTGTTCTGGAATTGTTACTTGTGTTGTGTTTATTTTTTTTATTTTTTTATTTTTTAATTTGTCACACCTATGGGTTTGCCAGCAAGTTTGTTAAATGAAAAATGCCCGGACGGGCTTGGGGAGTCGCAGCCTGAATTTGGTTGATGACGAAGGAAGACTGAAGAGGCTCTTTAATAAGTTTAAAGTGGGTAAAACCAGCAGCTGACAGTATTTGGTTCTGCTGGTTTAAATAAAACTGTGGCCATTGCCCTTACCCACGTGACATAGTGTTGCATTACTCTTTGGGAATGGAAGGGTAACGGGATTTGGTGATTGAAGGAGTCAGCAGTCATGCAACTAGACCTGTGCAAGACAACTTTCAGTTCTTCAAATGTTTTTTTCAGATCGACAGAATTTAGTTCATGTTGATGTTTGTTTTGCAAATTATTCATTAAGGTAAGGTCATTTAGACAATCAGAGGAGTGGGAGAAAGGGGGCTATGACATGCAAAATCTGCTGTAATATTGCCTGGCTTTATGGCTATGCAAAATCAGCGATGCCAATTCTTAATCGCCAAAATTACAATATATTTGTGGATTAGAACAAAATATAGGAAGATCTTTTAGAATGTGTGATTGTAACATTTTGCCTTTTGTTATCTTGTATTAATGAATAATGGGGAGCAGGAGTTAATTCAAGTTAAAAAATAAGGTATTTATCCAAAAAGGAAAGGAAAATGCCAATGGGGTATTGACCACCCCCTTCCACTCTCAGAATAACAAAACTTTCTACACATCTAGTCTGTAGTCCTTCAGTTTAAAAAAAAAAAAAACAAGATCACTAACTGTGCCCTAGCAGCAGCAGCAGTAATTTAATTTAGAAAAAAGGTGTTTTTCAAAAAATAAAAGACTGTAATGGTGAGCCGACCTTCCATTGCCACACACCTTTTCCTTTCATTTTTTTTTTAAATCTCCTGTTTCCAAATTAAATTAGTAACATTGCAACTTCCCCTACTTTTTTCAAATGCCTTACATTGTAGTGTGTTTTTTTTTTTTTGCCCTGCTTGGCTGAGTCTTGCAGTGTGACTATGCCTGGTACCTCCACTGTCACAGTTGGAAGGAGCTTATAGGGCACTGCTTTTTTCCATACTGAAATACAGTAACTCATGCTGCAGACTGAATGAGGAAAAGATTTGTTCTTCTCAGGGTAGAGTGTGTAGTCAACTGCCCAGTGCCCACTCACATTTTCCTTAGAAAAAGAAGGGTGCTCTATCAGCTTCTCCCAACTGTGTCTTCAGAGGTTACAGGCACTGCAAGACTCAGACACGCTGGGAAAAACCACAGTGAAAGCCATTTGTAAAAAGGGGTGCAGCAGCAAGAGTAATTTAACTATTTTTTAAAATTAATTTTATTTAAAAAGGACCAAGGGGAGACTCGGAGAGTGAGACAGTTTAACCCTTGATAGTCTGCCCTCTAACGTAAGATGAGCAACCCCAAAGATAAAGTAGTGTTAAAATATAACTTTTAATAGATATGTAAAAATAGCCAATCCTAATTGGTACTAGCTTACATAAAAACAGGGACCTGAGCATAGGTGTTGCTATGAAAGAAGGAGGGAGAGAGTGAAAAGGAAGGGCAGAATCAATAAATGCAATAGCATGGTGGTGAATTTTTATGTTTCTATTTTTTTTAAGAGCATGGGTCTTGGGAAATGTGTTTTTGTAATAGGGTCCCCTGCGTGGTCCTCGAGCAGGGCTGATTTATTGTGACTGAGGTGAATGGGGGCCCTATCGGTGATAAACAAATGTTTATTTTTTGTGCTCTGTGTCAGGGATCTTTTATGTATCATGTTAGAATGGTAACAAAGGTTAATTTAATTATTTATGTTAAAAAAAAAGCTGTGATCTGTTAAGAAAAGTAAAATTACTGGCTATCTCTTAATCATCAATCATCTTTTTTGCTACCTCTTGATTGGACAGGAAATCCAGTCCACATGATTGGACAGACCTCATCATAAGCGTTAGCAGCCTCTTCTCCATTCCACCCCCCAGGAGCGGCACACTAAATCACAAATCAAAACAACCAGATAAGCCTGAAGTGGGAGGGATTGCAGTTCAGTCTTAAATGAATATCCATGTCTAAATGCAGCTTAAAGCATTATACACCCTTCATTTATTGAAAGGTGAATGACAATACTAATTAATTGGAAAGGCAGAGAAGTATAAAAGTCTATTTGGACACATAGCAAAACATTAAAAAAGTGAAAACTGATGCCTGTGTTAGAAGTTAGGTTAGTAACAGAGAAATGCCATCATAGTTTTCTGATAATAAAGCCAGATGCAAAATTTTCCATTTTGTCTAACTGTAAATTGAGTTAGAAGAAAAAGCAATCAAGCAACTAACAGTTTTCTGACACACTTTAATTCGTGATCGCACCTACATTTTTAATCAGTGCTCACATATTCTAAAAACATGTATGTATAGTCACGTCTGAGAATAAAATAATACTTTACACTATAACAACTTATTTTCTGGAACCCACTGTTAAAAAACAGTACATTAACACGATGGGACATATTCTAAATGCGCAAAATATCCATAGTCTTTTTCAACCAATGTAATGTAGGTAACTGATCCAACACCATTTTCTGTGTCTGGATAATGACAAGAAGCACTTTATTAAGAATTTATGGATTTTCAGACATCAGTTTATTAAGAATAAATTGAATTTTATTCCGTAAGTCTGCTTTTTCATCTGAAAAATCCATCAATTCTTAATAAAGTGCTTTTTTTTGTGATTGTCATTATACAGGCCTAGAAATAGGCTTGCTTCAAAGAGAGCAGGTGCTGACATCACTGCTCGAGGAGACAGCGTCTGGGATCTAAAGTTCATATCTAGTGATAACATAAAGCATGTTAAAAAAGATCTCCAACAGAGGAAGGATGGCTAGACAGACAGTGAAAGAGGAAGAGACACAAAAGTAGGGACCACATAGCACCAAAGGCAAACATCACCTCTGGAAAGCCTATTCATATTGCTTATTATTTTGAACATGTATTTGTATACTCTGCAACCAGTTAATTAATATGTGTGTTACCATTTTTTATTGTATCCTCACAAGCAGGGAATATAATGAAACTCATCAAATGTTCCTTCCTGTCAGGAAAGTACACACCCAAACAAAGAGACACTGTCTGACAAAGCTGTAAATGGGATCAGCCTTTCAGTATAGTGAGCAAGAGCCTAAAATGAGATACAAGCCAGGGTCAGACAGAACGCATGAATATCTTGTGGAATCAAAGCAAACGAGTTAAAAGAGCAGTTTGAAGCAAAAGGATACCCCAACAAATGTCTTAAACGAGCCTATAAGAGGGCGTTAGAGGCCGATCGTAAGGGTCTGTAAAAAGAGATTAATCCAAAATTGGTACCCAAAGATTCTGGTGGGACCATTAGGTCTATTCCTTAAAAAACAATCTACAACCTTTTTTGATTTATATCACTTAAAATTACTTAACTTTTTAAACTATTCTAATATTGATGATAATCTATTTTACCCATTTGAAATGGTAACTAGGAAACATTTTTCTAGAAGTTCATAAGTTATATATACCTTTTGTGAGTTATGTATATTTAGCCTGATTTGTTTCCCTTATATTGAAGCACATTAATTATTATTATTATTATTATTATTATGATATTTATATAGCGCCATCAAATTCCGCAGCGCTTTACAATGGGTGGACGAACAGACATGTAGCTGTAACCAGACAAGTTGGACACACAGGAACAGAGGGGTTGAGGGCCCTGCTCAATGAGCTTACATGCTAGAGGGAGTGGGGTAAAGTGACACAAAAGGTAAGGATAGTATTAGACTAGTGACAGTTGCAGAATAGGAATCAGTCAGGAGCTATTAACAGTTTAATTGATACGCTTTTATGAAGAAGTGGGTTTTTAACGAGTAGAGACTGGGTGAGCATCTAACGGAGGAGGGAAGCGAGTTCCACAGGAACGGTGCAGCCCTCAAGAAATCTTGAAGGCGAGCATCAGAGGTGGGAGTACGGACAGAAGATAGACGTAAGTCTTCAGCAGATTGTAAGGGCCTAGACGGGACATACTTGTGTATAAGGGAGGATAGATAGGTGGGAGCAGCATTATGTAACGATTTGAAAGCAAGAAAGAATTTTAAATTGAGCTCTATATTTTATAGGAAGCCAGTGTAGGGACTGAATGAAGGGTGAGGCATTGGAGGTGTGGGCGGACAGGAAGATGAGCCTCGCTGCCGCATTCATTATGGACTGTAATGGCGCAAGTTGGGAGCACGTAAGACCACTGAGAAGCGGATTACAGCAGTCAAGGCGAGAAAGGACAGTGGAATGGACCAACACCTTAGTCGCATCTGGCGTTAAGTAGGGGTGGATGCGCACAATGTTTTTGAGATGGAAATGACAGGATTTGGCTATAGATTGAACATGAGTCTTGAAGGAGAGGTC